>NW_027202971.1:1142500-1612500 GCF_024711535.1 Dipodomys merriami
GCCCAAGAACAGACCCCAAAAGAACCCCAAGCTGAGCTTCAAACAAACTCTACCTCCATCCACACCCCCAAAGCAAGAGCCTCGGGCTGTGCCCAGCACCCGTGATGTGCGGGATCGCTGAGCACAGCCATGTACACACAGGGAGACGCTGGCACTGTGTGGATACCCCAATGCCCACAGCGGGAGGCAACGCGCCCGAGAGAGAAGCTAGCCTGCCAGCCCCAGGTGCCGCATCACAGACCCGAAAACCCCAAACTACTCAAAAAGAGGCCAATGCCCTGCCCTGCCCTGCCCAGCACCCCGTGACCCCAAGGCCAGACAGGGCCCAGGAAGTAGCAGCAAGGTCTAGGCACAAGTACCCTCCACTCACCCCGGGGAGGGCTGCGGGACCGCGGGTGGACACGTCCCCAAGCTTAAGGCCCTCAGTGCAAAGCAGCAGCCGGGAGGAAGGGCAGTGACCCCCTTCCCCACGGAGGGCAGCCCGCACCCCTTCAGAGCCCCGGGTCCCTCTCAGGGAAGTGACAACGACTCCTGGGCTCATCGGACAGAGGGCGGGCGGCCAGGGCAGAGTCTGCGGGTCTGAAAGGGCAATGGGTGGAAGGTTGGCTGGGAGAGCCAGGGGCCGCGCGGGGACCGGGGGCCGGGCTTGTCTCTGCCAGCCGGCCCGGAGGAAAAGCCGCTTATCTCTGCTGCGTGCCCGCCGGGGTGGGGTGGGAGCGGGGCCCGCGCTCCCGGGGCCTAACGGGCACGGGTCGGATCCGCGGCGGGGCCGAGCACCTGCTCCGGGCAGCGACGGACCCCAGACCCCCGCGCGGGCCCGGGGGCCGCCACCCAGGCCGCTCCCCTCCGGCAAAGCCGCGGGGTCCCGCTCCCCGCCCGGGGACGCCCGCCCGCGCCCAGCTCCCCGCCCGCGCCCGGGACCCCGCTCCCCGCCCGGGACCCCGCTCCCCGCCCGGGACCCCGCCTGCGCCTGGGGACGCCCGCCCGCGCCCAGCTCCCCGCCCGCGCCCGGGACCCCGCTCCCCGCCCGGGACCCCGCTCCCCGCCCGGGACCCCGCTCCCCGCCCGCGCCCGGGACCCCGCTCCCCGCCCGGGACCCCGCTCCCCGCCCGGGACCCCGCTCCCCGCCCGCGCCCAGCTCCCCGCCCGCGCCCGGGACCCCGCTCCCCGCCCGCGCCCGGGACCCCGCTCCCCGCCCGCGCCCAGCTCCCCGCCCGCGCCCGGGACCCCGCTCCCCGCCCGCGCCCAGCTCCCCGCCCGCGCCCGGGACCCCGCTCCCCGCCCGGGGACGCCCGCCCGCGCCCAGCTCCCCACCCGCGCCCGGGGACGCCCGCCCGCGCCCAGCTCCCCACCCGCGCCCGGGGACGCCCGCCCGCGCCCGGGACCCCGCTCCCCGCCGGGGGCCCCGGCCCCGCCACGCACCTTGAAGACCTGCTGCTCGATGATCGAGGGCACCATCCCGATCATGACGGCGCCCAGCACGGCGCACAGCAGCCCCGCGACGCCCAGCGCCGCGGCCGCCCAGCGCGCTCGGGAGCGGCCGCCCATGTCTGCGCGCCCTGGCCCGCCCGGCACTCGCGGGGTTCTCGGCGCCTGAGGGGGACCCGGACGGCGGCCGAGGCGGAGACTCCGGGGACGCGGGCGGCGGCACCGAGGGGCTCCCGAGGGCGCGCGTGAGGGCGGCCGGACAGGTGCCCGCGGCTTTATGCGCCGTGGCCGCGTGGCCGCGCCGCCCACAGCGCGTCCGGGCCGGGATTCGCGCCGCCGCGGGGAGTGGGGCGGGGCTCGGAGCCTCGGGGCGGGGCCTCGGCGGGCGGGGTCGGCTCAGAGTGCAGGGCGCGTGGAGCGGGGGCGGGGCTCGGGGGCGGGGCCTGCTGAGGGCGGGGCCTCGGCGGGCGGGGCCGGCTCAGAGTGCAGGGCGCGTGGAGCGGGGGCGGGGCCTGCTGAGGGCGGGGCCTCGGCGGGCGGGGCCGGCTCAGAGTGCAGGGCGCGTGGAGCGGGGGCGGGGCTCGGGGCGGGGCCTGCTGAGGGCGGGGCCTCGGCGGGCGGGGTCGGCTCAGAGTGCAGGGCGCGTGGAGCGGGGGCGGGGCGGGGCTATGGTGGGCGTGACCAGGGGCGGGGCCAGCGTGCGGCGCAGACCGCGTGGAGGGGGCGCCGAGAGTAGGGAGGTGGGAGGGGTAGGGGCCCCGTGTGGGCGTGGTCTCCGTGGGAGCCGTGCTGCATGGGCGGGGCCTTGTAGGGGCGTGGCCTGCGGCTGGCCCGCGCCGGTCCTGGGGCTGAGCCCGGGGTGTCGGTCTTGGGCGCTCCTGGCACCCCTCCTTCCCTCCTCTGCCGCCCGCCCCCACCCTCATCACCGTCGCTCCCCGTGTGCGGGAGCCCAGCAACTCACCCTCAGGGCACCAACCCCTTGGCCTCCTCCGAGCCCCGCCCCCACCCCTTCATCCCAGCCAGCGGGCTCGGCCCCCGGGCCTTAGCACACGCTGCGGAGGCCCAGCTTTATCAGAGGCCTTCCCCAGGCCCCGTTATCTCCTCGCACCAGCTTCCCGGCTGCCCGCCGCGGGGCGCTTCTCTCCCACCCCTGCTCAGGGCAGCTGGCAGCGCGGGCTGAAGGCTCCAGTTCATAAACGAGGAAACTGAGGCACGAGGTGGGTAGCTTATCTGGGACTTGAACTCGGGCCCGGGCGCTGTCCCTGAGCTGCTTTTGCTCAAGGCTACACTCTACCATTGAGCCCCAGCGCCACCTCCAGCTTTTTCTGAGTGGGTCACTGGCCGGGCGCCGTGGGACTCTTATCTCCAATAGACCCCTAGAAAATCGGAAGTGGCGCTGTGGCTCAAGTGGCAGAGCGCTAGCCTTGAGCTGAAGAGCTGAGGGACAGCGCCCAGGCCCAGGGTTCAAGCCCCACGACCGACTTCCTGCCCGGGCTGGCTTTGAACCACGATCCTCAGATCTCAGTCTCCTGAGTTGACAGGCGTGAGCCACTGGCGCCCGGCAGCACCTGTATTTTTTTTCTTTTCTTTTTTTTTTGTTGTTGGTTGTGGGGCCTGAACTCTGGGCCTGGGCGCTGTCCCTCAGCTCTTCAGCTCAAGGCTAGCGCTCTACCACTTGAGCCACAGCGCCACTTCCCACTTTTTCTGTTTATGTGGTGCTGAGGAATTGAACCCAGGGCCTCATGCATGCAAGGTAAGTGCTCTACCACTGAGCCACCTTCACAGCCCTGGATTTTTTTTTTTTTGCACCAGTCCTGGGACTTGAACTCAGGACCTGGGCTCTGTCCTTGAGGTTTCTTTTCTTTTTTTCTTTTTTTTTTGGGGGGTCTGGTCGTGGGGCCTGAACTCTGGGCCTGGGCGCTGTCCCTCAGCTCTTCAGCTCAAGGCTAGCACTCTACCACTTGAGCCACAGTGCCACTTCCAGCTTTTTTCTTTTGCTTATGTGGTGCTGAGGAATCGAACCCAGGGCCTCATGCATGCAAGGCAAGCGCTCTACCACTGAGCCACCTTCCCAGCCCCTCCTTGAGGTTTCTTTTGCTCAAGGCTGGTGAGCTACCATTGGAGCCCCAGCACCACTTCTGGCTTTTTCTGTGTATGTGGTACTGGGGAATGGAACCCAGGGCTTCATGCATGCTAGGTAAGCACTGTACCACTAAACCACACTCCCAGCCCAAGCACCTGGCTTTCTGAAGAGAGAAGCTGGCTTTTCTTGGCCCGCCAGTGCCTCCCAGGCTGGGACCAGGCAGTCCTCAGGAAGTGCCTTAAGCAAACGGTCCTGTCCCCGGGGCAGTGTCTAACTCATGTAAAGTTCCTTGAATTCCTGAAGAGTCTCGCGCCTGCAGCTAGTGGAGTTGTTGTGTCCCTTACAGTGTTCTAGTCCTGCAGCCAGTTAGCTTAAAACCCTGAAACACACACACACACACACACACACACACACACGTGCGCACACACACACGCACAGGCACACACATGTGCGTGTGCACAGCGCACACATGCATACGCACACATGTGCGCACACACGCACATGCACAGGCACACACGCACGCACACATGTGCGCACACACACACACGCACAGGCACACACATGTGCGTGTGCACAGCGCACACATGCATACGCACACATGTGCGCACACACGCACATGCACAGGCACACACGCACACACACATGTGCGCGCACACGCACAGGCACACACACACAGGCACACACACACACACACACAGGCACACGCACACAGGCACAGGCACACACACACAGGCACACAGGCACACACACACAGGCACACGCACACAGGCACACGCACACAGGCACACGCACACGCACACAGGCACAGGCACACACACACAGGCACACGCACACAGGCACACACACAGGCACACGCACATGCACACAGGCACAGGCACACACACACAGGCACACGCACACAGGCACACGCACACAGGCACACGCACACAGGCACACACACACACACACAGGCACACGCACACACGCACACACACATGTGCGCACACGCACACACGCACACACACGCACAGGCACACGCACACAGGCACACACACACAGGCACACGCACACACGCACACACACATGTGCGCACACGCACACACGCACACACACGCACAGGCACACGCACACGCACACACACACACACAGGCACGCACGCCCCATGACAGCCGTTCTCACCTGACCCCCACCACTCAGACTCCTCTGCGTCACCAAACCTCCAAGGTCCCGGCGTGCGTGTGGCTTACCCACCAGCCCAAGGCCGCCCGGTGACGCCGCACTGCCCTGGGGCTGAGGGAGAAGGGCAGGGATGAAAGGACGCGGCACACACATGACCAGCCCCGGCCTTGCCGTGGGTGTCCCCGTGCGGGAGGCCCCTGGAGAGCAAGGACGCCGGCCGGCATGCGGCCAGCTGGGAAGCCAGCAAGGAGCCAGAGAGATCGGAGCTGTGATGAACCGGGGCTGGGTCCCCCGTGAGCCCACAGCGGGTTCTCCCCACAGAGCCCCAGGACCAGGCACGAAATGCCTCTAACCCTTATCCCCGCCTCAGGGCCTTAGCACTTCCCACCCTCTGCCAGAGCCCTGTCTCTCTGAAAGCCTGGGGTGCCTCCCCACAGCCTAGGGGCACACTCCGAGAATGACGAGCCAGCCCGCGGCCCCCAGGTCCCCTGCCGCCCCACCCTGGCGCTGCACAGCTTCCTGCCAGCCCAGTGCCGGGGCCGGGGCCGGGCTGTCTGGGCATCACTGGGCCCCAGGACCATGCCTGGCCCCAGCCCTGGGCCTGGCCAGCGCCCCCTCCACAGCCCGGGCCTGCTGCCCGGCTGGGCCCACGGCTCCCAGCTCACTCAGCCCCTCACTAACTTAGGACCTCAACAAGACATTTTTAAGGACAATTGTCCCCGCCCCAGGTGTCCACAGAGCAGGACCAGGCCTCACACTCACTGGTGAGGCATCTGCACCTGCGCAATTGAGCCGGCGCTACGCAGCGTTCCCCAAATGACCGTTACCCAGGGCTGGGAAGGTGGCTCAGCGGCAGAGCACCTGCCTCCCATGCATGAAGCCCTGGGTTCCATTCCTCAGCAACACAGACACGGCAAAAGCCAGAAGTAGCGCTGTGGCTCAAATGGTAGAGCGCTGGCCTTGATCAAAAGCAGCTCAGGGACAGCGCCCAGGCCCTCAGTTCAACTCCCAGGACTGGCAAAAAAAAATAGCCCGGCATTCAGAGCCTGCGTCCATCGGCTCCCAGGATCGGGTTCAGGAATTAGGAACCCTGTATTATTGTAGTCCACGCTGGGTTTGGGGGTTTTCAGGCTTTGCCCGTTCCCCATCCTCAAGCCAGGATCTCGCACACACCGGCTGTCCACACACGAGCCGAGTGGTCCAACCCCAGCCAAACCAAACAGCCGGATGCACGGCGAGGCCTGGCCCTTCGGCCGCCTTTCCTGCCGGGGCGTCCCCTTCCAGCCACAGTGCTGCAGCTCA
Source organism: Dipodomys merriami (assembly GCF_024711535.1). Lineage (NCBI taxonomy): Eukaryota > Metazoa > Chordata > Mammalia > Rodentia > Heteromyidae > Dipodomys > Dipodomys merriami. Next base: position 1,148,472 of record NW_027202971.1, read on the forward strand.
TGCTGCGCCTCTGCCTCCAGACCCCCCAACTCCACTGCAGCCAGGTACTCGGACCTCACCCCAGAAGCCCGCGGTCGGAGGACAGCTGCTCACCACCGCCCAGCCCAGGGCAGAAAAGTCTGTGACACTCTCATCTCCAGTCGACCAGGGGAAAAAAAGAAAGCCCAAGGCGGAGCTGTGGCTGAAGAGGTAAAGCGAAGCGGAATAACACAAGTCCCTGAGTTCAAGCCCTTGTGCCGGAAATAAATAAATGGATGAGCAAACAAGAACTCCAGGCCAAGTTGAGCTGCCAGCCACCCCCCACGGCAGGGGCACCAGACCCTGGCAGAGCTGGGCTCCCCCAAATCCCCCACCCTGCTCAGCAGGATGAGCCCGCACAAGGAGCAGTGGCTGCCACTGGCAGTCCTGACAGTGGCAGGGTGAGTTAGCCACAGGCCCAGCAACCACACGGAGCTGTCAGTAATGTGCCTGAGGAAAATGCTCCCAGGCCTGTTAACTTCCCAGTGCAGCTCTCCACTGCCTGGGCATCAACTTAGACCCTTCAGCACCCCCTGCCTGATTCCCTCTTCTGCTTCTGGCAGATCTTCTGACATATTCCACTTGTACCCACCTCAGGACCTTGGCATATGCCGTGTGCTTCCTCCCTGTGAACACTCCTCTTGTGCAAAGGTCTCCCAGTCTCCATGGCAACCCTTCAGGCAGCTCTCTGGAGAGCAGTCAGGTGAAATGGAGCCCATTGTCTTCCCATCACAGCATTGTTGTCCAATCCTGTTTACCGGCTCACCTGTGTTTAGGAATGCAGAAGACTGGAAGGGGAGAGGAAGCATGGGAAGGGGAGGAGGGAGAGCTGGGCACTTTCTGAGCAGTTCCTGTCCACCGCAGTATCAGACGGCCAAGGGCAGCAGGGCCCAGGGCCCTCCACCTAGGCCCGGGGACCAGACCGCGTTTGCTCTGGGGTCCTGGGAGCCACCTGCCCTGCCAGGGAGGTCAGTCCCTTCCTCTGCAGGGATTCTGAGGGCAGCAGTGTGAGGCCACGTGAGATTGCAACGTAAGTCAGCTGTTCCCACTCAGAACGTGGGGTGAGCCCCGTGTTCCCCGAAGCCTCCAGGGGGGCCCCGCTCCCTGCCAGGCCGGGCCAGGCCATCTCTCCCACCCTGCCAGCCAGGCCGTGGAGCCCTGGAGCCCACCACAGCCCCGCTCCCCCCCTGCCCCGGGCCCCGCACCCAGAACTCGGCTCTCAGGTGTCACCTTTGAGCAGGAATTGGTTCCCAGGGAGTGAGAGCCTGGGGTCCTCCTCCCGCCTCCCTCCCGCCCGCCCCACAGGGAGATGTCAGCCACCTGTCCGTCCAGTGCCCACATCTCCCGTCAGGTTCCACCACCCGATCTGCACCCTCACCCCAGAGACAAAGCGGGCGTCAAGTTCCCTCCTTCCCCATGCTCGGATTTCCCTGGTGCCAGGTCTCCTGTCCTGGCACACACGCATACGCCTGCCCCGCCCCAGCCACCTGTGCCCATGACATCATCTGGAAATGGGGTCCTCAGAGGGGGCTAAGTTAAGCCTAGGGGAGGGGAGCAAGGCGAACCCCAACCTCCCATGGAAGAAGGGGTGTCATGTCCACGAGACGGGCCGGGGTCATGGTGTGGCAGCCCAGGATCGGCAAGGTCGCCCACAGCCGGGTCCTCAGCGGCGCGGCCTCCCCCACCCACGGAGGAGGCCACTATCCGCCACCTGCGCCCCCGCGGTGGGGCTGCTTAGCTGTGGTTCTGCCCTCAGGTGGCCCTGTCCCCCTGCCCCGGCGCCGGACAGTCCCGCACTTCCGGCAAGTTCCCCAGGACACACAGGCTGCCGGGTAGACAGCACATTTGGGAAGCAGAGGCAGGCCAGCACGGCCAGCTCTCACTCACTTTCCCACCCGGGCTGGCTTTGAACCGCGATCCTCAGCTCTCAGCCTCCCGAGAAGCTGGGATGACAGGCGTGAGCCACGGGTGCCCTGCTAAAAAACATGTTTTCTTTGTGGACTTAGCTCCCAGATGGTAGCAGAAAGCAGGATACCCCCAAATGGCAGCATAGTTCCTCTCAGCTAACAATCCAGGGGTGGTGATGGTCTAGGAAAGCAGGAGCTTGCGCCCCATGGAGGCACGGGAATCCGGCCTGCTGCAGTCCCACGGCTCCGTTGTCTGCCACTCCCACAGAGGGGGAGGTCAGCAGCCTCATTTGGAGCCTCCAGCTGCAGAGCCCCAGCCGGGCAGCCATGCCCTCCCCAGAGCCCTTAGTTCTGAAACTCAATGGCCAGGGGTGTGGCGGCGGGGGCACAGTCTCCTCCCTCCAGCTCTTCACCAGTCCCCGGGTTTCAGAATGAAGAACCCTGTGGCAGGGCTTCTTCCTGTTGGCCCGTGTCAAGTTCCATGTGTCTTCTGAGAAATAAAGAACTGAAATTAGAGTTTTGCTTGGCCAGTTCCTGTTAGAGCTCTCTGACTTCCACACATCAACAGCTCGTGACCTGGGTTCAGTGCCTGCTCTCTTCCTCAGGGAAGAGAGACATGGCGGCATCCAGCCCAACCCTGCCAACGTGGAAACAGCAACAGCACACAGCCTTGCAAATCAAGGAGAACCTTCACAAGCTGAAGAGAGGAGGCAAGCCTGGACCCCAGTCCTCCTCCCCCAAGGTGGGAGATAGGGGCTTCACAAAGTATCTGGCCCCAAGGCTTACAACCCCATGGGGGCACTAAGGCCCCAAAGCTCAGGGACCAGGTAGAGTCCTGGGGGACGGGGAGGGAAAGGCACAATTTTGGTGACAATTTTTTTTTTTTTTTTTTTGGTTGGCTGTGGGGCTTGAACTCTGGGCCTGGGCGCTGTCCCTCAGCTCTTCAGCTCAAGGCTGGCGCTCTACCACTTGAGCTACAGCGCCACTTCCGGCTTTCTGGTGGTTTTATTGGAGATAGGAGTCTCACGGTCTCTCCTGTCTGGGCTGGCTTTGAACCGCGATCCTCAGATCTCAGCTTCCTGAGTAGCTAGGATTACAGACGTGAGCCACCAGTGCCCGGCTTTGGTGACAATTTTATATCAGAAAGTTTCCAAGTTTCCTCTGGGCAAAAAGGTTGCCCCTGGGGTCGTAATCAGCAAGAGATTTTTTTGTTTGTTTGTTTGTGATGGTTTCAAAGTGCCTGTGAATTCTTAAATGTTTCTCCACCAAAAGCAGTGTCTAGGCACAATAGATCACTCTAATTAATCTCAGCTATTTGAGAGATAGAGGGAGGATCACTGTCCAAGGCTGACCCTGGGCCAAGAAAGAAAAAAAAAAAAAACACTGAAGCAAAAAAATTGTGGGTGTAGAGGGTGCCTGTAATCCTAGAGGCTGAGGTCTGAGGACCACGGTGCAAAGCCAGCCTGGGCAGCAAAGTCTGTGAGACTCTTTTTTTTTTTTTTTTTTTTTTTGGTCCCGTCATTGGGCCTGAACTCTGGGCCTTCCCTCAGCTCTTCAGCTCAAGGCTAGTGCTCTACCACTTGAGCCATAGTGCCACTTCCGCCTTTTTTCTTATGTGGTGCTGAGGAATCGAACCCAGGGCCTCAGGGCCTCAGGCATGCAAGGCAAGCGCTCTACCACTGAGCCACCTTCCCAGCCCTGTGAGACTCTTATCTCTAATAAATCACCAGAAACCTGGAGTGGCGCTGTGGCTCAAATGGTAGAGCGCTCTCCTTGAGCTGAAGAGCTGAGGGACAACACCTAGGACCAGAGTTCAAGCCCTACAACTGACAAAAAAAATTGTGGATATAGATCAAATAGTATAGTGCGCCAGGCACTGGTAGCTCATGCCTGTAATCTTAGCTACTCAGGAGGCTGAGATTTGAGGATCCTGGTTCAAAGCCAGCCCGGGCAGGAAAGTCCGTGAAATTCTCATCTCCAATAAACCACCAGAAAACCGGAAGTGGCGTTGTAGCTCAAGTGGTAGAGCACTGGTCTTGGGCTGAAGAGCTGAGGGACAGCGCTCAGGCCCAGAGTTCAAGCCCCATGACCGACCGAAAAAAAAAATGGTATAATGCCTACCTAGCAAGGGCAAAGCTCTGAGTTCCAATCACATTACCACACACAAAAGAGAAGGGGCTCATCACTAGCTTCATACACCATACAATTCATATGAAGTATCCAGGGTATTCAAATTCATGGTGATAAAAAGTAGAAAAGTCCACAATTCAGCCTTTGGGACAGAGCAAAACCTGATCCAATGCCAGTGCTGATGGCTCACACTTGTAACCCTAGCTACTCAGAAGGCTGAGTTCTGAGGATCCCAGTTCAAAGCTAGCCCAGGCAGACAAATCTGAGAGACTTGTCTCCAATTAGCCATAAAAAGCCATAAGTGAAGCTGAGGCTCAAGTAGTAGAGTACCAGCCTGCCTGCGTAAGAGCACAAGGGCCTCAATCCAAGCCCCAGTACCAGCACACACACGTGCACGCACATGCACATACATGCACACACACACATTAGGCAAAAACTAGCTGAGAAGTTTCCCACAAAAGCAGAGCATTCTGGGTAGAAGAGCAGGAGGGGCAGATGGCCCACAGCAGGAGCTTGTTTGACTGAGAGGTAGAAAGTATTGCTAGAAGCTGACAAAGCCTGGCAAGTGCTGGATAGTGAGGTTCGTTCTGTAATCTGCTTGGACTGCAGTCAGTGATGAGGAAAGCTGTCAGTCCCACAGGAGAGCCGGGGAGAGGAGGCAGCTCAAGGGCAGTCTCTTCTCTCAGGAAGTAATTTTCCTGTTCGTCCTTGAGCTGGGTCTGGGGGGAGGAGGTGGCCTTGTGGGTCTGTAAGGAAGTCAGCTTCCAGCTGTGAGCATCTGAGCAAACAGGGAAGGGCAAGGCCGCTGGTCATTTACAGCAGCAAGCTGCCAGGGTCAGTGGCTCACACCTGTAATCCGCTTAGCTACTCCGGAGGTTATGGAGGACCTGGTTCAAAGCCAGCCTTGGGCAGGAAAGTCTGTGAGACCCTTACCTCTAGTTAACCACCAAAAGCTGGAAGTGGAGCTGTGGCTCAGGTGATAGAGCACTAGCCTTGATCAAAAGCAGCTCAGCGACATGGTCCATGTCCTGAGTTCAAGCCCCAGAACTGGTGTGCATGCACATGTGCGCACACAAACACACACACACACACAATCCCCCAAAGACAGGGTATTTCCTGTTCTGTCACACAAGGGGTGAAGAGTAGGAAGGACCCAGGGCTCCCTCTTTGGGCAGGGCCCTGGCTGGGTCCACCTGTGGGGTTCGGCTGAGCTGCTACTCCCCCTGGTGGCTGCTGAGGTTTGCTAGCGCTTTCAGCAAGACCTGAATGCCCAGACAGGAGTGGCCGCCAGAATGTGGGACTGGGGTGGCAGGCGGTCGGCCCTCTGTGGAGTAGGCCCCGGTTCACCATCAGCTGTCTTCCTTCCCCACAGGCTCCTAACATGTTCTGGGCCTTCCCACATCTTTCCACCATGCACCGTTTTAAGCCATTTAACCTGTGTGTGTGTGTGTGTGTGTGTGTGTGTGTGTACGTGTATACATGCATGTGTGTGTGTGTGTGTGTGTGTATGCACGTGTATACATGCATGCTTGTCCTAGGGCTTGAACTCAGGGCCTGGGTGCTGTCCCTGAGCTGCTTTTGCTGAAAGCTGGCTAGAGCCCTGCCATGTGAGGCACAGCTTCACTTCTGGTTTGGGGACAGTTACTTGAAGAGAGTTTCACAAACTTTCCTGCCTGGGCTGGCTTTGAACAGCAACCCTCCCATCCTGAGTAGTTAGGATTCCAGGTGTGAGCAACCGGTGGCAAGCCAGTCTAGTCTATTTTCAAGCACACAATTTAGTGCATTAAATATGTGCTCATTTTGTGCAGTTTTGCTACTGCCCCTCTCTGGAACTTCTTCCCAAACTAAAACTCTGTGCCACGAAGCAAGAGCTGCCTTCCTGGGGCACCCCTTTCCTGGGGCACCCCCTTCCGCACACCCCCAGGCACCTAGTGCTGTCTGTGCCCATGAGCTGTGCTTTCTGTGGCCACTATGGAAGCAGAATCATGGGGTGTTTGTCTGTGACTCACTCATTTTTCACCCAGAGTCCTCAGGGGCATCTACATTACAGCAAGGAGTCCGACGATCGATCTTTCCTCTTCAAAACTGAATGAGGGCTGGGGCACAGCTCACCGGTGGAGCTCTTATCTAGGAAGCAGGAGGCCCGGGGTTCCATCCCTAATACCAAAATAAACAAAAGCAAAACCTCAGTGAGTCTCCACCAAACACATCTACCAACTCTGTTTACTCACCAGTAGCTAACACATCTTGTTCCCACCTTGGCTGTGAGGACGAGAATGATCAACGTTACAAAGTCTAGCTATCAACACAGCTGTGTCTGCTGCAGAAGTTATGGGTCCATAAGCAAACCAGTCCCTGGGCCAGGTGAAAAGGAGAGCTTATCTGTTCAGTAAGTGAACTAGCTGTCCAGTCACACAACCTGTGAAAGGTGTCACAATTTTCTTGTTAAGTGACAGCCAGGAACTCTCACACGTCAGCATAGCCTTTGGGCATTCCACATCAATCCCGTCCGTCTGTAGCCACCATTGCTAATAATTAGCAGTGCTGGTCAATGCTATGACACAGAAGCAATCAATGTTAGGAGTTGCCGTCCTCCCTCCCCAAGGGCAAAGTCCCCAACTGCCACGGGAGGACTTCGAGACTGTTTTACTCATTGAACATGACTTTGCCAAATTGGAAAAAAAAATTAATGAGGTCCTTAGAGAGAACGCATCATTTTTAATGTGAGACCATCATGAAATGTCACCACTCACCTTGCAGATAAGCGAAGGCCCCAGGGGGCCAGCACACGTCTGATATGGGAGAGCGACAAACCTTCAATAGGCTTGAATAATTTTCCTTTCCTTTTCCACTTTGTTTGTATGTATTTTAATTTTTGTGTTGAGGTCCTAGGACTTGAACTCAAGGGCTTGGGCGTTGTCCCCAAACCTCTGTGCTCAAGGCTGGCAGAGCTCTACAATCTGAGCCACAGCTCTACTTCCGGCTTTTTCTGAGTTTATTGGAGATAAGAGTCTCAGACTTTTTTGTCTGGGCTGGTTTTAGACTGCAATTCTTATATCTCAACCTCCTGAGTAGCTAGGATTACAGGCTTGAGCCACCAGCACCTGGCTATGAAAGTGCTCAGCCTTTAGAAAGAGGGAACAGGTTGGGTGAAGGGAGGGGATGGAAAATGGCTGGAACTATCTCAGGGTGCTATTTTGCAGAATAACACCTGATACAAGTCAGCAGGAAATGGAGTCTTTCCAAAACAATGCCTTGGCATGAGGGAGTGATTGCAGCTGGTTAGACACATGGCAAGGCTGCAAGAGCAACTCATTCCAGGCAGGCAAAGAATGTAAAAGGCATTTGAGAAACAGCAAATTACCTTTTAGTGACAAGAAAAGCCTCTCAAAAGTAGAAAGGAGGGCTGGGAAGGTGGCTCAGTGGTAGAGCGCTTGCCTTGCATGCCTGAGGTCCTGGGTTCGATTCCTCAGCACCACATAAGCAAAAAGAAAAAAGCCAGAAGTGGCGCTGTGGCTCAAGTGGTAGAGCGCTAGCCTTGAGCTGAAGAGCTGAGGGACAGCGCCCAGGCCCAGAGTTCAGGCCCCACGACTGGACCCCCCCCCCAAAAAAAAAAATAGAAAGGAATCCAGGTGCCAGTGGCTCATGCCTGCTAGCTACTCAGGAAGCTGAGATCTGCGGATCATGGCATGGTTCAAAGCCAGCCTGGGCAGGAATGTCCATGAGACACTCATCTCCAATTAACTTAAAAAAAAACAGAAGTGGTGCTGTGGCTCAAGTGGTAGCGTGCTCGCCTTGAGCTGAAGGGCTGAGGCCCAGAGTTCAAGCCCTAAAACAAAACGACCTAAAACAAAAGCAAGCAAAGGCTTGGGTAACCACAACTGTGTAGGGACACTCACTGCAGACTCTTCATGGCTAACCCTTTTCATGGCTAACCCGTCCTGCCCGCGTTTGCCCCCTGCTGGCAGGAATAAACACTACACTCTCTTACCCGTCTGAATTATAAATCTGTGTAAGCCAAACGCACCATGTGGTGAGGATTTTACTGTTTTCAGGGGAAACATAAAAAGAACACTCCTGCCTGGCATGCCTATAATCCTAGCTACTCAGAAAAAGCTATGATCTGAAACCAACCTGGACAGGAAAGTCCCAGAGACTCTATCTCCAACTAAGTACTCAAACAAAAAGCCAGAAGTGGAGCTGTGACTCAAGTGGTAGAGTGCTAGTTGGGAGAAAAAATCCTCAGGGACAATGCTAAGGACCTGAGTTCAAGCCCCAGGATCAGCACAAAACAAAAACAAACAAAAACCACTCCTTTGTGTTTTTTGTCGGTCTGAGTGGTTTATTGGAATAGAGTCTCACAGACTTTCCTGCCCAGACTGGCTTTGAACCAGGATCCTCAGATCTTAGCCTCCTGAGTAGCTAGGACTACAGGCGTGAGCCACTGGTGCCTGGCCCCATTCCTTTATATAAACCATTTTCACTCACACAAGCACATCTATACAAGTGAATCCTTAAACAATTGTCTAAGTGTGAAGCCAAATTGGTGTTTTTGTTTTTTGCCAGTCCTAGGGCTGGAACTCAGAGCCTGGGCACTGTCGCTGAGCTTCTTTTGCTCAAGGCTAGTACTCTATTTTTGGAGCCACAGCACCACGTTCAGCTTTTTATGTTTACATGGTACTGAGGAATCGAAGCCAAGGTTTCATGCATGGTAGGCAAGCACTCTACCACTAAGCCACATTCCCAGCCTGCCAAATTGGTGTTAGAAGAATGAACTGTCACCAGGCAACAGTGGCTCATCTGTAATCCTAGCTACTCAAGCAGGATTTGAGGACTGCTGTTGAACTTCAGCCTAGAGGCAAAATGTAGCTCAGTGGCAAAGCACTTGCCTAGCAAGTACACATGTCCTGGGATCATGGTTCAAAGCCAGCCCAGGCAGGAACATCTGCTGGCCTCTTTTTTGGGGGGGATCTGGTTGTGGGGCCTGAACTCTGGGCCTGGGCACTGTCCTTCAGCTCTTCAGCTCAAGGCTAGTGCTCTACCACTTGAGCCACAACACCACTTCCAGCTTTTTTCTTTTTGCTTATGTGGTGCTGAGGAATTGAACCCAGGGCCTCAGGCATGCAAGGCAAGAGCTCTACCACTGAGCCACCATTCCAGCCCCCTGCGGGACTCTTTATCTTCAAGTAACACCAGAAAACCGGAAATGGTGCTGTGGCTCAAGTGGTAGAGCACTCACCTTGAGCTGAAGAGCTAAGGGACAGCACCCAGGCTGAGTTCAAGCCCCACAACCGACAGAAAAAAAAGCGCTGAGGATTCTATATACATGATAAACAAACTCTACCACCGAGTTACACTCTAGCCTCCTTCCAAAATCCATGTAAAGCTTGAGTTTTCAGTGTCATAAAAGCAGGTTTGGGGGCTGGGAAGGTGGCTCAGTGGTAGTGCTTGCCTAGCATGCATGAAGTCCTAGGTTGGGGTTCCTCTGGACCACATAAATAGAAAAAACCATTAGTGGTCTTGTGGCTCAAGTGGTAGAGTGCCAGCTTTGAGCAATAGCAGCTCAGGGACAGTTCAAACCCCAGGACTGGCCAAAAGTGTGGGGTGGGGGGGTGGGAAAGCAGGCACTCTGTAAGTTCTCCATTAAAAAAAAAAAAGTGTCTTTTCTGATACTAGGGATCAAACACAGGATAAGTGCTTTTGCCACCTCAGCTCTTCAGCTCAAGGCTAGCGCTCTACCACTTGGGCTACAGCTCCACTTCCAGTTTTCTGGAGATAGGAATCTCTCGGTCTTTCCTACCTGGGCTGGCTTTGAACCGAGATCCTCAGATCTCAGCCTCCTGAGTAGAATAGCTAGGATGACAGGCAGGAGCCACCGGCACCCAGCTTCATGCCTATAATCTCAGCCTACTCTGGAGGATGACCTCTAAGTATGTTTAAAACCAGCCTGGGCTTTTAGAAAAGTCTGTGATTCTGATCACTATGGGGAGACCAAAGTGGCATTGTGGCTCAAAGTGGTAGAGTGCTAACCTGAGCAAAAGAGCTCAGGGACAGAGCCCAGGCCCTGAATTTAAGCTCCAAAAGTACTTATGCATAAAACTAGCCCAAAGAGTTCATTTAAAACTTAGGATGACTCAGTTACCCATGGTTCCTATCTGCAGCTCTACTGCAGCTGAAATCAAGGTAAAACTATTCATGATTGAAGCTAGAGACCAAACTTTGGGCAGCAAAATCTGACTCCATCTCCAAAATAACCAGCAATAAGCAGGACAGGTTAGAGGGGAGATTCAAGTAGCAGAGGCAGTAAAAGTGTGAAGCCAAGTTCCAAGTGCTAAAAACAAGATCCACAAATTCACAATGCTGAAAACGTTAAGATCTGATGAAAGGATGTGATGACACATTGAAGGGGCACACTTTACACACACTCATCATAAAACCCTCCTTGTACAACTAGTACTAGGAAAGTTTTAAGAACTGCTCCACATCTGAGTATGTATCAGAGATTATGGGAGAGTGCCCATTAACCAGTTTCCTTATTTGAACATTTTTCTCAGTGCTGCAGATTAAACCAGAGGACTGGGCATTCTAGGGAAGGACTCTACTACCTTAAATCTAAGCACCCCCGTCCCCCAACCCTATGCCTCTGCCTACCCCACCCACTACCTTTTGAGAGTCTCCAGTAGAAAGGGGCACACCAAGCTACCGTGTGAATTTTTTGTTAGTCACAGGGCTTGAGCTCAAGGCCTAGGATGCTGTCCCTTAGCATTTGTACTCATGCTTAGTTGAGTCACTGCTGCACTTCCTTTTATATTGGTTAGAGCTAAGAAAACCGGTTCCAAGGCCCCATTACACAATCTATTTACTGTTAAAAAAAAAAACAAAACCCGCTGGGCACCACGGGCTCATGCCTGTAATCCTAGAGCTACTCAGGAAGCTTGAGATCTGAGGATCCCAGTTCAAAGCCAGCCCAACCAAGGCAGCAAAGTCTCATGGGACTTATCTCTGATTAATCACCAAAAAATTAGAACTGGCCCAGTGGCTCAAGGTAGAACATTCACCTTGAGCTGAAGAGCTAAAGGACAATGCCCAGACCCAGAGTTCAAGCCCAACCACCCCCTTACCCCCACAAAAAGCCGAAGTATCTAAAAACACAGGCTAGAATAACTGTAAGTGGCATATATACAATTTCTTACCAGCTGACAGGGCAGTGGCTTCTAACTATACTCAAATTATAATAATCCTCTCCTTTGCATTGACATTTTTTACTTCATGATTAACCTATTGGGGTTCATTATTGTTCTATACTGATAAGGATTATAATACACACATTAAACTATTCAGGAATGCAAGAACTTTATTTATTTAAACAAAAGTGCAATGAAACTTGTCATGAGTTTAAAAGGGGAAATTAAAAACCTCCCCTCAAACGGAGCACCAGGTGCAGAGTGGACTCCTTCTGGATGTTGTAGTCAGACAGGGTACGGCCATCTTCCAGCTGCTTGCCCGCAAAGATCAGCCTCTGCTGGTCAGGGGGAATACCTTCCTTGTCCTGGATCTTAGCCTTGACATTCTCGATGGTGTCACTGGGCTCCACCTCCAGGGTGATGGTCTTGCCAGTCAGGGTCTTCACGAAGATCTGCATGCCACCTCGGAGACGGAGCACCAGGTGCAGAGTGGACTCCTTCTGGATGTTGTAGTCAGACAGGGTACGGCCATCTTCCAGCTGCTTGCCCGCAAAGATCAGCCTCTGCTGGTCAGGGGGAATACCTTCCTTGTCCTGGATCTTAGCTTTGACGTTCTCGATGGTGTCACTGGGCTCCACCTCCAGGGTGATGGTCTTGCCAGTCAGGGTCTTCACGAAGATCTGCATGCCACCTCGGAGACGGAGCACCAGGTGCAGAGTGGACTCCTTCTGGATGTTGTAGTCAGACAGGGTACGGCCATCTTCCAGCTGCTTGCCCGCAAAGATCAGCCTCTGCTGGTCAGGGGGAATACCTTCCTTGTCCTGGATCTTAGCCTTGACGTTCTCGATGGTGTCACTGGGCTCCACCTCCAGGGTGATGGTCTTGCCAGTCAGGGTCTTCACGAAGATCTGCATGCCACCTCGGAGACGGAGCACCAGGTGCAGAGTGGACTCCTTCTGGATGTTGTAGTCAGACAGGGTACGGCCATCTTCCAGCTGCTTGCCCGCAAAGATCAGCCTCTGCTGGTCAGGGGGAATACCTTCCTTGTCCTGGATCTTAGCCTTGACGTTCTCGATGGTGTCACTGGGCTCCACCTCCAGGGTGATGGTCTTGCCAGTCAGGGTCTTCACAAAGATCTGCATGCCACCTCGGAGACGGAGCACCAGGTGCAGAGTGGACTCCTTCTGGATGTTGTAGTCAGACAGGGTACGGCCATCTTCCAGCTGCTTGCCCGCAAAGATCAGCCTCTGCTGGTCAGGGGGAATACCTTCCTTGTCCTGGATCTTAGCTTTGACGTTCTCGATGGTGTCACTGGGCTCCACCTCCAGGGTGATGGTCTTGCCAGTCAGGGTCTTCACGAAGATCTGCATGCCACCTCGGAGACGGAGCACCAGGTGCAGAGTGGACTCCTTCTGGATGTTGTAGTCAGACAGGGTACGGCCATCTTCCAGCTGCTTGCCCGCAAAGATCAGCCTCTGCTGGTCAGGGGGAATACCTTCCTTGTCCTGGATCTTAGCCTTGACATTCTCGATGGTGTCACTGGGCTCCACCTCCAGGGTGATGGTCTTGCCAGTCAGGGTCTTCACGAAGATCTGCATGCCACCTCGGAGACGGAGCACCAGGTGCAGAGTGGACTCCTTCTGGATGTTGTAGTCAGACAGGGTACGGCCATCTTCCAGCTGCTTGCCCGCAAAGATCAGCCTCTGCTGGTCAGGGGGAATACCTTCCTTGTCCTGGATCTTAGCCTTGACATTCTCGATGGTGTCACTGGGCTCCACCTCCAGGGTGATGGTCTTGCCAGTCAGGGTCTTCACAAAGATCTGCATGCCACCTCGGAGACGGAGCACCAGGTGCAGAGTGGACTCCTTCTGGATGTTGTAGTCAGACAGGGTACGGCCATCTTCCAGCTGCTTGCCCGCAAAGATCAGCCTCTGCTGGTCAGGGGGAATACCTTCCTTGTCCTGGATCTTAGCCTTGACGTTCTCGATGGTGTCACTGGGCTCCACCTCCAGGGTGATGGTCTTGCCAGTCAGGGTCTTCACGAAGATCTGCATGCCACCTCGGAGACGGAGCACCAGGTGCAGAGTGGACTCCTTCTGGATGTTGTAGTCAGACAGGGTACGGCCATCTTCCAGCTGCTTGCCCGCAAAGATCAGCCTCTGCTGGTCAGGGGGAATACCTTCCTTGTCCTGGATCTTGGCCTTGACATTCTCGATGGTGTCACTGGGCTCCACCTCCAGGGTGATGGTCTTGCCAGTCAGGGTCTTCACGAAGATCTGCATGCCACCTCGGAGACGGAGCACCAGGTGCAGAGTGGACTCCTTCTGGATGTTGTAGTCAGACAGGGTACGGCCATCTTCCAGCTGCTTGCCCGCAAAGATCAGCCTCTGCTGATCAGGTGGTATGCCCTCCTTGTCCTGGATCTTGGCCTTGACATTCTCGATGGTGTCACTGGGCTCCACCTCCAGGGTGATGGTCTTGCCAGTCAGGGTCTTCACGAAGATCTGCATTGTCTATTACAACAAAGGAAAAAAAAGAAAAAGAAAAAGTTTAACTCCAATAAACCACCAGAAAACCAGAAATGGCCTTGTTGTTCAAAAGTTGGAGAGCTCTTGCCTTGGGCTGAAAAACTGAGGGACAGCACCCAGGCCCAGAGTGCAAGTCCCACCATCAACCAAAAAATAAAAGTAAAAAGTCTAGGGGCTGGGAAGGTGACTCAGTGGTAGAGCACTTGCCTTGCATGCCTGAGGCCCTGGGTTCGATTCCTTAGCACCACATAAGCATAAAGAAAAAAAGCTGGAAGTGGCACTGTGGCTCAAGTGGTAGAGTGCTAGCCTTGAGCTGAAGAGTTCAGGCCCCAGGACTTGACTTTAAAAAAAAAAAAGTATCCAGACTATGACAGGTGACCTTGGTTCACCCTTGTACCTAGTTAGAATCTTGAGACCTGAGAATTGTAGTTTAATGCCAGACTGCGGCAAGAAAGCCTTAGTCATCTCCAAGTAATAACTATATGAGCCAGAAATAGAACTGTGGCTCATGTGGTGGTGTGCCAGACCTGAGGAAACACTGAGGAGGAACAGCTCCCAGAGACCCTAATTTCAAGCCCTAGTACTGAAAAACAGATGAAGAAAATGACAACAACAAAAGAAAGATCACAACTTTCTTCCTGCTGGTACTTGAGCTTGAAATTAGGGATTGGTGTCCTTGCTCCACTGGTGCCCAGTCACTGTAGACAGAGCTTTACTTGGGCTTTCTATAGTTATTTGAAGACAAGTTTCATGGGCTTTTTTTTTTTTTTTTTACCCAAGCTAGATTCTAACCGTGATTCTCAGATTTGAAACCTGAGGATCAACGTTCAAAGCCAGCCCTTCAGAAAAGTCCATGGAAATCTCATCTCCCAGCTACCCAGCAAAGAGCTGTAAATGGAGTCGTGGCTCCCGTGGTGGAACACTGCCTTGGGGAAAAACCCGTAAGACAGCGCCTGGGCCCTATGACAAATCCCGTGGCCGTGGCACATACGTACAAAGTAGAAAAGAAGAAAACTTGCCTTAGTTAAAAACCAGCCAGTATCTAGGAGTGGTGGTGGTGACAAACTCAAAACCTGGCTCCGTAACCGTCACCAAGACAGAACTCCAGAGCCTCCCTTCGCTCCCTCCCCCTCTCGGTGTCTGGATCCCGTCCGCCCAGCCGTCTCCCGCAGCCCCGGACCCTGTGTCCAGCGGCGGAGAAAACCCCGCGACACACGGGCAGCCGGGCGCCGCCCCGACTGTGAGGCAACAGGCGCGGTGACGTCATAGGAGCGCGCGGCCTCCCGCCCCCGCCCCGCCCGTCCTGCCGGTTAACGGCCCCACCCGCCCCAACCGAGAAAAACCCCGCCACACGCACCCGCCCTCCGCCACGGCCTCGAGGGCCCCCCCCGCACCCCGCCGCCCGCTAGTCCGGCCTCTCAGACCTCGGGGCCCGCTTCCGAGTCTGAACCTAAGGATCCCGGCCGGCCGCCATCTTGCCTTCTCCTCAGGGGCAGCGGCGGCGAGCGCGCGGGCCCCCGGGAGAAGGGCTCGCGAGCCTGGGTGGCCGGCCATCCCCGGCGGCCGTCGGGCCCTCCCCCCCGCGGGCGCGGCGGCGCCGTGCTCACCCACCGGTGGCGGCTGTGGCTGCGGCGCTCGCAGAAGATCAGCGTCGGATCGAGCGGCGTCGACGGAACTCGCTGCGCCGCGCCCGGGCGCCGCCTTATATACCCCGGCCGCCCGGGATCCCTCCGCGGAAACGCCTGGAAGGGACTACTTTCCTACGCGCATTCCGCCCCCGCGGACGGAAACGAGCGCCAGAACAGCCCGGGATCCGACCTCCGAGACTGGTCCCCCCCCCCGGGGGCCAGACGCGTGGCGGCTGTCTGGGGGGGGCGAGGGGAGGCGAGGCCCGGCGGAGGGATCAACGCGCTTCCTGCGCGCTGCGGCCGTAACGCGCCGCCCTCGCCGCGGGGGGCGGGGGCGGAGGCGGAAGCCGCGAAAGCCCGGGCCGGATCGCCCGGGCGGAGCGGACGGCCGCCCGCGAGAACCCCGCTCCCCCGCCCGCCCCCCTCCCCCGCCCCCGGCCCAACGGTCCCCGGCGCGGGACACCCGCCAAGCAGTGGCCGACGAGGGGTCGCGCCGAGCGTTTCCTTCGCGGTCAGGGTCCCCGGCCCCGGCGGGCGCCCGCCCTGCCCCCGGCCTGCGGGGTTGGCGCGGAGTCCAGCTCCCGACCCTCGGGCGCTGGGTCTCGCGGAGGTCCTCTGGGGCCCAGCCCGGCCCCGCGCGGCCCGCGCCCTCCCCGCCGCCGCCGCCGCCCGGGCTCGGCGACCAGGCCGATGACTCGGCAGATCTGAGGCCGGCGGGGCCCTGGGGCCCTGCGGGGCCGGGACTGGGGCCCTGGGGCCCTGCGGGGCCGGGACTGGGGCCCGGGGACCCGGCGGGGCCGGGACTGGGGCCCGGGGACCCGGCGGGGCCGGGACTGGGGCCTGGGGACCCTGCGGGGCCGGGACTGGGGCCCGGGGACCCTGCGGGGCCGGGACTGGGGCCTGGGGACCCTGCGGGGCCGGGACTGGGGACCCTGCGGGGCCGGGACTGGGGCCTGGGGACCCTGCGGGGCCGGGACTGGGGACCCTGCGGGGCCGGGACTGGGGCCCGGGGGCCCTGCGGGGCCGGGACTGGGGCCCGGGGGCCCTGCGGGGCCGGGACTGGGGACCCTGCGGGGCCGGGACTGGGGCCCTGGGGCCCTGCGGGGCCGGGACTGGGGCCTGGGGACCCTGCGGGGCCGGGAATGGGGTCTGGGGACCCTGCGGGGCCGGCGGGGCCCTGGGGCCCTGCGGGGCCGGGACTGGGGCCTGGGGGCCCTGCGGGGCCGGGACTGGGGCCTGGGGCCCTGCGGGGCCGGGACTGGGGCCTGGGGACCCTGCGGGGCCGGGACTGGGGCCTGGGGACCCTGCGGGGCCGGGACTGGGGACCCTGCGGGGCCGGGACTGGGGACCCTGCGGGGCCGGGACTGGGGCCTGGGGACCCTGGTGGCCCTGCGGGGCCGGGACTGGGGCACCTGGGGGGCCGGGCGGGGTCGGGCGCCCCGGAGTGGGGCCTGGGGATCCGCCTAGGCCCGGGGCCTGCGGCGACCCCCGGCGCCGAAGGGAAGGAAGCCCGGCCGGGCTGGGGCCTTGGGTGTCACCACGGAGACCTGGACGTGTACACTGAGCTCGCTAAGCCCGAGACCGGTTCGGCCGGGTAGAAAGGCAAGTGTCCTCGCCCACCGAGCCCCAGCCCCAGAGGGAGACCCGAAGAAAACAAGCACTGAGAAACACCTGTGTACCCCGTGCTCTTGTGATCTGGCCAGCGTCCAAATCCCATCCACATCTGTGACTTCAAACACTTGTTTGAAATGTAAGGCCTGAGATTTGAAAGACTGGAAGGGAACCTCTCCCATTTCTGGAAGAAGAAATTGCCAACGTACAAAATGGAATCCTATAGGCAAACTGTACTTTGATACAAGCAGGGAGAGGAACGGGGAAATCAACAGTCTGTACTGTGAACCCTAGAGGAACGACAGTGGGATTTAAAACACTTCTAAGGGTTTGCGGTCAGCCCTCCCCACCCATGGTTCCTTCTGGACTCTTCCAGAACCATTTCAGATACGTAGAAGTCCACAGGTGTTTGAACTTCTACTCTTAAAGCTTTCAAAGAAATATGGGGCTGGGAAGGCAGCTCAGTGGTAGAGTGCCTGCCTTGCATGCATGAAAGAAATGGGAGTCAAAACTATGGGTTTTTTTTTTTTTTGGTCAGTAGTGGGGCTTCAACTCTGGGCCTGGGCACTGTCCCTGCCCTCTTCAGCTCCAGGCAAGCACTCTACCGCTTGAGCCACAGCCCCACTTCCAGTTTGTGAGTGGTTTATTGGAGATAAGAGTCTCATGGACGGGGCTGGGAAGATGGGTCCATGGTAGAGCGCTTGCCTTGCATGACCGAGGCCCTGGGTTTGACTCCTCAGTACCACATAAGCAAAAAGTTTAAAAAGTCTCATGGACTTCCCTGCCTATGCTGGCTTTGAACTGTGATCCTCAGATCTCAGCCTCCTGAGTAGCTAGGATTACAGGAGTCCACCAGCACCCAGCAAAACTGTATTTTATAATAGAAATCATCTTTGATATTACAGCACTTTGCATTACATTTTCATCTCTTTTCCTGATTTTTCTTCCTGTGTCTTAATAAATGGCAGAATAGCTCTATTTTTGTTTTAAACAGTGGAGTACCTTGTAGAGATCAAAATAACACAAGTGTTCATGTCTTTAAAGGTGCTATTGTCTCTGGACCTCATTTTCTTTTCTCCTAAATTCCAAAAGCCTTTTTTCTTCTCTGCTGTTTTCTTTTTTGGGCTTGAGCCCAGGGCCTGGTTGCTGTTTTTAAGCTGCTGTGGCTCAAGGCTGGTGTACTACCACTTGAGCCACAGCTCCACTTCCAGCTTTTTGAGGAGTTTATTGGGTATGAGTCTCACAGGCTTTCCTGTCCAGGCTGGCTTTGAACCACAATTCTCAGTAGCTGGGATTACAGGTGTGAGCCACCAGCCCACTTTTATGTGTAGATGCACTGGCCTTGAGCTCCTAGTTTTGTGTATTTGTGTGAAAACTTGAATTTCACCTTCATTTCAGCCTGGGTGAGCATAGCCTTTATCCCCTGTTCCTAAGCTGTCCCACCCCATCCCTGCTCTCCAACCTGCTGGGTGTTGCTTATTTCCTGTGCTAACTGGAGTCCCTTTAGGCAAGCCTGGAGCTGCTCGGGTTCGGCTTTGACTCTGTTACTGGGGCATTAAAATGTATTTTTCCAGGATCAGTCAGAGACACTCGTGATTCCTGCTACTGCCCTCAGTGAAGGTTATTTCTAAATGTCAGGCCACGTTTGCAAAGGAGCCCAAAGCCGAGTGAGGTGGCCGGTGACTGGCTGGCCCGCGGGGGAGGGGAGCTGGCTGCAGCCATGCCTGGTTGCCTGATTTTGGCGGGTGCCTCATTTCAGTCTTATGATCTGTGTTGTTTAGCAGCTGAGTCACGAGCTTTGTGACCTCAGCTTTTTCCAGAGTCCAGAAGGTTCTGAGATAAACAACTCTGATTTTAGACCCAGGGAGGGAGAGAGGAAAGAGGGGGAGGGGTGGGGAAGACACAAGGGGCTAGAGGGGACTGTGCAGAGGTTAGCACCATAGTAGAAGCTAAGAGATTAAGCTGCTCAACTTTACGTCCTTTGGGGCCACAATGTCTAGGGACACTCGGTGAGAGCCAGGGACACGGCTTGGCAGCCCTACCCCCACAAGGAACCTGGCAGCCACTGGGCTGTGGGCGGCTATGGACTCAAATGACTCCAGGCTCTGGGCCCCATTTGGACTCAGCACGTGGGTATCAAGTGGCTCCTAAAACCTGAAGCTGCCTGACCCAGAAAGCCTTGATGAAGTGCTGGAATGTTCAAGAAGGGCAGTGAGTCACTGGACCACCTACAATCCCTTTTACCCACAGATCACTGCTTCAGAGCTTGGGGCCATTGGCTCAGGGTCGGGTTGGGGCTGGGCCGGCAGCCGCTGTGGGCACACTGTGGGCACGCCTGGGCTGAGCTTGCTGGGGGCAGGGCTGGTCTGCCCCACCCCTCCCTGTCCCCTTTGCTTCAGAGAATTCTGGTGCCCTGAAGGTCACAGGTCACTTGTGATTGCTCCACCATCAGGACAGTGGCCTGGAGATCAAGGGGCACCAAGTGCCCTCCCACCTTCCCAGAAAGACACGTCAGAGGGCGGGCTGGAAGGTTCCAGGCTTAGTCATGACTTACATAACCAAACATGGGCGTGGCGGATGGAGGGCAGAAGGGAGACTGTGGGGAAGGGGGCTGGGGAGGGCTGACAGACAGGGCCCCACTCCCCCTGCTTCAGCTTCAATGCTTGGCTGCCGGCGTCCTGTGAGGACCTTCAGAGAACGGCACGGCTGTGCCATGTTTGGATTTGCTCTTGTTTGTGTTTTGTGGGTCATGGGACTTGAACTCAGGGCCCATGTGCTATCCCTGAGCGTTTTCTTGGCCTGTGATGAGGCTCCGCTCAGCGCCTGGGCAGTGTCCTTGAGCCTCTGTGCTCAGGGCTAACCTTCTACCACTTGAGCCAAGGCGCCACCTCTGGCTTTTTCTGATTAGTTTATTGGACGTAAGTGAAGGATGGCCCCGGACCCTGTTTTCCCAGGTGTGTACAGGTACCAGACAAGGCACCAAAGACAGGCGCAGGCTGCCTGACATAGGCAGGTAGTCAGCCTGAGCCTGGCTGTGAACCTCCAGTGGTGGCCCCGGCCAGGTGTGACCTTCACAGACAGTAGAGCTGTCTGAACACTGAAGAGCTTGAGACCTTGGATTAGGGAATACTCACCCCATTCTCTGCTGCACCTGCAGTCACTCCCCTCCCAAACTAAACTCGTGTAACCCGTCTCCTTGCTAAGACCCCATGAACACCCAGCTCCTTCCCCAGCTCCCTGCCCAGTCTCCAAGCCCTCAGGAAGGCTGTGCCCCTTGCTGGCCTACAGAAGATTGAGTCTGGCCTGTCTCTTTTCTTTCTCCTCCATTTTCCTAACAAGAGTCTCACAGGGGCTTTTCTGCCGGGCTGGTTTTAAACCATGCTCCTTAGATCTCAGTCTCCTGAGTAGCTACGATTACAGGTGTGAGCTACCGGTGCCCGGCTTTGCTTCTGATTTTAACCTGGGATGAGCCACATAGTGTGGCAGTTCGTGTTTGGTGACTGTCCCAGTGTGCCTGCTGCCATCTCTCTCAGAACTCTTCAGCTGGGGCTGGGAAGGTGGCTCAGTGGTAGAGTGCTTGCCTTGAATGCATGAAGCCCTAGATTCCATTCTTCAGCACCACATAAGCAGAAAAAGCTGGAAGTGGAGCTGTGGCTCAAGTGGTAGAGCAGTCGCTTTGAGCCGAAGAACTGAGGGACAGCGCCCAAGCCCAGAGTTCAAGCCCTACGACTGACCAAAAAAAAAAAAAAAAGAGAGAGAAAGGAACTCTTTAGCTTGCAAACTAGAACTCTGTGCCCAGGGAGCACTTCACCCCTTTCCAGCCCTGCGCCCGCTTTCTCCTCACTGCCTGCCTTAGCTGATGGTTTTGTTTCCTTGTGAAACTTTTTTTTTTTTGGCCAGTCCTGGGTCTTGAACTCAAGGCCTAGGCACTGTCCCTGAGCTGCTTTTGCTCAAGATGAGCACTCTACCACTTGGGCCACAGCGCTACTTCTGGCTTTTTCTGTGTATGTAGTACTGAGTAATTGAACCCAGGGCCTTGTGTATGCAACGCAAGCACTCTACCACTGAGCACCTTCCCAGCCCTGGTTAAACATTTTTTTTAAATGTTAAGAAATTTATTTTATTTTAGTGTGGTGTGGTGTGTATGTGTGTGGTGTGTGTGTGTGGCATGTGTGTGTGTGTGGTGTGTGTGTGTGGTGTGTATGTGTGAGGTGTGTGTGTGGTATGTGTGTATGTGTGTGGTGTGTGTGTGTATGGTGTGTGTGTATGTGTGTGTGGTGTATGTGTGTATGTGTGTGTGTGTGGTGTGTGTGTGTGAGGTGTGTGTGTGTGTATGTGTGTGGTGTGTGTGTGTATGGTGTGTGTGTGGTGTGTGTGTGTGTGGTGTGTGTGTGGTGTGTGTGTGTGGTGTGTGTGTATGTGGTGTGTGTGTATGTGTGTGTGGTGTGTGTATGTGTGTGTGTGTGTGGTGTGTGTGTGTGGTGTGTGTGTGGCGTGTGTGTGGTGTGTATGTGTGTGTGTGGTGTGTGTGTATGGTGTGTATGTGTGTGTGGTGTGTGTGTATGTGGTGTGGTGTGTGTGTGTGTGTGTGTGTGTATGTATATGTGTGTGTGTGTATGTGTGTGCTGAAACTGGGTGGTGAGTACAGGTAGGTTCTGTCCTGTTCTAGCCACAGCTCTACTTCTGTTTGCTTTTGTTTTGCTTATTGGAGGTTAGAGTCTTACAGACTTTCCTGCCCAGGTTGGATTCTTACCAGGACCCTCAGATCCTGGCTTCCTGGGCAGCTAGGATTACGGGCGTGAGCCACCTGTTCCCTGCTTGAAATGTAATAGTCGAAATGTCATTCCCTCCCCCCCCCTCGCCTAGGAAGCTTTATCCCGACACCAGTCTTTTGCAGCAACTCTGGCATTTTCCCTTGTCACAATTGTGCCACTAGAAATATTTCAAGAAAAGACATTAGATTTTACAACGTGGGGAACAAGCTGTTATAATTAGATTTGGATTAGACTCCATCAGGAATCCTCCACATTCCAGTCTCATCCGACCTCGCTGACATGTAGGGGGAAAAAACCTTCACCCAGGCTCCTGAGACCCGAGCCGAGCGCCCCTACGCGGTGCGCGCCCCTACGCGGTGCGGCCCAGCCCGGACTGACTCCTTTGGAAGGGGAAGCTCGGCAGGAGGGCGTGCCTGCATGTGCACATGCGCAGCTTGAGTTTCTCATTTACAGGAAGGAGCTGACAGGAATTCTTGTGGAAACGACTGAGAGTGTACACGGGCACAGTGGACACTTGGGTGCCAGGTCCAGGGACACGTGTAACACTCTGACAACCATCCTGAGCCCCGCATGTGCTGGGGATGGAGAGGAACGGGCCTGCTGGGGCTTCAGAGCTGCCTTCCTGTCAAACTCAGCAGCTGGCTGAACAGGGAAGAGAGGACAGCAGAGGCTGTGACCTTGACTGCACTCTACCCCGGGCCTGGACGCCAGCTGAGAGTCGAGCCGCTTGGTGTGATCTCTGCGGGATCCTGCGGCTGCCGCCACCGCCGCCATCTGTTTCTGCTCCTTGGGTGATCCTTTCTGTGGTGATCACACACATTTAAGGGACTTGGTATTCAAAACAGGAAGACCTGCCCAGCGTGAAACCCTCAGTTCAAGTACAGACTAGAATTGGGATAATCCTCACTCCTGGGATGTTATAGTGACAGTGAACCACAGATTTTAAACACAAACAAGAGAGAAAAAGCTGGAGATGCCGGGGATCGAACCCGGGACCTCATACATGCAAAGCATGCGCTCTACCACTGAGCTACATCCCCCAACCCGCCTGCTGCCGCTCCTGCAAATCTCTGCTACACTTCACTTGCACGGGACTTTTGACCATCCTCTTTTATTTTAAGCTTTTAAATCATTTTCCTCTTTAAGGTTGTTCACACAATCTTGCAACTAAAACTATAGCTTTACTAGAACTAAGGACCAGAAAGAAAAATAGAATTTCTTTTCTGGTGGCTCAGCTTTTTGAGTGATTTCGGGTTTGAAGACTTCATCTTCCCTGGCCCCTTACTCTGGGTATTAAGATGAGCAGACACAAAGTTTCAGATCAGATCAAAGTGCCCTATATGCAGTGTGTTTAGAAACATCACAGTGAAATGCCTTTATGCAATTAATATATACTGACAGGAAGAGAGGTAGGAAGGAAAGAAAGAGAAAAGGAAGGAAGGGAGGGAGGAAGTTTGTTTCAGCCCAGAATCAGGGCTCAAACTTGGAGGAAGGTGTAAGGTTTTAGATGAGAAAAGGATCACGCAGAGAGGAATAAAAGATTGACAGCAAAGTTTATTGGGGGTATACTCCCAGGTGAACTCCCAGGTTGGATCAGAGAGGTCGCACTGAGTGTAGTTGTAGCAGAGCTTTTATAGGCAGGGTAAAAGTAGCACTTGTAGTGAACAGGGACTTGTGGCACGTAGCTTGTTTTGCCAGTTTGAGCAGTCTTAGGCCAGCGCACTGGAAGAATGGTTGACTCAGATGGTGCTTTCGGGTAGGAACGTGGTCTTTCTCAGCAGCAGCCTTTTCCCCTTGCAGTCTGACTTTTTTTTTTTTTTTCCCAGCTGCCTACTTCCTCCAGCAACCTGACAGCAGGCACTCAGGGGTATCCTGTAGAAAAGAGCCTTCATTCATTTCTAATTGTCTTGTGGCTCTGGGCTTTGAGTTCAGGATCTTACAGCTTGCTTGGCTTGTTTGCTGCATTGTCACTCTACCTCTTAGGCCATACCTCCAGCCTGCCATTTTGCTGATTAATTAAAGAAGTTTCTCAGCCTTTCCTACCAGGCTTCCAGGGGTCACAGGCCCACTGACTGGCAGCTTTACCTTTCCTACCAGGCTCCAGGGGTCACAGGCCCACTGACTGGCAGCTTTACCTTTTCTCATCAGATTCCTTGAAGGGAAGTAAAGGCACTTGCTGTGTGGACACCACACCCTAAAACTGTCCAGTGGATGGCCCTCGCTGGCCACCAGCGTGCTACACCTCCTGGTGCTGGGCGCAGTGGCCGAGAGCCTATCCACAGCACCTCCCCAGCCTGTGAGGGAGGTGAATGAGGGGTGTAAGCCCCCAGGTGCCTCCTGAGCCGGCTGAGCATCTCCTTGGCCCTGGGTGCGAATCCGCCTATTTACTGCATTTTGAGAGAGAGCTGAATGGCTGGGAGGGGGCAGAGCTGTTGAGCCAAGCAAGCATCCTAGGTCCTCCTTTGGCGTCCGTGAGGACCCCGCAGAGAGACCTGGCCCGGTGTGTGCCCTTCCTGAGGCTCAGGAGCAGGGCTGCGCGTCCCCTCTGGGGGCCCTCCCTGCACAAAGCCCTGAGATCCAAGCCGGGCTGCTCCCCCCCCTCCTCCCTGAGATCCAAGCCGGGCTGCCCCTCCCCCCTCCTCCCTGAGATCCAAGCCGGGCTGCTCCCCACCCCTCCTCCCTGAGATCCAAGCCGGGCTGCCCCTCCCCCCTCCCTCAGATCCAAGCAGGGCTGCTCCCCTCTCCCTGCACAAAGCCCTGAGATCCAAGCCGGGCTGCTCCCCCCCCCTCCCCCCTCAGATCCAAGCCGGGCTGCCCCCCCCCTCCTCCCTCAGATCCAAGCCGGGCTGCTCCCCCCCCCTCCTCCCTGAGATCCAAGCCGGGCTGCTCCTCCCCACCTTGTCTCTTCACCCCTCCCCCCGCCCCCCATGCATCGTCCCCCCTCCTCCCTGCGCAAAGCCCTGAGACCCAAGCAGGCCGGCGGAGCTGGACGGCAGAGGATGTCGGCAGAACCAGGGTCGGTGACCGGGCCGGGAAAAAAAAAAAAAAAAAAAAAAAAAAAGCACAGACACCTCCCCGTCGGGGAATCGAACCCCGGTCTCCCGCGTGACAGGCGGGGATACTCACCACTATACTAACGAGGACGGCCGCGGAGGCCTCCTCGGCGGCCTTCTTGAGGGAGAGGGCGGGGCGGGGCGGGGCGGGGCGGAACGGGGGTCGGCCGGAGAGCCCGCGGGCCCCGGGACGAGGCGCGACGGGGGGGGGAGGGGGGTCGGCAGGAGAGCCCGCGGGCCCCGGGGAGCGGGCGGCGGCCCGGGGGGGGGAGGGGGGGTCGGCAGGAGAGCCCGCGGGCCCCGGGGAGCGGGCGGCGGCCCGGGGGGGGGGGCTGGCAGTGGGGTGGGGGGAGGGAGGGTCTGGTCTTCCCGCCCCCTTCCCCCGGTTTCCCTCTTTCTGCACGGGAAGAAAAGAAGCTGCCGAAACCCGGGATCGAACCAGGGACCTTTAGATCTTCAGTCTAACGCTCTCCCAACTGAGCTATTTCGGCGGCCGACGCGCTGCGCTCGCGCCCGCTCTCCTGAGGTTCCCGCCGCTCCGCCGCCGCCGCCGCCGGCCCCGCCCCGAGCCCCGCCCCGAGCCGCCTTCCCCGCGGCCGCGGGCTCCGGGCGACGGCGCTGGCCCGGGTCCCAGTCCCGAGGTGCAAAACAAGCCGCGCGCCTCCCCGTCGGGGAATCGAACCCCGGTCTCCCGCGTGACAGGCGGGGATACTCACCACTATACTAACGAGGACGGCCGCGCAGGACGCGCCCGCGCCGCCAGGAGAGCTGCCGCCCGCGCCTGCGCCCCGCCGCGCCCCCGCCCGCGCCGCCAGGAGAGGTCCGGCCCGGCCCGCGCCTGCGCCTGCGTCCCGCCGCGCCCCGCCCGCGCGCCCCCGCGGGTTCCCTCCCCCCCGTCCACCTCCCCTGGCCCCGCGCCCTTCCGCCCATCACGGTGCTCCGCAGCCTAGCTCCTGCCTCGGGGATGTAGCTCAGTGGTAGAGCGCATGCTTTGCATGTATGAGGCCCCGGGTTCGATCCCCGGCATCTCCACAGTTTCTTTTGTTTCTCCCCAGACCTCACGCAGGCCTGGAGGGCAGGGCGCAGCCCCGGGCCCGAGCTGACCGCGAGCAGGCCAAGGCTGCGCTCGCCGCGCCTGGGTTTGGGCCTCACCTGCACCCCGCCCTCCACAGCCTTCTTTTATTTTCCTGTCCTGGGTCTTGAACTGAGGGCCTGGGCGCTGCCCCTCAGCTCTAGGCTAGCACTACACCTGAACCACAGGGTCACTTGCAGCCTTTTCTGTCTGAGGGAGGAATGGAACCCAGGGCCGCCTGCATGCCAGGCACTAAGGCAGTCCCAGCCCCCACAGGCTGTGAAAACCTCCCATCCAGACAGCCACCGGATCCTCCCACACCAGAGACTTCCCCAGACTTCCTGACCCTGTGACACAAGCGTCTGGGGTCCACTCTCTCCCCAGCACCATGGAAAAGTTGTGTTCCTCAAAGCGCAAAGAACCACCAGTGAGAGACTGTCATTTCATTCACCTGCAAACGGCCCTGGCCTTGTGTGCGTAACTTTTAGATCAGTACGTGGCTCACACTGCCACTAGGTGGAGAGCCTGTATCCATCCACAGATGACCACACGGTACAGTCCACGGCAGAATACAATTGAGCCACCAGGAGCAAGCTGCAAACCTGTACTACAATGGCCAGCCTGGAAATGTGATGCTAAGTGAACACAGAATGGACACAAGAGTCAGAGCTGGGGACCAGTGCCACGGTTTATTTGTGCCAGCCCAGCGGCCAGGTCTCCACTTTCGCACATCTTTTTTGCATGTGGCTGATGCTCTACCACATGACCACACCTCTGTCTGGCATTTTGCTGGTTACAGGGGATGGACTCACTGAGGACTTTGGCTGGTTGGCCCAAACACAAATGGCTAAAAAGCAAAATGAATCTTTCTTCTTAGGTTGACTGTCACGAGTCAGGAATGTGTCCGGATTTGCAGTCGGAGCTGTTCCTGCCTTGCCCCTTCTACCTCAGCCCAAGAGGCGGGAAGGAGGGAGGGAGCAGGATCCCAGACAGGTGACAGAAGTCTGTGGTCCTGGCCAGCCAGGGCTCCCCCTGCTGCCCTCTGGGACAAGTGCCCAGTCCCTGGAGCATGGGCATTCCAGGATGGAGCGCCAAGGGTGGGCAGGGCTGGAGGTGTGCCTGCTGCCCAGGGCAGCCCCACCGCTGGCGAAGTCTGCCAGCACCCCCTGAGGTGACCCGCATGAGGTCCAGGTAAGATGGGTTCCACTCCAGTGTGAACCCGTGGCTGGCATCTCGTCGCCCATCTGTGTGCACGGCGGGGTGTGGACGGCTGGCCGTGGCGGTGTCCAGTGCCGAGCAGAGCCGTGAGCCTGGGCTGCAGGTCAGCAGTCAGAGTTGGGCGGGCGGCCAGTCCTTCTCCACGCTGCCATGCATGGCCTGCGGGAGCCACTCGCAGTACTCGGCTAGCAGGTCTGCAGGCAAGAGGAGGCTGGCGTCAGGGTGTCGGGCCGGGCCCTGCCACACCAGCCCCGGCTCCAGCCCTGCACACTCACACTTGGGGTTTCTCTTCCAAGCAGCCAGCAGGGCACCCCGGCAGTCAGCGTGTTCAGCTACGAGGGCTCTTAGCAAACTCTCGGTCCTGGGCTGCAGCCTGCAGGCGGAAGGCAGCTGTGAACAGTTGGCTCGGCCCAGAGAAGGGAGAACACGCCTCAGGAGAGAGTGCTCTCTGCCCAGCTAGCAGGAACCCCAGGGGTCCTGGCGAGGTCCACCCTCACCACCCTGTGGGGGCTGACCCTTGCCCCTCTCCCGGCCCTGAGGAGGGCAGAGCTCATCCTCAGCCTCGTGTCCGCTCCGGCCTCCAGAACTGGGAGGGAGGCCCGCTGCCTCGCCTCCCAGGCCATACCTGGCCCAGGTCTTCAGCATTGTGTTGGGGCTGGACAGCAGACAGCCCTTGTAGGAGGCCAGCTTGGGGAACACCTGAGGAGAGGGCACAGCATGGGTGAGCCCCGGGTCGCCTGGCCACACCTCCAGAGGGCAGCGCGGGCGCCTACCTGGCCCTCCAGCAGGAACCAGGCAAAGTGCTTGTAGCAGTCCAGGCCTTCTGGAAAATCCACCTGGATAGCAGGCAGTGCCCAGCCGACTCGATCTGGGGGCGGAGACAGTGAGCAGGGGTCCTTCCCGCCCCACCCTCCAGAAGCACTAGAGGGTCAAGGCCAGCGGGTGACACCCCTCAGCCCGGAGACGTGGCCGACTCACAGAACACACTGGTGCGGTGGCACTGCACCCGGCCTGTCTCAGGACAGTAGGTGGGGGGCGGGTCCTCCAGGGGTGTGGAGAACTGGCAGTAGGCAGGCAGCAGGGCTGGGATCCACTGGATCTCCACAGTGGAGACGCCTGGGAGAGGCAGAGAGGGTGGGTTACGGCGGTCACTCCAGCAGGGCCAGGGCCCGCTCAGTGGCGCCACCTGGGTGCAGAAGCCCGGTACTGCAGGTACCTTTCATGTACATCTTCGTGGTCTCCACAATTTCCTGGTAGACCACAAATTCTGGGAGTTCTCGGAAAAGGACGGAGCTGGGGTGGATGAAGACCGGGTCATCTAGGAGAGGGGTCTGTGGGAAGTGATGGGGGTGGCTTGAGTCAGGGAGACACCGAACACCATTGCCCAGTGTGTTACACTAGGAGCTTCTTGGTGTGGCTCACACCTATAATCCCAGCTACTCAGGAAGCCGAGATCTGCAGATTCTAATTCAAAGTCAGCCTGGGCAAAAAAAAGTCCATGAGAGTCTTATTTCCAATTAACCACCAAAAAAGCCAGAAGTGGAGCTGTGGCTCAAGGGGTAAAGCCTTGATTCAAAAAGTTCAGGGATGCTGGGTGGTGGTGGCTCACGCCTGTAATCCTAGCTACTCAGGAGGCTGAGATCTGAGGATCTCGGTTCAAAGTCAGCCCAGGCAGGAATGTTCGTGAGACTCTTATCTCCAACAAACCACTAAAAAACCGGAAGTAGTGCTGTGGCTCAATAGAGCACTTGCCTTGAGCTGAAGAGCACAAGCCCAGAGTTCAAGCCCCACGAACTACAAAAAAAAAAAAAGTTCAGGGAGGGCTGGGAAGGTGGCTCAGTGGTAGAGCGCTTGCCTTGCATGCATGAGGCCCTGGGTTCTATTCCTCAGCACCACATAATCAGAAAAAGCCGAAGTGGGGCTATGGCTCAAGTGCAAGCTAGCCTTGAGCTGAAGAGTGCAGGGACAGCACCGGTCCCAGAGTTCAGGCCCCATTACTGACAAAAAAAAAAAAAAAAAAAAAGTTCAGGGACAGGCTCAGGCCGTGAGTTCAAGCCCAATCCTGCCAAAAAAAAACCCAAAATCCACCGTAAAACCACTAAACTGGGCTCTATTTGGCTCAGCTGGGAACTGCACTCAGGTTCTTGAGCTTACCAGGAAGGTGCTCTACCAGCTGGATCACACTCCAGTCCTGAGTGCTGAGCTGTTAATGGCTGTGATCTGCTGTGTTGCTGGCTAGCTGTGATCTGCCGTGTTGGGGGGGCTGGCTGTGATCTGCCGTGTTGGGGGGGCTGGCTGTGATCTGCCGTGTTGGGGGCTGGCTGTGATCTGCCGTGTTGGGGGCTGGCTGTGATCTGCCGTGTTGGGGGGGTAGCTGTGATCTGCCGTGTTGGGGGGCTGGCTGTGATCTGCCGTGTTGGGGGGGGGCTGGCTGTGATCTGCCGTGTTGGGGGCTGGCTGTGATCTGCCGTGTTGGGGGGGTAGCTGTGATCTGCCGTGTTGGGGGCTGGGGTGGCTGTGATCTGCCGTGTTGGGGGCTGGCTGTGATCTGCCGTGTTGGGGGGGGGCTGGCTGTGATCTGCCGTGTTGGGGGCTGGCTGTGATCTGCCGTGTTGGGGGGGTAGCTGTGATCTGCCGTGTTGGGGGCTGGGGTGGCTGTGATCTGCCGTGTTGGGGGCTGGCTGTGATCTGCCGTGTTGGGGGCTGGCTGTGATCTGCCGTGTTGGGGGCTGGGCTGGCTGTGATCTGCCGTGTTGGGGGCTGGCTGTGATCTGCCGTGTTGGGGGCTGGCTGTGATCTGCCGTGTTGGGGGGGGGCTGGCTGTGATCTGCCGTGTTGGGGGGGGGCTGGCTGTGATCTGCCGTGTTGGGGGCTGGCTGTGATCTGCCGTGTTGGGGGGCTGGCTGTGATCTGCCGTGTTGGGGGGGCTGGCTGTGATCTGCCGTGTTGGGGGCTGGGGTGGCTGTGATCTGCCGTGTTGGGGCTGGGGTGGCTGTGATCTGCCGTGTTGGGGGCTGGGGTACAGGTGAGGTGGCCTGCCCCGCCCCTCACCAGGCCTACCTTGTAAGCGTTCCTCCACTTCTCGTCCAGCAGCTCCTCACTCTGCACCCTGCGGGCCAGGTGGTCGCCCAGGCCGGCTGCCAGGATCTGCCGCAGATAGGTCACCTGGCTCTCAGTGGGCGGCTCCATCTTGGGATCCACAAAGAGCCCCACCTCGGGGCACACGGCATTGACTGGGGGAGGCCCGGGGTGAGTCAGGGCTTGCTGTGCCCCAACTTCTGCAAGGCCTCATGGCACTTGGGTCCCAGTCCCACTGAGCCAGAGGCCAAGCCCTCCAGGAAAGGGGTGACCCAAGGATTCAGGGGGGCTCCCCATAGGGGGCAGAATGGCCTCGTTTGTCCCCATTCCTGCCTGGGGACCTTCAAGAGGAAAGTGGGCTCCAGGGGACAGCAGGAGGGAGGGCACCACCATGGGCTGATGGCAGGGACCGTCCGGCAGCGGGTGAGCCCCGGCACCACCTACCCACAGTGGTCAGCTGACCGCGCAGGCGCCGAGTCTCCAGCATGGCCTTGTACCGCAGCCCGTTGGTCTGGCAGAACTCGGGAGAGCAGCCAGCGTACTCACAGGCGCCCACCGCACCTGAAGGGCAAAGTGGGGTGTCCTGTCCTGCTGACCTCACCCGGGCCTCCTCGGGGCCACCTCTTCACCCCACCCCACCAACTGGCACCAACCTAGCAACACCATGAGGTCCCCAAGCTTCAGAGAGGCCCCCTGGCCAGCCCAGGCTCTCTTGATCTGGGCCACCCGGGCCCGCCGGCTCTTCAGTGCCACAAGCTCGTCGTCGCTGGCAGCAGGTCTGTGAACACACACACAGGAGGCCGAGGGCTCACCTGGGAGCAAGGAAGTGTACCACCGAGCAGCACACATCTTTAAGTGGAGAGAGCCAGGTACGCGATTCTGCGGAGGCTGAGGTGGAGTGAGACCCCATCTCAACCACTAAATAAGATCCTATCCCAGACTTCAAATGACAGAGCTTGTGCCCAGCATGCAAGAGCCCATGTCTGCCTCCTGGCAGTGCACCCTGAGAAAGCAAAACTTGTCTGAAATAGCCAAGCGCGGGTGGCTCACGCCTGTAATTCTAGCTACTCAGGAGGCTGAGATCTGAGGATCTCAGTTCAGCCAGCCTGGGCAGGAAAGTCCATGAGACTCTTCATCTCCAATCGAACCACCAAAAAGCCAGAAGTAGAGCTGTGGTTCAAGTGGTAGAGTGCTCACTCGAGCCGAAGCGCTCAAGGACAGCGCCCAGGCCCAGAGTTCAAACCCCATAACTGACAAAAAAGATGAAAATAAAAAAAGTTAAAAAAAAAAAAAGAGAACTTGTCTAAAAGAATCAGCCAGCCGTCAACACCTATGAGCTCATTTTGTTAGGAGCTCAGTGAACTTCACGTTCTTAGTACTGGCTTCTTCAATGCATCTGCTGCTCTCTATTTCGGGGCCCGGAAGGAGCCTGGGCTGCACGGGCACGGCCAGGCTCCTACACTGAGCCACTGCAGCCCGTGATCCCAGACCTCTCCCTCCACCCTCCAGACGTGTGGGACGGTGTCCAGCTGGCCGCCTGAGGCCAAGCACCAAAGGCTCGGGGCCCCAGAGGAACGCACAAAGCCAGCGTGGCTCCCGAGGCTCGGCTGGCACACCACGCACCTGTCCAGCTCCTCAAACAGCTCCCGCACGGTCATGGCCGACACAAGGGCGATGGCATAAGGCAGGCAGCCGTGCTGCCGGCTCAGCGCCAGCATCTTGGCATATCGAGGTGCCACGGGGAAGGCGGCCATGGTCCGGCCCAGCGCGGTGATGGGGCAGCTCAGCCGCGAGCTCTGCAGCTGCTTCATCCTGTGGAAGGCCGGGGTGGGTGCGTGCCAGGGAGGCCTGAGCCAGGGGGCAGGCCTGCTACCCCCGCCCCCTACCTTGCTCCTTTTGGGGGCGCCTGCAGGGCTCCCAGAGCGATGAGCAGCTCCTCAGCGGCAATGAGGGCCTCCACAGAGGGAGGCGTGGGGAAAGGGAAGTTGATGACCTGGGCACGGGAGACATGGGTGCTGAGGAGGTGCCTGGGCTGGCCTGGCTCTGTCCCCGGCTGCAGCCCCTCCTGAGGACCTGGATGCCCCCAAAGCAGTCACAGTAACCCCAGAGTCGCTGTCCCTTCATCCAACACTCGTCCTGAGTACCACCAGGAGAGGCCGAGAGCTGCCACAGCCATCTCTGTGGCAGCTGTTAGCTGTCACTGTACAGGTGGACACGTGCACTCGGAAGGAGACCGAGACCCCCAGCACAGGAGTCCGGGAGCCTGGTGCCCAGTGGAACTGGCAGTGACCGCCTACGACCACGTTTGCGTGGCCCTGACCACAGACAGCAGCTAACACAGATAGCACGGGAGCAGAGCTCCGGGCCAGCTCGGACGGGAGATGCGGGGCTGGGCACCAACCTTCTCAATGTTGAGAGCTTTCATCTGTAGGATCAAGTCCTCCACCGGCCTGCGTGTGATTTCTGGGGGAGGAAACTGCTCAAAGTCCTCGAAGACCGCAGAGGAATACAGCCTGAGCGAGAGAAGCCAGGGCCGGCAGAAGTCACCACCTCCGCTCCCAGCCCAGGGCCCTCGATGGCCCGGGTGGCTGTTGGGTGTAAAACAACCTGCCACCTGGTGGCGCCTGGCAAATCCAAACACAATCCAAACACAGCTGCTGCCCACCTCCTACCTGGAGTGTGTCCTATGCTTTCTACTTCTTAACCTGAAGCCAGCTAAAAGAACTTCAGTAACAGAATTAAAAATAATGGATGCCAGTGGCTCAGGCCTATAATCCTAGCCACTCAGGGGGCTGAGATCTGAGGATCTCAGTGCCAAACCAAGCTGGGCAGGAAAGTCTCTGCGATTCTTATCTCCAGCAAAAAGCTGGAAGTAGAGCTATGGCTCAAGTGGTGAAGTACCAGCCTTGAGTACAAAAGCTCAGAGACAGTACCCAGGCCTTGAATTCAGGACTGGCTTGAATGATGGGACGGACACACACACACACACACACACACGGACACACACACACGGACACACACACACGGACACACACACACGGACACACACACACGGACACACACACACACACACACACACACACACACACACACACACACACACACACACACACTTCCTCTCTCTTTCCCCAAATTGTACACAAATAGTTCATCATCTTTAAAGATTGTAACCTCAGAGTATAGAAGAACACAGGGCAACAGCAGAGAGCAGCCTAAGGCAGGAGATGGGGGGTGGGGAGGGGGAGGGAGCTCGGGACACAGGCTCGGGAGGGCTGCTCCAGAGGGAGCCACTCATGACAGACCCGCAAGTCAGGGCTCAGGGCTGAGAGGAACATGGAACCCACAGTGAGCTGACTCCGCTGCTCACAGAGAAACTGGTTCACAGTACCAAAAAGGAGCATGGCTGGGAGGCAGTGGGAACACGAAAGCCCTTGGGGAAATGGCACAGCCACCGCTGGGGAGTGTGCCTAGTACTAGGGACTGACCCAGACAGCTCACACTGGGCATGGCTCAGGATAAACCCAAGCAGGTACTTGAGCAAATGCCACCAGTGAGTGTCACGGCACAGTTCACCACGGCAAACACCATCCACACCTAAATCCATCGGCTGCCCAGTGGGCAACCCATGGGGCCTTGTACACATAAAAAATGCATCAACCTGGGCTGGGAAGGTGGCTCAGTGGTAGAGTGTTTGCCTTGTATGCATGAGGCCCTGGGTTCAATTCCTCAGCACCACATAAGCAGAAAAAGCTGGAAAAGCAGAAAAAGTGCTGTGGCTCAAGTGATAGAGCACTAGCCTTGAGCTGAAGAGCTGAGGGACAGCACCAGGCACAGAGTTCAGGCCCCACGACCAGCCACAAAAAACAAAAACAAAAACAAAAACACAAAAAAAAATTACATCAGCCACCAGGCACCAGCAGAGCCTGCCTGTAATCCTAGCTACTCAGGAGGCTGAGATCTGAGTATCACAGTTCAAAGCCAGCCCAGACAAGAAAGGCCGAGAGACTCTAATGTCCAACTAACCATCAGAAAGAAAACCGGAAGTGGCGCTGTGGCTCAAATGGTCGAGCGCCCACCTTGAGCTGAAGAGCTCAGGGACAGTGCCCAGGCCAAGTTCAAGCCC
Source organism: Dipodomys merriami (assembly GCF_024711535.1). Taxonomy (NCBI): domain Eukaryota; kingdom Metazoa; phylum Chordata; class Mammalia; order Rodentia; family Heteromyidae; genus Dipodomys; species Dipodomys merriami. The sequence continues at coordinate 1,182,797 of NW_027202971.1, forward strand.
CACAACCGACAAACAAACCCCTAAAACATGCATCAGCCCTGCTGAGAAACAACTCAGACACTCGGAATGGCATGTGAGAAACGTGGGCGCATGGCCGACACTCATGCTGTGATGGAGCCACACCACACACGGTCGCATGGTGTGACACTCCGCTCCCGCGGGGTTTCTGGAACTGGCCCCGGCGTGAAGAGCTGCCAGTGCTGGGGTTCAACCCCATTGTGCTGCAGAATGGCAGCCCCCGAGCAGATACCTGACAACAGTGCGGACTTCCCCGGAGGGCTGTCCACCCAGAATCCCAGCACAAAGACAGAAACAACATGCATGTGCATACACGTCACGGGAGCGCTTCCTGGTTCTTGGCGCCCGCTGGGAACGCACTGGCCCACCTGTAGCAGTGGCCGGGCTCCGTGCGGCCCGCCCGGCCCGCCCGCTGGTCAGCTGATGCCTGCGAGACCCAGGTGACGCGGAAGGATGACACGCCGGTGACACGGTCGTAGTAGCGTTTCTTGACCTTGCCACAGTCTACCACGTACTTGATGCCTGGGATGGTGAGGGACGTCTCGGCCACGTTGGTGGCCACGACGCACAGCCGGGCCCCCTCTGGGGGAGGCCTGAAGACCTGGGTGAGGAGCAGGAAAGGCAGTACTGGAACCAGGGAGAACTCCGGAGCCACAGGACCTCCGAGGGCTCAAGCTCCCAGGAACAACATGGGCAGGCAGGTTTTTACCTCTCCCAGGAGACCTCCCAAGAAATGGGGAGACAGTTGGGTGACAGATGGGCTGAGATGGGTTCCACTGCATCACCGTTAAGGGCCCTGACACGCAGCGGACACCCTGACTCCCTGTCTGCCCACCCAGCACCTTTACCTGCGCCTGCTTCTCGGGGGCCAGCAGAGAGTACAGCGGGAGCACGTGGAGGGGCAGGGAGGCGTCTGGCTGCTCACCTGCGGGGAAGAGGTCTGTCGTCACCAGCTGGGACAAACCCCAAGGTCGGGAGCCAGTGGCGGCTTCCCCGGAGGGCTGTCCCCACAGCTGCTGGCTGCCCGGCACCTCCCGCCCGCTGCCATCCCAGCCTGGGCAGGCGTTCGCGCTCAGCACAGCCGTGCAGGCGGGCGGGACCGGCGAGCTCCTGACGGCTGTCCTGACAGGCCCAGGCCTGTCTACCTGTCCAGAACCCTACACATAGGGCTCGCAGCAAAGGGAGCGCAAGGGTGGCAGCCCGTGCCACCCGCACTAGCATCAGGGCCTGCAGCTGCCAAGGGCTCAGGAAGGGTCACGCTGAGGCAGCTGGGGGGCCCAGTGAGGCTCGCCAGCCAGGGGGCCCTGAGTCCCACCACAGGCCCAAGACCCGGGACGGGGCCCGGGGCTCAGCACAGCCGCTGAAGGACGAAAACCCAAGGAACTCAGCCAGGATGCCCCAGCAAGCCGCAAGCCGCACCTCCCTCAGCACCATCTTCGTCCCCCAAGTCCAGGTCCAGGTCCGAGCCCAGGGCTGCCTCCTCGTCGTCCATCTCCGCCTCCCGGTCCTCATCGCCCTCACCCGCGGGCAGCACCGAGTAACTGTCTAGGCTGATCTGGGGCAGTGCCTGTGCCAAGAGGACAGCCACACAATGGGCCGTGGCGACCCTGGGGTAACCACGCTCTGCGGAGATCCAGCCTCCTATGGAGAAGCCATACCCACCACCCACGGAGCCCCCTGGAAACCGGCCTCTGGCTCAGCCTCTCACCTAAACACTGGGGACAGCCACGGGGCTCATCTCCCCCAGCTGTGGGAAGAGCAGCTGCCCGGAAACTACAGGAGCTTCAGGAGGAGATGCCACCGGGGGGACCCACGTGCCGTGGCACCGTGCCTGCATGGCACCACAGGGCAGCCCTTCCTGGCAGCCAGGTTTGGCATAGATACACCCCACTTTCAGAGGCCGGCCTGCTTCCCAGCACCCTCACAGGACCTCCTCAGGACTTCTGGAAGGTTCATTAGAACATGCTGCCAATCTTCCTCCATCTCACAGCTCGAGTTGAGAGCTGTCCCACTGAAGTTTGTTGTCACAGGGAAGGTTGGGGAACCTTCTACAATAGTGCAGTCTAATACATCAGCCCCGTGTGGCTGCTGGCCCCTTAAGATGGGTCTGGGCCACAGGTCTAGATTTTTATTTACTTATTCTTGTCAGTCGTGGGGCTTGAACTCTGGGCCTGGGCACTGTCCCTGAGCAATTCAGTGCAAGGCTAGCCCTCTACCACTTGAGCCACAACGTCACTTCTGGTTTTCTCAGTTGTTTATTGGAAATAAAGAGTCTCACAAACTTTCTGCCCGGGCTGGATTCAAACTGTGATCCTTAGATCTCAGCCTCCTGAGTAGCTAGGATGACAGGCATGAGCCACAAGTGCCTGGCAGAACTAGAGTTTTAACTGAACTTACTTCTACCTAAAAAGCCATTGTCCCGAATCGCACAGGTCCCAGAGGCCTGCCACATACCGCTGCCTGCGCCTTCTTGGCCCGTGCCCGAGACTTCTTAAACCTCCGAACTTCTTCTGCGGAGTCCTTCTCCTCCTCCTCTGAAAAGGTGAGAAGAAGACCCCGAGTTCAAGCCCATGACCGACCAAAACAAACAAACAAAAGCCAGATGCTGGTGGCCCATGCCTGTAAGCGGCACTGTGATAGAACTAGCCTTGAACAAAAGAGCTCAGGGACAGCACCCAGACCCCGAGTTCAAGACACATGACCAACAAAGAGTAAAAATACAAAATGAAAAAGCAAAGGCGGGACAGGCACTTGGCTGCACTGTCGGGTCAGTTATGGGTGGGGCAGGAAGATATTAAGGCACAGAGCTCCCAGAGGAGACTGAGGCAGACAGGCACCCCAAGAAGGGTGCGGGTGGCCTAGGCGCTTGCTTACCTCGTGGCCTGCAACTGCGGGCTGGGAAGGCCTTTCGGAGCCTGCGGCACAGTGCGTGCACCTCAGCCTGCCCGGTCAGAAACACCAGGATGCCACCTGCAGAACAGCAGCCAGCCATCAGGTTGGTTGGTTTGCAGCAAGCATCTGCCAGGCCTGCCTAGATTCCAGGCCAGAGTCACAGGGCACCAGGGGAGCAGGTGCCCCAGACCAGCGGGGCAGCCAGGAGCTAGCACCAGCCGGAATACAGGAGAGGACCCAAGGACGGATGCCGTCCCAAAGCCACCCGGCCAGCCTACCTCCGCCCTCCCCCCCCCCCCCCGCCCCCAACACCATGGGCCAGCACCCCACCTGCTGGCAGCATGCGGTGGATCTTGCAGGTCTTCCGGAAACACTCGCCGGCATAGTCCTCCAGCGGCGTTCGCTTGTTGAAGTGCACGGTCACCGGGAACTGCCTGGCCTCCACCTGCAGGGGGCGCGCTGCAGCCGGGCTGCCCCAGGCCCGCTGTCCCCGACCCTGCTGGCTCCCAGGGGGCGGGGGTGGGGACGGGCCAGATGGGGGTCCCTCGGGCAGGCCTCACCTTGATGACAGGTGGCGGCTGGGAGAACAGCCGTGAGTTCTGGGTGAAGTCCTCCACCCGCAGCGTGGCTGACATGATGAGCAGCTTTAGCGGCAGGCGCCTCTGCGGAGGACAGACTGTGACCTTGCGACCCAGCGCCCCCCCTCCCCCCAGGGCAAGCAGCAGGGGAGCTCTGTGCCCCAGGAAACACCTGTCCCCACAGCCAGGCCAGGCTTGCACGTGCACACGTGTACAGAAGGGCCGGGGCACAGCTGCGTCAGCTGTCCTCACTCAGGCTGAGTGTGAGCGAGAAGCCAGACTCAGGTCAATCAGGGTGGGGATCCCTGGCTCCAGCCCCTCAGCAGCTGGGCTCTGCTCTCAATCTCTTGTGCTTATAAACCATAGGCCCCAGTGCTTAGGAGGCCCAGGTCATCTTTGGAAAGCCAAGGTCGTGGCCACACGACCCCACTGCCCTTCCACCCCCTCCACCTCTGGCTGTTCCCCGACACTTCCAGCATCAGCCAGCCCACTGGGACAGAGCGCCTCCTACCCTACCCAACAAGACCTGGCATTAGGAGGAATGGCAGGTGCCGTGGGACCTCCCAGCCGTGATGGCTGGCACAGAGCTGGCCATGACCCAGCATGAGACACAGAAGCCAGGCCCGCCTGCTGACAAGTGGTGGCCCCTGACGGCCCACGCCGGCTCCTGTGCTACCTTGGCGCGCAGCGTCACGATGCGGGACAGGAGCCCGATGAGGATGTCGGTGTAGACACTGCGCTCGTGCGCCTCGTCGACGATCAGCACCCGGTACTGCTTCAGCAGGAAGTCCTGGGGAGGTGGGGTCACAGGTCACACTGAGCAGCCCAGTGGCCGGAGACCCCCTCTTGGCTTGGGAGAGGGCTCTGTACCCTCGGCAGGTCGCTTTGACCAGACCGGTTTCCTCTCCAGACAAATGGGGACAACATGAGCCACATCCCGGGGTCCCCGGCAGCACCCGGGGTCTGCCCGTGGAGCGCAGGCTGAGGCTCTAGACGCAGAGCTGTGGGGCGGAGTGCAGGAGAGGGAAATGAGACGGGCCATACAGAACAGCCCGGGCCTCGAGGGCAAGAGGACGGGGGTCACCCAGGCTGGCAGCAGAGGCTGCAGAAGCCCCCCTTGCCACAGAGCCTCGTTCCACATGGGCCGGTGTGCTTTGGGGACATTAAGTCACCCCTTGAGACCAGCATGCCAGTCCTCGGGTGTCTCAACTCCCCGGGAGCCTCCGGAGGCAGCAGGCATGAGCCGCGCTGCTGGTCACAGGCTCTGGGAGGACACGGCACAGCTCAAAGGCCAAGTGCCCTGAGGATCTTCTGAGCACCCGGAGAGCAGGTGACCGCCATCACCGAGGCAGGGCCAGCACAGCAGTGCACGCACACACCTGGCACAGACAGTGAGACCAGCCTGAATAATGCCACACGCGCACATTGCAGGCCACCTCCCGGGCACCGGGCACAGGGGATGTGGCTCTAGTGCACTGCGCAGTTTCAGCTTCAAAGCAAATCTAGGAGGAAGGCATCAGTATACTGAGGCTCAGAGAGGTCAAGGAATGTGCCAGAGGTCACACTGCTGTGAGCAGGATGCGGTATTTTGCCAAGAGGTGGAACGGTAACCAAGGCAGGGGTGATGTGCTGCCTCCCCCCACCCCCCCGGGTCTTTGTCCTCCGAGAGCTGGAACGAACCTTCTGGATCTCCTTGAGCAACACGCCATCCGTCATGAACTTGACCCTGGTGTCTTCAGTCACATTCCCTTCATACCGGATCTGGTAGGAGACGACCCTGCAGGGACAGAGCCACAGCCACGTGGTGCTGAGGACGGTGGTGGAGGAGGCCGGCAGCGTGCATGGCCAGGGCTGCACCTCTGTCCCCCAAGACCATGTGCACGGCCTGGCCAGAGCTTGGCTGGAGAAACCACGGAGCTCCCCCCGCCCGCCCCCCCACAGCCACACCGAAGGGCGCACAGCACACCGAAGGGCCTCGCTCACCGCTCTGACAGATTCATCTCCTTGGCCACTCGCTGGGACATGGCCATGGCGGCCACACGGCGAGGCTCTGTGACTCCGATGATGCTGTGGTCGCTGGGGAGGGAGGGACATCAGCCTGGGACCCCACCTGTCTGTCCGCAGCCACTGTGCCTCGAACCCCGCCGTGCAGGGACAGACGGGAAGGAATGACTCCTGGTCCACCCAGGAACCCCGTGGCCAGCTTTGCAGCAGCTATGGCTGGGATCAGCGGGCACTTCCTAGCTGGCTGTGCAGAGGTGCTGGGGGCCTGGACCACACTGTGGGAAAAGAGGCCCTGTCCTCGTCCTGGGAAAGGCCAGGCCAGAGACCTTGCTTCATCCCAAACAGTGATAACCTTTCACTTCTGAAAGCACACCAATGTTCACTTGGAAACCATGCTTCAATTTTAGAGTGCTTTGCTTGGGCTGGGATGAGGCTCAGTGGCAAAAGCGCTTGCCTAGTGAGCACAACATCCTGGGTTCAATCCCCAGTACCGAAAAAGGAAAGACAAAAAAATGTGTGGGCTGGGAATGTGGCTTAGTGGCAGAGTGCTTGAATAGCATGCACTGGGTTCCATTCCTCAGTACCACATATGCAGAAAAAGCCAGAAGTGGCGCTATGGCTCAAGTGGTAGAGTGCTAGCCTTAAGGAAAATTAGTTCAGGAGGGGCTGGGAAGGTGGTTCAGTGGTAGAGCGCTTGCCTTGCATGCCTGAGGCCCTGGGTTCGATTCCTCAGCACCACATAAGCAAAAAGAAAAAAGCCGGAAGTGGTGCTGTGGCTCAAGTGGTAGAGCGCTAGCCTTGGGCTGAAATGCTGAGGGACAGCGCCCAGGCCCAGAGTTCAGGCCCCACGACTGGACCACCCCCCCAAAAAAAAATTAGTTCAGGGACAGCACCCAAGCCCTGAGTTAAAGCCCCAGGACTGGCCAAAAAAAAAGCTTTGCTAGGTGACAGTGGCTTACACCTGTACTTCTAACCTTTTTCAAAAGTCTAAAATCTAAGAATTCAAGGTTCCAAGCCCGCCTGAGCACAGACTTTTTTTTTTTTTTTTTTGGCCAGTTGTGGGCCTGAACTCTGGGCCTAGGTGCTATCCTTCAGCTCTTCAGCTCAAGGCTAGCGCTCTACCACTTGAGCCACAGTGCCAAGTATAGACTTTTATCTCCAGCCAAAGGCCAGAGTGAATTTATAGCCCAGAGATAAGAGCGCCAGCCTTGAACACAAAAACTAAGCAGGAATGCAAAGCCCTGAGTTCAAGTTCCAATACTAGTACAAGAAATAAAAGTACAAAATAGTGTATACAAAAACCAGAAAACAGGGCTGGGAAGGTGGCTCAGTAGTAGAACGCTTGCCTTGCATGCATGAGGCCCTGGGTTCGATTCCTCAGCACCACATAAACTGAAAAAGCCAGAAGTGGCACTGTGGCTCAAGTGCTAGAGCGCTAACCTTGAGCTGAAGAGCTGAGCGACAGCGCCCAGGCCCAGAGTTCAGGCCCCACAACAAGAACACCCCCCCAAAAAAAAACCCAGAAAACACTAAAACCACAGGGTGGCCTGTGAGTGGATGTGCCGACATGGGGTGTGGTCACCATGTCCTGGCGTGGCGTCCTGTGACACTGAGGACCTGTGTGTGTCAGTTCCCCGTGACCATGGCCATGCCGTGCCAGGGCTGGTGGCGCCAATCGGCCAGACACACAGGGCCTCCCACCCCACCCCCGTCTACCAGGGAGCCTCCGGGGGCCCGAGCCTGCAGGTTTCATTTGGTTAGCCTCAGTCCAGCTAGTACATGGTCAGCAGACAGCCTGGCATTGAGGCTGGGCCGCCTTCAGGGGTGAGTGGCCGACAGTCTGCTGGGACAGAGGGGGGCTGGGGCGGATCTGTGCTGCAGCCCCCCACATCCCTCTGCTCCACCCCATACCCTATGATGCTGGGTGTGCCTCGTGTGCTAGGCTGGCCTGTCCTGTGCCCTCGTGGGCCAGGCCCGTGTCCTCAGGGCCCTTCATCCAGGAGCTCCGGGGCAGCCACGAGCAAGTCCACAAGCCAGAGCACAGGGTCACAGTGCTGGGTGTCAGGAGAGGTCTCAGTGCCCGACAGGGCCATCGGCTGCCCGGTGGGACTGGAGCTGGGGCTTCTTGGGCCTGTCTCCCCTATTCCCCCTCCCCACCCCCCCGTGCCTGTCTGAAGCACTCATACTAGGGCCAAACAACCTCAGGTTTCTGAGAATTAAGTTCCAGAAAGGGAGCAAAGGCAGACTCGGCCCGCCATGCCCAGCCCCACCTGCTGTAGCCCGCTTCGTAGAGGAACTGCGGCACCTGCGTGGTCTTTCCACTGCCCGTCTCCCCGCACACGATGACTACTGGGTGTTCGGCCACGGCCTCCATGATGGTTTGCTCCTCTGAGAGGATGGGCAGCTTGAGCCGCTCCTCCTGTGAGGGGCGGGGACAGACATGGCATCAGGTGATAGGTGGAGGGGGGGGGTGGCGCGGGGGGGGGCAGGGAGAAGTGGCAGAGCCGGGGCTCTGGGAAGTCTGCCTGAGGTCAAAAGGGGCCCCTTTCTGCACGCTTACCCCCACCCCCACACCGAGAGAGAGACAAACCTGCATTTCGGGGGTGCGGTTCACGGGCACAAACACCGCGGGCTTGGTCAGGGGCCTGGGCCGGGCGGCGGCAGGCGCTGGGGGCCTGGCTGTGGGGGGCTGACTGGCAGGCACTGTGTTCCCATCTCCAGCCCCAGGCAGAGCCGGCGGCAGCTGAGCTGTGCCTGTGCCTGTACTGGTCTCTGGCTGGAGGGGGTCAGGGACCTCGGGCTCAGAATCCCCCGAGGACTCTGACTCCTCACTGGAGGACGGCTGGCGGTGGCGCTTGCGGCCGGCCCCACTCAGGCTGCTGATGCCCTGACCCTGGGCGGCCAGCTCGGCGGGCTTCCTGCCGGAGGGAGGACAATCTAAGCACAGCCTTCCTGCCAAATGCACCATGGCTCTCAAGGCCCCACAGGTCAGCTACTGAGGACCTGACCTCACAGAGTGAACCCCCTGCCTTCCCACGCCGATCTGATCCAGACTCATTTGCCTCAGATTTGTATTTGATGACTTCACTCCCTCGAAGTGCTCCCAAGGGAAGAGCACTGGCTTGTGCCCTGCCTGTCTCCAAGGTTTGGAGTCAGGACAGTTTGAACCCAGCTTTTGAAAGCTCCAAGAACAGGGGCTGGGAATATGGCTTAGTGGTAGAGTGTTTGCCTAGCAGGCATGAAGCCCTGGGTTTGATTCCTCTGTAACACATACACAGAAGAAGCCAAAATTGGCACTGTGGCTCAGGGGTAGAGTGCTTGCCTTTCATGCATGCGGCCTTGGGTTTGATTCCTCGGTACCACTTAAGCAGAAAAAGCCGGAAGTGGCGCTGTGGCTCAAGTGGTAGAGCGCTAGCCTTGAGCTGAAGAGCTCAGGGACGGTGCCCAGGCCCAGAGTTCAGGCCCCACAACCGACAAAACAAACAAAACAAATAAACTCAAGGATAACCTTGAACAAAAGGAGCTCAGGGACAGTGCCCAGGCCAAGAGTGTCAAACAACAACAACAAGAAAGAAAAAAAAAAAAAAAGCAAGCTCCAAGACGGGAGCAGGCGGAGGGTGAGGCTCGGTAGGGAAGGGAGGCTATGCGCTGCTACACCAACCTCAGGCAGCACTGCTGTCCAACTGCCAGGACCTGCAGTAACCGGCTTCAAGTTGCGGTTGTTGGTACCGAGATAGGAACTACACTCACTCAACTTGTTTGCTCACGGCTAGAACCATTTGAGTCACGTCTCCAGGTTTGGCTTTTGGCTGTTTTTTTTAGACACGGACTTTTCTGCTGGGCTGACTTCCATTTGTGACCCAGGACTCAGCCTGAGTGGCCAGGATTACAGCTTCCATTTGTGACCCTCCAGGTCTCAGCCTGAGTGGCCAGGATTACAGGCATGAGCCACCTGGCTTCTTTGTCTTCCCCAGGAGATCCCGTAAGGCCTCCCCATGCGCTGGCAGACAGAGGAGATCTGGATAGGAAGGGTGGCTCACGGTTTGGTGTGGTACATGCGGTCCCCTGTGCCCAGCTTGGATGTGGTATAGAAGAGCCTCATCTCCGCCTCTGACACCTGGACTTCGCTCAGTTTCTGCAGCATCTCTGCTCGCTGGGAACAGGAACGAGGGGGGCGGGGGAAGGAAGGTCAACAGAACTCCAGCGTCCTAACGCAGCACTGTGCAAGCCGCCTGGTTGGAACCTGCAGGGTCCCCTGCAGGGGACCTTTTGCTCCTCCTTCATCCCAGCTATGGGACGAAGCTCGTGGCAGCACTGTCACAGACGAGGCCTGTCAGTGGCCCAGACACCCACTAGCCAAGGTCTACAGTATCCTGTGGGCACTGCGCTCAGCCCTGCTGTACTGGAGGGGCAATGGTGCTGCCGATGGGCCTGCACTGAGGGCCAGGGCCCAGGTGACCCAGCCACCCTTTACGTGAAGAAAAACCACAACCTGATGGTATCTACCCACCACCTCCACGAGCCCAGAATCACACAAGTTGACGGATTCCAGCACTTGGCTCTGAACTGTGTCCTGAAGGGCAGCCAATGCCACATGTAGCCATTCCCATTTTAATTAATCAAAATCACCTCAAATCACCTCACTTACAATGTTTCAGGGACTCAAATGCCACTTGTGGCTAGTGGCTAATGTACCAGACTATGCAGACAGAACATTTCTCCTGTTCCATCCAGACAGGTTTGCTGGAGATAGAGTCTCATGCCTGAGGCCCTGGGTTTGATTCCTCAGTACCACATAAGCAAAAAGAAAAAAGCCGGAAGTGGTGCTGTGGCTCAAGTGGTAGAGTGCTAGCCTTGAGCTGAAGAGCTGAGGGACAGCGCCCAGGCCCAGAGGCCCCACGACCGGAACCCCCCCCCCCCAAAAAAAAAGGTGTCACAGGAGTCTTGCTCCTGGGACCATGCCTGGAATATAGCCCACTCCCCCCCCCGCCACTGCCGCGTGCCATAGCTCGATGTACCTGGCTCTTCTTCTCCTTCTGCTCTAAGACCCTCTGCAGTGCCTTCTTCTCCTTCTTGGTCAGAGGCTTCTTCTCCTTCTTGGACAGAGGTGGTGCCTTGGTCTTTTTTTTCTTTCTCCCAGGCAGGACAAGTGCATTGCTTGCATCCACTCCTTTCAAGGTGTCTTTGTCTGAAAGAGACAAGCCTGCTTTACCACAGCCAGTAAGGGTGGCTGCAGTTCCTGCCAGGCCTGCTCCAGCTTCCCGTGCCTCTACAGCACTCTAGATCCATTCTAGAACTATTTGGTTACCCTCTTGTTTAGTTCCTGTAATGTTCTTCCTGCTCTACAGCCAGTGCTGGCAGCTCTCCTGCATTCCTACAAGGCCAGTGGCTCATTCTTTACTATCTGCTCAGTTGTACGATCTTTCTATGATGAAACAGCACGAGAGATTTGACCCTACCAATGGAATAATTTGAACCACACAGGCTACCTCATCTGCTCCCATTCCATAGTTCCCAGACCATTTTCTTTTCTCTCGATTAATGGGACATCCGTGTGAACACACATACACATTCTGGTATTTATTTCAAAAGTTTCTCACCCGTGGCTTATGCCTGTAATCTTACTCAGGAGGCTGAGGGCTGAAGATCGTGGTTCAAAGCCAGCCCGGGGTAGGAAAGTCTGTAAGACTTTTTTTTTTTTTTTTTGGGGGGGGGTCCGGTGGTGGGGCCTGAACTCTGGGCCTGGGCGCTGTCCCTCAGCCCTTCAGCTCAAGGATAGCGCTCTACCACTTGAGCCACAGCACCACTTCTGGCTTTTTTTTCCTGCTTATGTGGTGCTGAGGAATCGAACCCAGGGCCTCATGCATGCAAGGCAAGCACTCTACCACTGAGCCACCTTCCCAGCCCGTGAGACTCTTATCTCCAATAAAACCACTAGAAAACTGAAGTGGCAATGTGGCTCAAGTGATGGAGTGCTCACCTTGAGCTGAAGAGCTGAGAGACAGCACCCAGGTCCAGAGTTCAAACCCCACCACTGACCAAAAAAAAAAAAAAAAAAAAGTTTCTGAAGCTGGGGTTCTGGTGGCTCACTGAACCTATGTCCTAGCTACTCAAATCTAGCAGATAGAAGTTCAAAGCCAATCTGGGCAGGAGAATCCTTGAGATTCCATCCCCAACTAACCAGCAAAAAGCCAGGCTGGAGTCATGGCTAAAGTGGTAGCCCACCAGCCTTGAGCAAGAAAACCAAGCAATCTCTAGTCCTAAGCTTAAATGCTAGTTACAGCTGGACATGGGTGGCTCATGCCTGTAATCCTAGCTACTCAGAAGGCTAAGACGTTTGCATGGAAGTTCAAAGTCAGTCAAGGCAAGAAAATAAGACTCTTATTTTCAATTAGCCACCAAAAAGTTGGAAGTAGGGCTGTGGCTCAAGTTGTACAGCATCATCCTTTAACAACCACCACCACCAACAACCTAAGGGACAGCACCCTGCTCGTGAGTTCAAGCCCCAGTACTTCGGGCTTTCTGTTGGCTAACTGGGAATGTTTCCTGAGTCCCCCTGCCCGGGCTGGCTTTGACCTGGATCCTCAGACTCAGCCCTCTGATTAGCGAGGATTACAGGCTGGCCCCGCGGGCCTACTCGGGAAGGAAGATCCCGGAGCATATCTTGGCCTGTCTCTTCCTTGTAAGCCGAGGCAAAGGGCGTCGGGCTGCCTCTTCTTCCCCGCGGTCGGCACGGGATCGCGTCCCGCCCACGGCAGGCACGCCCACCAGCGCGGGCTCCCGGCGGGCCCGGGCCGAGCGCGCACGCAGGGCCCGGGCAGGGCTGGCTCCCGGCGGGACCCCGCGTCGTGGGACCGCCTCGCTTTCTGGCTCAAGCCCCCGTGCCATCACCGCGGGGCCGGTCCCCTCTGGCTTTTAGGCCGGGCGGCCCCGGCCGGGGAACGGCCAGGCGGCGGCGGGGCCCGGGCCCGGGCCGCCCTCCCTCCCAGCCCCGGCCGCGCGCCCCGGGCGCCTCACCTTCCAGCTCCAGCCGCACGGGCGGCGGCTCGGGCGCGCCCCGCGCGGGCCGGGGCTCCGCCTGCAGGCGCCCCTTGACGTTGTAGCGCCGGCGCAGCTTCCCCATGGCGCCTGCAGCCGCGCGCGGATCCCGCCACGGCCCCCGCGGCTCGGGTCCCGGGCCCAGCCCACGTGGGTTCCCAGACCCGGATCAGCCCGCGAGACTTCCGGGGTCCGCTCTCGCGAGAACTTGCGCTCGCGGCGGCGCCGGGGGCGGAGCTTGGGGCGGGGCCTCGCGCGGCGAGGCCGGCGTGGGCGTGGTCTATTTAAATGAGGAGGGCGGGACTCGCAGTGCTCGTTGCCTAGTAAGAAAGCATAAAATATTTCCATCCCAGACAAAAGATCTAAAAGAAGAAAGCGTTTATTAGCTTAAAGCGCTCATTACCGCGTCACGTCGGCCGAGGTGCGCTCGGAAGTAATGCATTTCCGAGGCTGTAATTATCTTGCAGCTCGAACAGTTAGATCGCACCACAGTTTTCTTTTCTGTGAAAAATACGAATGCCTTTAGGTGAACATTTAAATTATATCACAAAGAGATGAAGTTAAATCCTGTCACAAAAGTTCAGAATTTTAGAAATGACAAGGATAGTGTATATATTCCCTCCCACATTCAAAAAAGAAAAACATAACACCCGGAAGAAAAGGGACCCAGAGAGACAGTCAGTGATCCTGAGGTGCAGCTGGACAGGAAGAATAACTTCATGTTCTACACCCCTGTAGGGTAGCAAGAACTGCCTGTGTATTTCAAAATAACTAGTACAGTTCGGTGCTGCCGGCTCCCATCTGTCATCCTTGCTTCTCAGGAACCCAAGATATGAGAACTGAGCAAGGCCCCCGGTCTGATCCCCAACACTGCAAAAACAAACAAAATAGATGAAAAAGGAAAGAAAAAAAGGGGAAAAAAATAAAAAAGAGTCGAGGGTTTTTTTTTTGTGGGGGGAAGGGGTCTGGTCGTGGGGCCTGAACTCTGGGCCTGGGCGCTGTCCCTCAGCTCTTCAGCTCAAGGCTAGTGCTCTACCACTTGAACCACAATGCCACTTCGGCTTTTTTCTTTTGCTTATGTGGTGCTGGGGAATCGAACCCAGGGCCTCATGCATGCAAGGCAAGCACTCTACCACTGAGCCACCTTCCCAGCCCGAGGGCTTTGAATTTGAGAACAGGCCATTTTGATTTGCGAATGTAAGGGAGATAATAATTTCTACCTTCTGAAGTTTGGATAAATTATTGTTTATGAAACAGATATAGAAGATAACGAGAAAAATAGCTTTAATTTTGTGCATGCGCATAAAAGAGCAAGAAGGGTGAGAGTCAAGTTTTCATCATGGCTAGATCCAGGATCCTGGAGGAAGAATCCGGGAGACAAGTTGTTCCTCGGTGGTAGAGGATAGAATAGGGACTGGCCTGTGCTAAGGTCCATAAAGAGGACTCAGTGGATAAACGAGTTCCTTCCAGCTCACAGGAAGCCCTGCTCTGTGCCTGTGCTTCCCCAAATTCTGTGGGTTGCAGTACCCAGACAAGCAGAGCTGCGTACTTGGGGTGATGTTTCCTGGACCCCTTCAGAAGCATTACTCCTTTAGAATGCATTACATTTGATGTGGTGGGTCTTAAATCTTTTTTTTTTTCCAAGTCACCTGGCTTGAACTCTGGGCCTGGGCGCTGTCCCTCAGCTCTTCGGCTCAAGGCAGGCACTCTACCACTTGAGCCACAGTGCCACTTCCGGTTTTCTGGTGGTTCATTGGAGATCAGAGTTTCACAGATTTTCCTGCCTGGGCTGGACAGTGATCCTCAGAGCCTCCTGAGTAGCTAGGATTACAGGCGTGAGCCACTGCTCCCAACACACATATATACACGTGCACATGTGTATGGTATATTATACATAGTTATATAATATATAGCATTGCATAATAGAAGGTTATACATGTGTATATTTTAATTTTTATTTTTGGATCCGGTCGTGGGGCCTGAACTCTGGGCCTGGGCGCTTTCCCTCAGCTCTTCAGCTCAAGGCTAGCGCTCTACCACTTGAGCCAAGGCGCCGCTTCCAGCCTTTTTCTTTTCTGCTTATGTGGTGCTGAGGAATCAAACCCAGGGCCTCATGCATGCAAGGCAAGCGCTCTACCGCTGAGCCACCTTCCCAGCCCCAGACATGTGTATATTTTAAAAGGAGAGGTCACTTGGGTAGGAAAAACCTTACGGGAAGGTCGGAGGGCAGGGCAAATACAGTGCGGCCGGGGCCAGAGGTGCCCGCGATGGGCGGGGCCAGCGAGAGGTACCCAGCGATGGGCGGGGCCGTATCGGGGCGGGGCCCTCTAGGGGGCGGGGCGAGCGTCGCGGGGCGGGGCCATTTCGGGGGCGGGGCGAGCGCGGCAGGGCGGGCTTCCGTGCGCGGGGCGGGTGCGCGGCGCGGCGGCGGCGGCGGCGGCGGCGGCGGCGGCGGTGGCGGCGGCGGCGGCGGCGGGCAGAGTCGCGGCGCGCACTCCCAGCGCGCCAACGCGGACTCGGCCGGAGCCCGTGGCGGCCTTGCGCGCGGCCTTCACCCCGATCCTCGACCCGCACCGGTGGCCGAGCATGGGCGCGCGGGTGTCGGGCGGGCTCCGAGCCCGGGCCGGGCTGCTGCTCGCGGCGCTGCTGCTGCTGCTGCTGCTCGGGCAGCTGGCGCCGGGCGCGCAGGGGGCGCGGGGCCGCGGCGGCGCCGAGAAGAACAGCTACCGCCGCACCGTCAACACCTTCTCCCAGAGCGTCAGCAGCCTGTTCGGCGAGGACAACGTGCGCGCCGCGCAGAAGGTGGGCGTCGGGCCCGCGCCCGCGGTCACCTTGCGGGGCCGCCGCGCCCCGGGCGCCCCGGGCCTGGCGGGCCGCGCGCGGGGCAGGGGGCAGGGGGCGCGGGGCCGCGGCCGGCGCGGGGGCCTCCGTCGGCGCGCCTCGCGGGCCCGGCCCGCGGCCCCGCGCCCTCTGCCCCGCGCGGCCCCGTCTCCTCGGACCTTGGCCCCGCGCGCTGACGCCCATTCATCCACGTTTCTATGGACTCCTCTGTGAGCCAGGCGCCGCGCGGCCCAGCCCGCGCCCTCGGGTTCCTCCCGGGCCCCCCGGCCCCCGCCCCGCCTCGCCCCTCCCTGCCCTGCCCTGCCCTGCCCAGCCCTGCCCCCGCCGGGCCCTCCCCGCGCCCGGTCCGTTCCCGGCGCCGCGGCCGGCTCGGTCGCCCTGGCCTCCCTCCCATGCAGCCTCTGGTTTACCTGGGGTCCCCGGGAGCTGCGGAGAGCTGGCTCCGCTCCTGCTGGGCCCTCGGCGGGTGGGGTGGGCGCCCTCCTGGGCAGGGCCTCGGGTTCCCCAGGAGGCGGAAGTGAGTGGGTGCCTTTGCTGTACCTCCTGTTCTTCCCTGATGGGGCTCTGGGGCTCCGGTGGCCTTCGCCCGGTTCCGCTGTCGGTTGAATGGAGGAGTAATTCTCTCCTTCAGTTAGAAGGTTGTCATTGGTAATCGTTGGTGCCTTCCCAAACCAGAATCATGGCTCTGTTGGTGTCAGCTTTTGGTAGCTCCTGGCCAAGATGCAGGTCCACAGCGCTCAGCTCCACCGTAGGGTTTCCCGTAAAAAGAATACAAACAAACAAAACCTTGGCCCTGACGGCCCACACCTGTATTCCTTGCTCTTCAGGATGCTGAGATAGGAGTTCAAAGCCAGCCAGGCAGGGAAGACGGGAGACCCATTTCCAAGAAGTAGAGCTCTATCCTTGAGCAAAACTAAACAAAACCGAGGGACAGCACCTAGGCCCTGATTTCAAGCCTGGGACTCACCTCCCCCACCTGTAGTCCTTGAGATGAAGAGGAAAAGGACATTAAGAACCCAAATCAGACCTAAACTTGTTAGTCAGGGAAAGGAGAGACAGACTAAATCTGTGAGGAAAACTAACTTCTGGTCGCTGGCTAGTGGCAAATGCCTGTCTTCCTAGCTCTTTGGTAAGCTGAGATCTGAGGATCCTGGTTCAGAGCCATCCTGGGGCTGGAAAGGCTTTGAGATTCTTATCTCCAATTAAGGCCCTGAAAACTAGAAGTAGCCTGTGGCTCAAAGTGGTGGAGCACCAGCCTTGAGCTGAAGAGCTCTGGGACAGCACTCAAGCCCCTTGACCACCACCAACAAAAACTCCCTAGCTTCTCCCCACCCTGGCCTCTGGAGGTGTGGACTCTTGCAGGGCTTTGGCCTTGGGAGCTGCTGTTATGGCAAACTGTGCAGGTGAGGACACCGGACAGGGTTCAGGGGAGGAAGGGCCGGTAGGATGGGCCAGTAAGAGCCAGGATTCTTGCTTTCCTGTACTGCTCTGCTCAGCCCTTGGAGGGCAGCAGCCGTTTGTCTCAGGGCAGAAGGAAGTCTGCAAAAAGCCCAAGGAAGCCCTGTCCCTGCCCCTCTCCACATGAGGCTGAACTCAAGAGGAGGTACGGTGAACCTCACTAAGATGGCTGGTCATATTCCAGCTGAGAACCTGTGTGTGTGGAGGGTGTGTGTGTGTGTGTGTGTGTCTGTGTGTGTCTGTGTGTGTGGTCTGCCAAAGTATATATCTGTGTGCAGTGGAGATGAAGTTGACAGAGGTTGTGGTTTGCTGAAAATCGAAGTGCTTTTTATAGAGAAATGGCTGTAGTTATTTCATTTGACTTGTACGTCATGGAGACGAAACCCAGGGTTTCACTCATACTGAGCACTGAACCACAGGCCCAGCTCTCATTTACTTCTTCTTTTTTTAAATTGGTGTGGGGCTTGAACTCGGCCTGGGCATTGTCCCTGAGCTTATTTGCTCAAAGCTAGTGCTCTACCACTTTGA
This sequence comes from Dipodomys merriami, assembly GCF_024711535.1. NCBI lineage: Eukaryota > Metazoa > Chordata > Mammalia > Rodentia > Heteromyidae > Dipodomys > Dipodomys merriami. The sequence continues at coordinate 1,200,154 of NW_027202971.1, forward strand.
ACCTCAGCAGTACTTCCAGTTTTTTGGTGGTTAAGGGTTTCATGGAAAGCTGGGAAGGTGGCTTAGTGTAGAGTGCTTGCTTAGCATGCATGAAATCCTGGGTTCCATTCCTTAGTACCACATGCATAGAAAACGCCAGAAGTGGTGTTATTGTTCAAGTGGTAGAATGCTAGCCTTGAGCAAAAGAAGCTCAGGGACAGTGGCCAGGCCTAGGGGCACGGGGAAAAAGAGTTTCATGGACTTTCCTGCCTGGACTAGCCTTGAATCTTGACCCTCAGGTCTCAGCCTCTTGAGTAGCTAGAATTATAGACCTGAGCCACCTGAATGTTCTGGTGGTTGTAGTCTTCAGCCTGCTTGGATTTACAAATTCATGCCAGACCTGCTGAGGTTGTAAAGTTGAAACCCTTTGAAGAAACCACACCTGCTGCTCTAGCACTATCCTTTCTGGCCCTGGCCTTGCTGTCACGGAACGCGGGTTAGGCCATGCTTTGCTGCACGTTGGCTCTGACTGGGGCTAGCTGCTTTCCCTCTCTGTGCTTCCTTTCAGGGCAGGGCTTAGACTGGGTGGGATTGCATTCACATAGATTTATCTGGAAGGGAGGTGAGGTAGGTATGCTTCTGTATTTATTTTATTTTTTTGTTGGTCGTGGGGCCTGAACTCTGGGCCTGGGCGCTGTCCCTCAGCTCTTCAGCTCAAGGCTAGCACTCTACCACTTGAGCCATAGCACCACTTCTGGCTTTTTCTGCTTATGTGGTGCTGAGGAATCGAACCCAGGGCCTCATGCTTGCAAGGTAAGCGCTCTACCACTGAGCCACCTTCCCAGCCCCCTGTTTTTGTTTTTTGTTTTGCTAGTCCTGAGGCATGAATTCAGGGCCTGGGCTCTGTCCCTAAGCCTTTATGTATATGCTCAAGACTAGTGCTCTACCACTTGAGCCACAGTGCCGCTTACAGCTTTTTCTGTTTATGTGGTACTGAGGAATCGTACCTGGGGCTTCATGCCTGCTAGGCGAGCACTCTACCCAGCCCCCCCCCCTTTTTTTTTTTAAATGATAAGCAGCTCAGTAGTAGACTTGAGTGCTTACCCTATACAAGGCCTTGGGTTCAGCAGCAAGTACCCCTTTCCACCCATCAATAAAAGGTTGGGCAGCTGTCAGCTGAGTGGTATGGTTCTCTTTCCACAGTTGTCATGTGTCCCCAGTGTCTGTCAGCTGTGGCAGGCGAGTGCTCGTGGGGTGGAGCATGGTTCTGTCATAGACCAGATCCAGGCGGTGATGATTGTGATTATGGGGTCTCCTTTGAGTGATGAGAAGGGCCGCAGCTATGCAGAGGAAGGATTGCCAGACACCAGAGGTGATTACTGCCGCTGGGTCACACTGCCTAGAACGATTTTAATAGTGCCAGGCACTGGTGGGTCACACTTGTAATCCTAGCTACACAGGAGGCTGAGATCTAAGGATTGCTGTTTGAAGCCAGCCTGGGCAGGAAAGTCGATGAGACTTCTCTTTTACCACCAAAAAGTTGTAAGTGGAACTGTGGCTCAGGTGATAGAGCACTAGCCTTGAACATAAAAGCTCAGGAACAGTGCCTAGGCCCTGAGTTCAAGTCCCAGTACTGGCATACACATGGAGATTTCAATAGTGAGTTTGGTAAGTTAGGTTTGTTTGCTTTTTTTGCTGGCGCTCTACCGCTTGAGCCAGAGATCACTGTAAATTGTTCCAGTGGACTTGACTCACATGGCCTGTGGGCATCTTTTAAACAGTAGCCGCTGCAGCTGCGGACAGCATGGGGCATTATCCCAGAAGTCCCCTCCAGGTATCCAAGGCCACTTGGCTTGTTGTCTGATAGCATTTATTTTCTGTCCTTTATTCAGACCTTTTAATATTGAGAAGTGGGACTAGACTGCAACCTTGCAGGCAGGCAGTGTCGCAGCTCTCCCATCCATGGCATTTGCTTTTTATTTTTATTTTTAACTGTTATTGTCGGTTGTGGGGCTTGAACTCAGGGCCTGGGCTCTGTCCCTCACTCTTGTGCTCAAGCTGATGCTCTTGCCATTTTGAGCCACGGCGCCACTTCTGGTTTTCTGGTGATTATTGGAGATAAGAGTCTCACAACCACTATTCTAAGATCTCAGGCTGCTGAGTATGGGATTACACGCGTGAGCCACTGGCAACCTGCTGCGTTTTTTTATTATAGTGGGAGAGCTGATGTTGCCTTGGGAATCCATCTTGACCTGCTTCTGTAGAAATTGCTCGTTTTCATTCTTCCAGGAGCATTGCTCCTTTGTTGTTTTAAAGCAGCATGCAGTTTTCTGCTTCCCCCCATCCCCCCAGTTTGCCAGCAAGAAAGTAACTTGAGTAAAATCACTTTGCCACTTTGCTGTGCTTTCCCCATCACCTTTGGAAACGGCTGCAGTTGAGAGTGTGGCTTGGCGGATTGTGACGCGCGCACTGACCCATCCCCAGTGACCATCAAAGCTAGGCGCCACACACCTGGAATCTCAGCTTCTCCGGAGGTGCAGATCTGAGGGTCTTGGGTAGGAAAGTCCGAGAGACTATCTCCAATCACCTACCAAAAAGGTGGAAGTGGAGCGCTGTGGCACAAGTGTTAGAACACCATCCTTGAACGCCAAAGCTAAAGGAGAGCACCAAGGCCTTGAGTTCAATCCCCAGTATTGCCAAAAAAAAAAAAAAAAAAATAAGACAACCATTAAGATAACAGGAAGGTCGTGGCGGACCCGCGCCGCCCCGTCTGGGCCTCCCTGCAGCTTCTGAGGAGGCCGGAACGCAGGCGCCAAGGACCCTGAGCCCCCTCCGCTAGGGCTGGACATTCTGTGAAGGTTTCTGTGAAGGGCGCAGGCACACAGCCCCGGGCACCCCTCTGCACCCCTCACCTGCCCTCCGGGCGTCGCCTTCCTGCCATTGTGCTGTGTCATCTCTTCAGAGTCCTGAGTTTCCTTTGCCGCCCCGGGGCTGCAACCCAGGGTCTGGGTTACCCAACGCTGTGTGTGTGTGTGTGTGTGTGTGTGTGTGTGTGTGTGTGTGTGTGTGTGTGTGTGTGTGTGTGTGTGTGTGTGTGTGTGTGTGTGTGTGTGTGTGTGTGTGTGTGTGTGTGTGTGTGTGTGTGTGTACGCTGTGTGTGTGTGTGTGTACGTGCAAGAGAATGAGCGAACCAGCATTGGTATTTTAACTACTCAACGTCCCATGCTTTCGCTCATTTTTTTCCCTCCCTCTGGATGGTGCTGTGCCTGTTGAGCCACACTTCCAGTCAGACTTTTAGCTGGTTAATTGGAGGTAGAGTCTTGCAGTCTTTCCTGTTCAGACTGGCTTCAGACTACGATCCTCTGATCTGAGCCTCCTGAGTAGCTAGGGTCAGATAGATGTGAGCTGCTGTGCCCGGCTCTACATTTAAGTAGGAAACAGTTGAGCTGTGTTCTTCCTTTCTCTGGGTGGAGCCAGGGAGAGGAGCGTGGGTGGGCCTTGCAGGTGTCTGACGAGGTGGCATCAGATCTGCTGACACCTGCAGGGTCCTGTGTGGCCCTGGCATACTTCCCGCCCAGTCCAGCTGAGAAAGGACCTCTGGCCTAGACTCGGTGCCTGCCGGTGCGGCAGGTGTAGCGGGCTCCTGGTGCAGCCACCGCTGTAGGAGCCTGACCTGGCTCTGGGTGGGAGCATGTTTGCTGCAACATGCAGGTCTGCTGCCTGTCGTGTGTCAGGCTCTGTGCTGCAGCCTCTGCAGGTTCTCACATGGATTGTCTCTTGGTCCCATTTCCCAGCTGGAGAGACTGAGGCCCAGCGAGGTTGGCAGGAGTAGCGCTGTCTCTGGTCCCTGAAAAACTGCTTGTGGGGGCTGGGAAGGTGGCTCAGTGGTAGAGCGCTTGCATTGCATGCATGAGGCCCTGGGTTCGATTCCTCTGCACCATATAAGCAGAAAAGGCTGGAAGTGGCGCTATAGTTCAAGCAGTAGAGCGCTAGCCTTGAGCTGAAGAGCTGAGAGACGGCGCCCAGGCCCAGAGTTCAGGCCCCACGACCGGAACCCCCCCCCCAAAAAAAAAAAAAGGCCAGGTATAGTGGCTCACACCTGTCATTCATTCCAGCTACTCCAGAGGCTGAGATCCAAGGATGGAGGCAGATAAGTCCAAGAGATTGTCCTCTCCTAAAACCAGCAACAAAGCCAGAAGTGGATCTGTGACTCAAGTGGTAGAGCACTAGCCTTAAACAAAAAAGCTCAGGGACAGAGTTCAGGCCCTGAGTTCAAGCTCTAGAACTGGCACATGCGTGCACACACACACACACACACACACACACACACACACACACACACACACAGAACATTTTTAAATGCTTTATTTTTACAGTTAAATAATAAACCGAGAAGTGTTTGTTCAGAACGAGTGTTGATGAGAGGAGTTCCATTTCGTAGTGAGGCGGATGGCTGCTTTGCATCTCCCGCTTTCTGAGCAGCGTGCCTGTGCAGGGCACTGCAGCAGCAGTCAGCGGCATGCCTTTTGCCTGCTGGAATTCCTGGACAGCAGAGAGTCCACCAGAGGTGCTCAGCTGTCCGAGGGACTGTGAAAGCAAAAAAAAAAACCAAAAAACCAAAAACAGCGAGTTATGACTAAGTTTTTTGTTTTTTGATTTTGGTCGGTCATGGGGCTTGAACTCTGGGCCTGGGTGCTGTCCCTCTGTTCTTCAGCTCAAGGCGAGTACTCTACCTCCTGAACCACAACACCACTTACAGTTTTCTGGTGGTTAGTTGGAGATAAGAGTCTCATGGACTTTCCTTGCCTGGGCTGGCTTTGAACCATGATCCTTAGATCTCAGCCTCCTAAGTAGCTAGGATTACAGGTGTGAGCCACTGGCACCTGGCTGACTAAGCTATTTTGGTACAGAACCTTATCTCACAAGTTTTGTTTGTTTGTTTATTTCTTTTTGCCTGTCCTGGAGCTTAAACTCTGGGCACTGTCCCTGAGCTTGTCTGTGCTCAAGGCCAGCCCTCTACTACTTGAACCACAAGCCACTTCCCATTTTTTCTGTTTATGTGGTACTGAGGAATCAAAGTCAGGGCTTTATGCATGCTAGGCAAAGCACTTTACCACTAAGCTACCTTCCCAGCCCCACAAGTTATTCATTTTAGTTAAACTTGATAGAAATTTATTTAGAAAATCCTAGTCTTTAGAAATTCAAAGCCAAGCTGGGTGCTGGTGGCTCACACCTGTAATCCTAGCTACTTACGAGGCTGAGCTCTGAGGATCATGGTTCAAAGCCAGCCCAGGCAGGAAAGTCTATGAGATTCTTATCCCCAGTAAACCACTAGAACACTAGAAGTGGCGCTGTGGCTCAAGACCTAGAGCATTAGCCTTGAGCTGAAGAGCTTACGGCTCAGTGCCCAGGCTCAGAGGTCAAGCCCCATGACCGGACCCCCCCCCCAAAAAAAAAAAAAAGAGCTGAGGGACAGCGCCCAGGCCCAACGACCTACCAAAAAAAAAATCTCAAAGCCAGGCAGAGGAAAGCGGAGGTTGGACCAGCACCCAGAGCAGAAGAACTACAGGAGAAATGGCAAGCACCGAGATAGCAACTTTGTGGTGTCCCATAAAGTGGGCACAGTTACTGTTGCCTGCTGTCCATGTGTGCCTGTGCTGGGTTCGAGTTTATCCTCCAGCTTTCTGGTAGACTGCATGGTATCAGTTTTGGGCAGCTAAAAGGTGTGAACTTGGGCTCAGGTTTGCTGCTTGGATGGTTTGGGGAGATGAGGAGGTATTGGCTGGTTTCTTGGTGACCTTGTTCTCTATTCCTACAGTTCTTGACCCGCCTGACGGAGAGGTTCGTGTTGGGAGTGGACATGTTTGTGGAGGCGCTGTGGAAAGTTTGGATGGAGGTCTTGGATGTTCTTGGGCTTGACGGTAGGTGCTGTGTGTTACAGGGTTGTGTGTTTTTGAAAGTCCTTCACTGTTTTCCTTTGTGTGAGATAAGGTCCTGCTGTATAGCCCAGGCTGACCTTGAACTCCTCATCCTGCGTCTCAGTGCTGGGATCGTGGTGCTGTTATGGTGGGGCTCTCACCTTGTGGCCACTGGGCAGTGTGGGAGCCTGAGGCTGGTCTAGGGTTTGCGTGGATTAGTGGTGGTGAGGCGGGTCTTCCCAGATCCCATGCAGGAGGAGGGTGGACCACGGGGCCTGTGGGGTGCTCCCTGGGTCGGTGGGAGCCGAGAAGCAGCTGGGCGTTGGCCTGTGGGGTTTCACAGATGAGGAGGGGGCATTTGCAGCGCCCCCCCTCCCCCAGGGGCAGAGGACCATGCGTGGCCTGGCAGTGGCCGCTGCAGGGGAGCCGGGCAGTCCTGCGGGCCGTGGGAGTGGTGGGGCCGGAAGGCAGTTGCATGGTGCAATTTAGTTGTGCAATGGCGGGCACAGGTTCCTAGCCAGGAGGAGAGCTGTGGGCCTGTCCTGCGGGGCCACACATGGGGAGGGCAGTGGCCCTTTCATGGCACTCTCTGGGGGTGGACCAAGGCTAACCTGGCTAGACACCTACTGCGTTCTGGCTTTGGTGTCCTGACCACTTGTCCCTGTGTGGCCGCCCGGCCTGCCCGGGGCTGGGGGCTCTCCCTGAAGCCCCACATAGGGAGCCCCCATGCGCCTGCTGGCCTCATGCCCACAAGTCCACATGTGAACGCTCTGCGTCCCTGCCACCCGCACTGGAAAAGCAGAGCGGCAAGGGCATCGGGCACCAGCCCGGGCGGCCTGGCTCCGCCTTCTCCCAGTGAAAGCACAGGCTGAGCCGCTTTCCTCGGCAGTGTCACGGCCAAGGGCCTGTGCCGCCCGTGGACGCCTCTGCCCGGCATGAATCAAATCAGCAAACTCGCTGGGTGCTGGTGGCTCACGCCTGTCATCCTAGCTACCCAAGAGGCTGCGATCTGAGGATGCAGGTTCTGGTTCAGGCTGGAAAGTCCATGAGACTCTCCAGTATCTCCAAAGAACCCCAAACAGCAGCAACTCCCTTGCAGGAGGGCAGTGGTGTGCTGCCCTAAGCCCAGGCTGCCACTCAGGCTCACAGAGGAGACCGTTTCTGCTTTGTTCCCGGAAGGTGGGCTTGTGTCCATGGGGATGAGCACACTTGGTGGAGTAACCCAAATTGGACCGGGGCCTGATCTGAATGACTTCTGTCCTTATAAGAAGTGGGAAGTTTCAGCCAGGTGCTGGTGGCTCACGCCTGTCATCCTAGCTACTCAGGAGGTTGAGATCTGAGGATCGAGGTTCAAAGCCAGCCCAGGCAGGAAAGTCTGTGAGACTCATCTCCAATAGACCACTAGAAAACCAGAAATGGCGGTATGGCTCAGGTGGTAGAGCACTTGCCTTGAGCTGAAGAGCTGAGGGACAGCGCCCAGGCCCAGAGTTCAAGACCCATAACTGACCAAAAAAAAGAAGTGGGTAGTTTGGGCAGAGATACAAAGAAGCATTGAGCAGAGACCCCATGAAGACGCCAGGAGATGGAATGGGGGCCCAGGGACACCCAGAGGCACCCGGAGCGGCAGGAGGCCGCTGCTCTAGCCGTCCAAGCACACACCCCTCTTCAGAGATCAGAGATCTGGGCCCAGCGCCACGCTGGTGGGGGCACAGCTCACCCCTTGGCCACCTGGCACCCCTTTTGAGGCTAGGACCATTGGTTTCTACCTTAGCAAGACCTTAGACAAGCTGGGGTACCGCTTTGGGCCCCGGAAGAATCAGAGGCAGCAGAGAGGAGAGAGCACTAACAGCTCCCGGGACCTGGGTGAGCCAACACATCAGCCAAACCCTGCAACTGTGTGCAATCTGGGCCCGCCCATGCCCCGGGGACGCCAGGCTGGGCAGGAGTGGGGGAGGGCCTGATGAGGCCTGCACCCCTCTGGTCTTCCCTGGTGTACTTCCTGCATGCAAGCTGCCAAGAGTCCGGAGGCTTAGGGCTGTGTCACGCGCTCCTCCTTGTGCAAAGGTGGGTATTTTAGTGCAAAGACATTTCAAGGTCAGTTGACACTTTGGTTCTTCATCGTTCTTCAGGGTGGCAGTTCAACCCAGAAGCAGAATGTGAGGCTGGGCGTGGTGGTGCCCGCCTGTAATACCAGCACTTGGGAGGTGAAGGGCTGTGGGTTTGAGTCTGGCTTGGACTGTGTAGTGAGGCCTGTCTCAGTCAAGTCAGGAGAAAAGGGTGAACATGACGTTGATAGTTTATTAACATCTGTACAGTCAGTAGTGATGTCTTAGTTTCCAGGTACATGCTGGCATCCCTGCCCCGAAAATTCAGTCTGAAATCTGAAACTAGTGTTACTGCAATGCTGGACATTTTTTGTGGGGGGGGGGGGAGCTTGAACTCAGGGCCTAGGCTCTTTGCCTTAGTCTTTTTTTTTTTTCAGTCGTGGGGCTTGAACTCTGGGCCTGGGCGCTGTCCCTCAGCTCTTCAGCTCAAGGCGAGTGCTCTACCGCTTGAGCCACAGCGCCACTTCCGGTTTTCGAATGGCTTATTGGAGATAAGAATCTCACAGACTTTCTTGCCCAGGCTGGCTTTGAACTGTGATCCTCAGATCTCAGTCTCCTGAGTAGCTAGGATGACAGGCGTGAGCCACTGGCACCTGGCTACCTTAGTCTTTTCTTGCTCAAGGTGGCGCTTAACCACTTGAGCCACAGCTCCACCTCCAGCATTTTGGTAGTTTATTGGCGATAAACTGCCTGGCTTCAAGCCTTGATCCTCATATCTCAGCCTCCTGAGTAGCCAGAACCACAGCGAAGGTGATAGTTCATCCGCAGAGGGTGCCTGATGGGATACGTGAGCATCTGCACTGGGGTTGGGACGAGCAGGCGGATGGAGATGGGCAGAGCACACTGTGCTGCTGCCTGTGCTTCTGTCTGTAATTCCCCCGAGGGGGACTGTGCGCAGTGCCGCTCCCTCTCTACACTCTGTTCTTGTGGACCACTTTGGGGAGAAGAGACCCCAAATAGCTTAAGTAATGGGGCTTGCCGCTTCCTAATGCCCTAACTCAGGTAGGTTCACCAGGAGGGCTGCAGGTGTGATGGCTCCACACCTTGTCCTCAGGACCAAGACACCTTCCATTTTATTACCCACATAGGTGACTTACCTTCCTTCACGGCCCAAGATGGCTACATCAGCTCTAGCCTTTGCATCCACATTCCAACAGGCAGAAAGAGAAAAGGTAAAGGGCACATTCCTGCTTTTTTCTTTTTTCTTTTTTTTGGTGCCAGTACTGGAGCGTGAAGTCAGGGCCTCATGTTCCCGCTTGCCTTTTTTTTGGCTCTTACCACTTGAGCTATGCCCAGTCCAGCTTTTATGTTTTTGTTTCTAAGAGTCTCACACTTTTCTACCTGGGCTGGCTCTGAACCTTGGCCCTCAGAACTCAGCCTCTTGAGGAGCTAGAATTATAAGCGTGAACCATTGGTGCCTGACTGCTGACTGTTACTCCATTTTATTTTGTTGTCAGTCCTAGGGCTTGAACTCAGGGCCTGGGGCCCTGAGCTTGTTTGCTTTTTCTTTTCCTCAAGGCTACCCATCTTCAAGGCTGCTTTGAACCACAGCTCCACTTTGGTTTTCTGGTGGTTCACTGGAGATAAAGAGTCTCACAGATTTTCCTGCCCAGGCTGGCTTCAAACGGTGGTCCTCAGATCTCAGCCTTCTGTGTAGCTAGGATTGTAGCATGATAAGCCATTGTGGCCTGGCTTCAATTGAAACTTACAGAAAACTTAAAGCTCCGGCAGCACATTTTGATGCACTACTCCTTGGCCAAAACTTAGTTGCAAGGGAAGCTGGGAAATACATATATATATATATATATATATATATATATATCTGTGTGTATATATATATGTAATATACATACATATGTATATATATATATATATTTTTTTTTTCTTTCTAGTCCTGGGGCTTGAACTCAGGCCTGGGCGCTGTCCCTGAGCTTCTCTGCTCAAGGCTAGTACTACCACTTTGAGCCACGGTGCCACATCTGGCTCTTTCTGTGTATGTGGTGCTGAAGAATGGAACCCAGGGCCTCATGCATGCTAGACAAGCACTCTACCACTGAGCCACCTTCCCAGCCCTTGTTGTTTTGGCAGTCTCAGTGTGGATCTCTCCCTAGATTCTCCCCAGTGCTGGGATTGCAGGCGTGTGCGACCACGCTCACCTGAACAGTGTGTGTGACTCAGGGCAGGACAGGCAGTCTTCCAGGGCTACCTGTGTCTCCTCACAGCTTAGTTTGGAGGGTTTGGGGTTGTGGGGAGTTGAGTTGCTCCTGGCCTCTGCAGAGGGCCCTCTCCTGGAAGAAGTGCCTGACCTGTCTGTCCTGTGCTCTCTCCGCAGTGTCCAACCTGTCCCAGTACTTCAGCCCAGCCTCCGTGTCCAACAGCCCAGCCCGGGCCCTCCTGCTGGTGGGTGTGGTCCTCCTGGCCTACTGGTTCCTGTCTCTGACCTTGGGCTTCACCTTCAGCATCCTGCACCTAGTGTTCGGCCGCTTCTTCTGGCTGGTGCGGGTGGTACTGTTCTCTATGTCGTGCGTGTACATTCTGCACAAGTACGAGGGTGAGCCCGAGAACGCCGTGCTGCCGCTGTGCCTCGTGGTGGCCGTGTACTTCATGACGGGGCCCATGGGTGTGTACTGGCGGGGCAGCCCGGGCGGCACGGGCTCCCCCAGCGTGGAGGAGAAGCTCGACCACCTGGAGAACCAGGTCAGACTGCTCAACATCCGCCTCAACCGGGTGCTGGAGAGCCTGGACCGCTGCAAGGACAAGTGAAGGTCAGGTGCCCGGCCGGGTCCCCGGGCGCCAGCTCCCACTCCCAGAAGACAGAAGAGGAGGAAAGCCACCACCCCCCGGCCCCCCCCCAATCTTAATAAACAGCACTGAGCAAGAAAGTGGCGCCTGCTGAGCCTGGGCGCCAACCCTTAGGACCCGCAGAGAAGACAGAGATGGCCGCTGCAGCTCCATGCCGAGTCTTGTTAGTGGCGACAATATTTTTTAAACAAAAGGATATGACCCTAGAAGCTGTACAGTAAGATAAATTTATCTGTGCATAGAACATAAAGTTAATTTTTCAAGCATTGACAAATACATCTTTTGTAAGGTTTTTAAATAAAGGCAGCTGGAGTTGAGCGTAGTAGAACGTTGCCTGGAGGGGGCAGGGTGCTGGGCTGACATTCTAGCGAAGTCTGAAGGCCAGCCCCGGCTTTGAACGAGGAAGGACGGTGGGCGAGGTCTGCGTGTCATCTTCGTCCCCAAAACTGCAAGCTTTACTCTGTCATTTGGGGTTCATGTTGACACCGTGGATGGGGGAGCCCTGGAATGGAATGTCAGCTCGGGCACCCCGCTGAGCCCCGCTGAGTCCTGTTGAGTTGGGAAGAGCCCTGGCTTCTTTTCTTTTTTTCTTTCCTTTTCCTCCTTTGTACTAGGAGATGTTTGATGTTTCCAAAAGGAAAATATGAGCACAGCGCTAAGAGACAATGTGTCTGTGGGGTGTGATGCCAAGAGCTGCTTGGGTAAGCCTTGAAGAACATTCCAGAATCTGATTCCATTCCACTTTCTCTGTCTTTCAGAGAGGTCTGTGTGGGAAGTGGTACTCTGGATGATTTTTGTCTCTGCTTTTTTTGGGTTCTGGACCCAGCTAAGGAGACGTAATCGTTGTCTCCTCATGCAGGGTTCCTGGGCTCAAAGCAGCCATGGAGGTTGGGATGGTTGTCCTAGCATTGCATCATTGTGTGTGTTCCTCGCTTTGTGGCCAGTGTGGTGGATCTCCAGTTTCGATGGTCTCTGGGGTTGGAGGGAAGCACCCGCAGGGTGGCAATCAAGGTCCTGGGCAGCGTCTGGGCTGAGGCTGGTGACCAAGGCTCTGTGTGCTAGGGGCCGGTGACGACAGGGTGCCAGGCTGTCAGGATGAGGCCATGAAGGCCGTCCGGCTGTGGCCGTGCCCGCAGGCCGTGCATCCCGGCCCTGACCACCTGCCAGTCCTTGAGCCCCAGTGCCGCGTGTGGTAGTGATTCTCTGGGAAATGATGCAAATCTTTTAGAGGAAGTTTCTAAAACTTGTCTTTTTCAGGGGAACATAACAGAACGGCAGATCTTGTATTCAGATTGCTTGGTGGGGCACCCTTGCCCGGGCTCCGCCTTGGTCGGTCTTCACCTGGGCATCACAGATGCCAGTGTTCTGGGTGGAGCCATTCCAGTCCCATGGGTGACTTTGTGAACCTGGGACAGAGTACTTAGGAACGGCGGCCACAGCAGGTACTCACCTGTTTCAGTACCAAAAGATGGCTCTGCTGTGCTGCCTGGAGGAGGCAGAGAGGTGTTGGGAGGGTAATGCGTGCACGAGGCTGGCGCCCTGCCCCTGCGGAGCTCCTGCAATACAGATGGGTGCCTTGGTTTCCCTTTCCCTTCCCCCTCTCCCACCTGGAGCCTGAGGCCTGCGCTCCTGTGCCCAGAGACTTGTGGACTCATGTCTGTGCCAGGGGGTTGAGGCTTCAGACATCGCTGAAAAACGCCGTCAGAAATGGACCCTGTGGTCTCTGGGTTTGAGCTCAGGGCCTCCTGATTTCCCTTGGCTTTTTCACTCCACCACTTAAGCCATTGCTCCCCTTTTTCGTAGTTAATTGGGGATCAGAGTCTCGGGCTTTTCTGCTTAGGGTGTCTTTGAACTAGGATCCTCATATCTCAGCCTCCTGTATAGCTAGGAGTACAGGCGTGAGCCACCGGCACAGACTGGTTTTATTATTTTTTTAGGGAGCCTCACTCCAGGGTAGAACATTCCATGAAATTTGGAGCAAAGTCTCAGATGCTTGCTTTGAAGCTTTGGAGTTGTGTTTGCCGTATAATGTGTGTGATGTTTCAGTGAGCGCATTCTTAACCCGAAAGAGTCAGGGACGCCGCTTTTCCTTCTTGTGCCCTGGAAGATTATAGTGCGCGGCCCCCCTCCCCCTCCCCCCCCCCCACTCTCTTTTCTCTTTTGTATGTGGGAAAATGTATTTTTGTACCATATCTCATACCTTGAAGAGAAGCCTTTTTTAAAAAATCTTCAAGGCTATAGAATCTATTAGTCTGTACTTCATGGAATGTGGTGGGAAAACATTTTCCTGACAACACTGTGGGTGTGTGGTAATGTGGTAATTAAGAGCCACTTTTTTCACAGTATCATCAGTGTTCCGTTTCCCCCGTGCTTCAGGGCCACGTTGAATGTTGGCATTGGTGGGCACAGGGGCTGGGCTCAGCGCTGTTGGGGTCTGGGGCAGATAGGATCTTTTCCTCTGACCCGAGCCAGGACAAAAGAGGGTCGGCTTCCTTAGCTGTCCAGTGCCCTTGGCATGAGTCACTTCGGTTCCTAGTCTCTGCACGCCAGCCCCCAGCGTCTCGGTCAGGGGCTCACGGGCTCTGAAGGTAGCCTCGTGGGCTTTGCTGTGTCACCTGTTGTGACGGTAACTGACCACACAGAGACGAAGCTGGCAGACCGGCTCTACAAGAAATTATTTGTTGGGGTTGGGAAGGTGGCCTAGTGGTAGAGTGCTTGCCTCACATGCATGAAGCCCTGGGTTTCATTCCTCAGCACCACATAAGCAGAAAAAGCCAGAAGTGGCGCTGTGGCTCAAGTGGTAGAGCGCTAGCCTTGAGCTGAAGAGCTGAGGGACAGTGCCCAGGCCCAGAGTTCAGGCCCCATGACCGCCCCATTCCCCCCCCCAAAAAAAAAAAAGTTATTTGTGGGCTGGGCAGGTGGCTCAGTGGTAGAGCACTTGCCTTGCATGCATGAGGCCCTGGGTCTGATTCCTCAGCACCACATAAACAGAAATTGTGTAGGCTCTGGGCTTGTACTTGGCCTGGCCTTAGCTTTTTCGCTTAATCCTGGCACTCTGTGCCTTGAGATGCAGCTCTGCTTTCAGGCTGTTTAATCAGAGGTAAGCCTCCAGGCTGGCTTCAAACTGCAATCCTGGGCTTTCAGCCTCTGGTGTAGCTAGGATTACAGACGTGGCCATGAGTGCCTGGCTTCCTCAGAAGGTTTTGGATACAAGTCCCCCAAAGAAGGGGCACGGCGGGCCAGCTCTGCAGTGTGAGCCCGGGTGTGGAGGGCACTTGCTGAGGAGCGAGGAAAGGGAGAGTCCTTTCTGGGTGCCGAGGGTATACAAGTCGGTGGGCAGCCGGGGGAGCTGCTGAGGGGCGCCCTGCCAGGAGGGCGTCCTCACTCATCTGGCCCAGTAATTCATCAGGACAGCAGAGGAGTACAGCGGCTCTCGCCTGTAATCCCCGTGCTCCACAGGCAAAGGCAGGACAACCGGAAGTGAGAGGCTGGCCAGGACTCCATGGTGAGGTGCAAACTGCAGTTCTCAGTGTGAACGAGGCCGCACTCCTTGTTCTTAGAAGCATTCTGAATTGCTTCACTGTTTTTTTTTGATAAAACACTCTCACTGTGAGGTCCAGGCTGGCCAGGAACTTGCTCTCCTCCGGTCTCTGCTTCCCAAGTGTGGGATCACAGGCATGTGCCACCATACCCGGCCTTTCTACTTCCATCGATGACATCTGCCCTTGAGCCCATGACTGATGGTGGTCTCCCAATCCACCGAAGAAGGCCGGCACTTGCCATCCAGCTCGAATGACTGGGAATTCCCAAGGCTCCTGAGTGCCAACCCTTTGCCCAACCCTTCTTCCAGTGCCAGGGATTGAACCCAGGGCCTAGTGTGCACTCTACCCCAGAACCACACCCCTAGCCTGCAGCCTTTTCTTTTCAAACGTGTGTAACCATTGTGCTAAATTCTCACGGCTATTTTTGAGCCCTAACAACTTTCTGCTCCTCCCTTGTGAATAACTGAGTCAAATCTGCTTTGGTGGGGATGTAAGCGTCGGCCTAGGGCCTGTCCCGGACAGCCATCAGTGTGATGTGTTACGGGTGAGTTCGGCCTGCTGGATTTGTCTCCGTTTGGCACCTCGCTGTTGGCCTTTGTCAGTGGGACAAATGCCACAGCCTGTCATTCATGTCATCTCTTGAAAGCCTGTGCTAGCTCATGCGTCTGTGACCTCACACATCCTAGTGTTGCTGCAGATTTCAAGGTGTCATTGTGTCAGGCTAATACCTGCATGTGTGCTAAATCTCAGAATACCATGTAATTAAATTGATTTCTTGTGATGGTGACTAGTGCACAATTTCAATCCTCTTCTTTACTGGAAATCACATTTGTGAGGTATGAATTTGATTGAGTTCCTATTTTGTGTATTTTTTATCAGGTTATAGAATTTCTATACCATTTGCTTTGACACAGTAGACAGCTGTCTTACCTGAGCCTTGTGTGTGGGTGTGCCAGCACCATGCCGCCTGGAGCCTTGAGAAACTGATTCCACAAATCTTAGAGAGACAAATGTATTAGGCTTATTTTTTGCAAAGCAATATATACATTCCACTTATTTATTAATCTCTGGCTTTGTATTATGTAGAGATATTTGTAGATTGATTTCAGAACAGAATTAAAATATTGTGAAAATCACACAGCTTGTTTACTGTAATTTTGTTACACTGACTTGTTCTATTTGATCAAGCAGGCATAAACGACTTCCCCCAACTTAGACATGCAGTGGCAATGCCATGGTATGTGTGTGTGTGTGTGTGTGTGTGTGTGTGTGTGTGTGTGTGTGTGTGTGTGTGTGTGTGTGTGTGTTGGTTTGGATTTTTTGCAGTTGCAGACTTGCACTCAGGAGCCGTGGCTGATGGCTCAGCTTACTTGCTCAACTGCTGCTCTACCTTAAGCCTTGCCTCTAGTTTGACATTCTTGCTTCTTAATTGGCAATGGAATCTTGGACATTTTTTGCCCAGGCTGGCTTTGAGCTACAATCCTCAGATCTCAGCCTTCTGAGTAACTGGGATTTCAGGAGTGACTATCCATGTCTAGGTTGCCTTATTTTTCAGACCGGGATCTTAGAGTATCCCTCATCCAGCCTGGAACCATGTGGTTTGGGTGACAGATGTGTGCCATATATGTCCATATATTCTGAAATGGGGTCTTGCATTTATGCCCAGCTGTCTTGAACCACATCCTGATCTCTAGGATTCCAACCTTCAGCCACTGGTAGTACTTGGGTTTGGCCCCTAGACAAGCATGTGTCACAATGCATTGGATTTGGTGCATGGAGCCTGGACAGGTCACATGTCCCCCAGGTGTTCAGTGCACACTTACTGGGAACAGCAAGCGGATTCCCCAGACCTAGAACAACTATTAATTTTCACAGAATGGGGCCTGGGCCTGGGCGCCCCAGGGTCATTCTCATTATCCAGCCCGGTTCCACCTGCCACTGCTCAAGTTTCACAATCCCTCCCTAAGGAGATTATCTGCCCCACCAGAGGGAAAGCCAGCCGGAGGGAGATTGGCAAACTCGGCCCAAGGTTAAGTGGCTCCTTCTCAGGGACTTTTCACACCATCTTCCATAAAAAACAGCCGTAGTCTCCCTCTTAACGGAGAAAGTGTGTCTTTTCAGGGTTTCTGGAGCGGGGATCAGTGGGTGGTTCTGATGAACGTGAAAATACGCGATGACACAAAGCGGAAATAGAACCTGGCGCCGGTGGCTCACGCCTGTAAGCAAAGCTACTCAGCAGGCTGAGGTCTGAGGAGCGCGGTTCGAAGCCAGCCCAGGCAGGAAAGCCCATCTCCAATCAACCACCTAAAAGCCGGACGTGGCGCTCTGGCCCAAGTGGTAGAGCACCAGGTCCGGCGCAAAACGCACAGTCCCTTCTCCCGCCGGACCGCTGGGCTCCTTCCGGGCCCCATTCGGGCACCCAGCGGAAGAGCTGGCTTTTCCCAGACACCTCACCTGCACCGGTCCCCCCACCAGCACAGGTGTCAACCCGGGGCGGGTCCCGGACTCCACGGAGTTTCCGGACTGGCGGGATTGGATGTTGGACCGGACCGACCAGTCCCGCTCCCGGGTTGTCAAGGCGACAACGCTCGGGTGACTCCGCCCTGTTGCCCTACTCCGATTGGGCACGCCCTTTCTAGGGTCTTCTTCCGGATTGGCTGAATGACCCAGCCCACGCGCCGGAACTCCGTGTGATTGGCTGGCGCTGGAGCCAGCCTTCCGCGGCGCGGCGGCCTGGGCCGATGTGGGCCCAGTCCCTCGCCAGCCAATCAGCGCGCGAGAGGAGTGTGGCGCGTGCGTGTGCCCAGGATCCCTCCGCCGTGGCTGCCTTTGCGTGTTCGGCTTCGGGAGGGGACGGGCCGCGTGGGGCGGGGGTGTGGCGCCCGCCGGGGTGTGGCCGGTGAAACCCCGGGCTCCCGGCTCTGCCAGGAGCGGCTTCCCCTCTCCGTGACACTTCCTGCAAAATGGGTAAGTGGGCGAACGAATGAACTTTGAGGAGGACTACCAAATTAAGCAACACACGCATACAAGGATGGTAATGAAGGGCTTCAAACAAATAACAAAGCCAGTGTAGGCCAGCGACAATCGCACGTCCTGAACCCCAAGCCACCCCGGTTTTCCTGTCAATGTCTGGAGAGCAGCTGCCCCCCCTCGTGCCCTTCCCCACCTCGCGCCGGGCTCCTCGGGGGACCCCAGGCCCATGGCCAGGGAGCCTTACGGGAGCCATGAAAAGGCGAATGCAGAGGCCCAGAGCGCTGAAGGGTTAGGGTGGAAAAGCCGCGGGCTGCTTTACTTAGCAACCGTTAGGAAAGGTGCAGCCGAATGTAAGCCCAAGACTGAATTCTGTATACCTTGTTACTATTTGCAGAGGAGAAAGTGTGCAGAAAGGAAAGGGCATGGTCTGCACGGAATAAATGGAAGCCTTCTTGCACCTTGACACATCTCAGCCTTCTGTGCAGGGGACCGGCACACTACCGGGAGGCAAAGCACTGGAGGATCAGAGTTCGAGGCCAGCTGGATAGAAAAGTCCCAGAGACCCCTTCTCAACCCATTCCGGGAGCGGTGTCAGGCGCGCCGGTCATCCTAAGCCACGTGGCAGGCTGAGAATGGCCGGATCCCAGTCCCGGGCCAGCCTGGGTAGAAAACGGAAGAAGCTGGGCGGCATGGCGCACGCCTGCCATCTCTCCTACGATGGGAAACTTAAAGTAGGTGGATGGAAAGCCAGGCTTGTGCCAGGGCAGCAAGCCAGACCTCATCTCACAAGTCATCTGTGTAGGGAGGGACTCTTCAGATCCTGGCCTCCTGCTACTGGGATTCTGGGCAGGAGCTGTGATAATGCACCTGCCGAATCTCCTCTTGGTAGGCGATTGGGTCTCACGTATTCCCTTCCGGCATCGCGAGGTGCTCAGAGCTGAGCGGCCTTAGCTGTGCAGCTAGAAGGAATCCCTGCCCTCACCAGGCAACGCCGGGGCTCACTGGCTGCGGGGACCCTCCCTGCGGCCTACCACCCCCTCCTCCCCCTTCTCCTCCTCCTCCTCCTGCTCCTCCTCGGCCTACCACCCCCTCCTCCCCGTTCTCCTCCTCCTCCTCCTGCTCCTCCTCGGCCTACCACCCCCTCCTCCCCCTCCTCCTCCTCCTCGTCCTGCTCCTCCTCGGCCTACCACCCCCTCCTCCCCCTCCTCCTCCTCCTCCTCCTGCTCTTCCTCGGCCTACCACCTCCTCCTCCCCCCCCCCCCTCCTCGTCCTCCTCCACCTCCTCCTCCTGATCCTCCTCGGCCTACCTCCTCCTCTTCCTTCTCGGACCGCCCAGACCGCCCATGGCTCGCGCTTGTAACCCCAGCTTACCCAGGAGGCTGAGCTCTGGGGGTCACAGTTAAAAAGCATCCCAGGCAGGACAGTCTCTCCAACCCATCACCAAAAAGCTGGAAGTGGAGTGTGGCTCAAGGGGTGGAGCACCGGCCTTGAGCAAAAGAGCTCGGGGTCAGTGCCCAGTCCCAGGACCGGCGTGCACGCGCGCACACACACACACACATACACACACGCGTGCGCGCACACACGTACAGGCGCGCGCGCGCGATCATCGGTACTCTGCCTGGGGCCTGAGCTCCCTCTGGACACTGACATCTCTACTGAATGGAACACTCCCCCTGCCAGGTCTTCTCTCCCAGACTGTCTACATCACGTTAATGCCCCCCACACCCCTTGTCCCAGCCGGAGACGGCCGGGCCTCGGTCACCTCCGCTTCGCCTGCGGCGAGCACTCCCGCCCGCGGCGAGCACTCCTTTTACACGCGGCTCCGCGGAAGGTTACACCGAGGAGGGCGGAGCCGCGAGGAGGTGTGGCCACGGGGGCGGGGCCAGGCCGGGTGTCCCGCGGGCCGCGGCGGCGGCGCCGGCTCAGTGTCGCGCTGCTCCTGGTGGTCCGCGTCGCCGCTCGGCCCCGCCGCTCCCGCCGCCGCCCGCCGCCGCCCTCCGCCCGCCGCCGCCCGCCGCCCCCCGCCCCCGCCAGCCGCCGCCAGCCGCCCCCGACGCAGCCATGTCCAAGCAGGCGCGGGCCGGGCGCGAGGAGATCATGGAGTGCCAGGTGATGTGGGAGCCGGACAGCAAGAAGAACACGCAGATGGACCGCTTCCGGGCGGCCGCCGCCGCCGCCTGCGGCCTGGCGCTGGGTGAGTGCGGGGTCCCTCGGGGTGCTGCCTCCGGGGCGCGCACCCGGCCCCGCGGCGCCGCCGCCCGCGCTCCCGCGGCTGCCTGGAGCCTGGAGCCGAGGCTCCGCCGCCCCCCGGGCGCGTCGCCCGCCCCGCCGGCCCGCGCAGCCCGGGCCGGGCCGGCCCGCCCGCGGACCCGCCTCCCTGCGCCGTCACCCCCGCGGCCCCGGCCGGCCAGGCCTCCTGCCCAGCCGCGGGCTTCCTCCCGGAGTGGGGCTCTGGCCGTCCCACGGGCGGGGTTCGCGTTCGCCCCGCGCGCGGTGCGGTCGGGCGTGGCCCGCTGCGGGCCGGGAGCGCCCTCCCTCCCGCCCGGCCGCTCGCTCCGCGCGCGGGCCCCGGCGCCCTCCCCCGCCCTCTGCCGCAGGGTGCCCTGGCTTCGGTGGGTGTCGTCCCGGGGCTGGCCGGCATCGCCCCGCCGCAGCCCCGGGGCCCGCGCCGGGCGGCTGCTCCCCGCGCTCCCCGGCTGGCGCCCAGGCTGGTCCGAAGCGCCGGTCTCACATGGGCTCCGCGTGGCTCCCGGCGCCCAGCGCGTCCCTGTTGACCAAGGCGTTGGCAGCTGCCACCTGGCTGCCCTCCCCAGACAGGTGTGGGCCTGGGCCGCACCGGCCTCCCACAGCCCTCAGCGAGGGGTGTGGACTGGGGAAGCGGGCAGGGCCCGGCCAGCCCCGCCTCGGGCCAGCTGCGAGATGCTGCCGTGCCCTCTGCCGCAATGACAGCGACAGGAACCCGAGACCCCGGCCGGGCACTTGTTCCACCTCGGTTCACAGCAGGGCGGAACTTCCTCTCTCCACAGGAAGTGGTGCGAAGGAGGGAGCCGGTGTCTGTGCCCACCAGGGTGGTGCACCGGCTGCCCCTCTTCCCAGTCATCAGGTCGTCCCAGCCTCAGCCCCCTCCTGTGCCCCTGGGCGGAGGGAGGGCCGCGTGAGGCGGTCACAGGTCAGACCACAGCATCGCCCGTGGCTGTCCCTCCTTCCAGGCCTCGAGCTGCTGGGCAGCTCCTCTGTCTCCAGTCCCGAATTGTCCCGTGAACCCCAGAGCCTGTCATGCTGGGCCCGCAATCCCAGGAAGCCACGGGGCCGCTGAGAGGTGCCCCTGCCTTTGGTGCCAGTTAGCACTTCCTGATGCTGCTTCCTCTTCTTACCAGCTGCGTACCTGCCTGCCCTCCATGCTTTGGGCTTTGCTTTTAAAAGTGATTTTTGGCCGGGCGCCTGTGGCTCATGTCTGTAATCCTAGGTACTCAGGAGGCTGAGATCTGAGGATCCCAGTTCAAAGCCAACCCTGGTATAAAAATCCCCTTAAAGACCAGAAGTGACACTGTGGCTCTAAGTGGTAGAGCATTGACCTTGAGCAAAAGAGTTTGGGGAGCGAGCCCAGGCCCTGAGTTCAAGCCCCGTGACCAAAAAGAAAAAAAAGTCTCTTGTTTATGCTTTTTGTTCTGCCAGTGGTAGGGCTTGAACTCGGTGCTCTCCCTTAGTGTTCTTTTGCTCAAGGCTGGTACTCCACCACTTGAGCCACAGCTCCAAGTCTGGCTCTTTAATTGGAGATAAGCTCTCTAGCTTGGTGCTGTTGTTCCTTTGTTCTCCTCTTCCCCAGGGCATGTGATTGGGGCTTATGCCCCAGGTCATGAGTGTGGGTGGGCACCTGTCTGCTTTAGGAGGGGCGAGGCCCTGGTGCAGGTGCAGAGTCCTTTCCCATAGCCAGAGCATAGTTATAGTTCTGTCTGTGCTTGAGCTGACCCCCGCAGGCCCCCCGCATGTCCACACAGGAGCCTGTGTGCACATGCTCTCAGGCCCAGCCTTCAGTGCCAGCCCCACCCGCCGTGCCCAGCCCTGCAGCCCATGTGCTGCCAGCCTCTTGCAAGCTCATGGCCCTTAATTACAGAGGGCAGCACTGCCCTGGCTTCAAAGGGAATGCTCTTTTGGAGAAAGCTGCTAGCCCTCTCTCCCGGCAGCTGGCCTGGGTTTGCCTACAAGTAGGCTTGTTTCCTGTTGTCAGGTGGCCTTAGCATTGGGTCACCCCAGCGCTGGTCTGTTTAGGGCCCCAGGCTCTGCATCTGACATTTTCAGGTGCGGCTGGATGACATGTCCCCCAGAATACCCGGCAGCCTGCAGGGAGCAGGCAGGCAGGGAGAGCCCGTGGGTCCCCCGCCCCCCTCCGGGCTGCAGGCCTGGAATCAAATCCCTAGCGGCCGAGTTACCTTGAGAGGACTTTCTGGGCCCACTGTGCTTCCCCACTCAGGTCCTGGGGGCATTAAGTTGCTGCCATGGTGACCGCCTGTTTCCCGTGGGGGGGCAGGGGCGGGGCGTCCTCTCAGCAAGCTGTTGGAGGGCGGGTCTAGGGCAGGTCGAGGGCGGGGCATCCTCCTTCCTCAGGATGCTTTTGGAGGGCGGGGCGGGGGCGGGGCGTCCTTTCTGCAGTGCTGTTGGAGGGCGGGGGTGGGGCGGGGCGTCCTGCTTCCTCAGGATGCTGTTGGAGGGAGTGTTGGGCAGGTGGAGGTCGGGGGCGGGGCGTCATGCTTCTTCAGGATGCTGTTGGAGGGCGGGGCGGGGCGGGGCGTCCTGCTTCCTCAGGATGCTGTTGGAGGGCGGGGGCGGGGCGGGGCGGGGGCGGGGGCGGGGCGTCCTGCTTCCTCAGGATGCTGTTGGAGGGCGGGGCGGGGGCGGGGCGTCATGCTTCTTCAGGATGCTGTTGGAGGGCGGGTCGGGGGCGGGGTGTCCTTTCTGCAGGGCTGTTGGAGGGCGGGGCAGGGGCTGGGGCAGGGGCAGGGGCGGGGCGGGGGCGGGCGTCCTGCTTCCTCAGGATGCTGTTGGAGGGCGGGGCGGGGGCGGGGCGTCCTTTCTGCAGTGCTGTTGGAGGGCGGGGCGGGGGCGGGGCGGGGGCGGGGGCGGGGCGTCCTGCTTCCTCAGGATGCTGTTGGAGGGCGGGGCGGGGGCGGGGCGTCCTTTCTGCAGTGCTGTTGGAGGGCGGGGCGGGGGCGGGGCGTCCTGCTTCCTCAGGATGCTGTTGGAGGGCGGGGCGGGGGCGGGGCGTCCTTTCTGCAGTGCTGTTGGAGGGCGGGGCGGGGGCGGGGCGTCCTGCTTCCTCAGGATGCTGTTGGAGGGCGGGGTGGGGGCGGAGCGTCCTTTCTGCAGTGCTGTTGGAGGGCGGGGGCGGGGCGGGGGCGGGGGCGGGGCGTCCTGCTTCCTCAGGATGCTGTTGGGGGGCGGGGCGGGGCCGGGGCGGGGCGGGGCGGGGCGTCCTCTCCGCCCTGCCTCAGTCTCTTTCAGACTCAGGCATCTGGGACGCTGTCACCAGGGTGATGGGGAGACAAGGTGGAAGGCGCCCCCGGTGTGGAGGCTGGAGGCGGGAGCCCAGGGCGGCGGCGCCCTCCTGCTGGGCAGCTGGCATCTTTGGCCCGTGCAGGCCGCCTCGGCACCGGTGCCCCTGCTGGGGCCTCTGCTCAGGCGGTGAGGACCGCTGCGTGCCTCCTTGCCCCCACACGTGCCCTCTGACCCCTGGAGGTCGTGTTGCCTGTGGTGCCTGGAGTCGGAGGCCCAGCGGGGTCCGTAGGGGGCGCTTTAGCGGGAGCACGTGCCGGGTTCCGTGGGCCCCGGGGCGCGTGGGGCCGCCCCCGGCCCTCCGCCGGTCCCCAGCCCCTCCTGGCCTCCCGAGCGCTCGCCTAAGGAGTCGTGACCCGGTGTCCCAATCCGAGTTTGCCCAGTGGCTTTGGGCTCCTGACATTGCTCCGATCGTGTCCAAGGCCCGGGGGTCCGCGCTCTGTACCCTCCCCATTCTACAGCTGGGTAAACCGAGGCAGAGTAAGGAACCTGACTGAGGGCACATAGCCAGGGTTCTAGGTCTGACTCCAGCTACATGGGTCAGATGTTCAGTCCCCGGCCTCATTCCTTCTGAGGGTCATCTTCGCTCAGGGCCTTTGAATGGCTCAGACACACCTGCCCTGGACGGGCCTGGGTGCTCTGCCTCCATGCTGCCCTGCCAGCATCCCCCCTCCGAGGGGCACCTGAGCCTGTGCATTGCCTTCGCTTTCAGAGAATTATGACGACCTGTACCATTGGTCAGTGGAATCGTATTCAGACTTCTGGGCAGAATTCTGGAAATTCAGTGGAATCGTCTACTCACGCATGTATGATGAGGTAGGGAGACATTCTGCTTCTCTACCATTGTCATCACTTTGGGTGTGTGTTCGTGCATACCTGTGTGGGTACAGGAGGTGCTGTGTGTGCACACATGTACAACGCAGACATACTACGAGTGTGCACACACACGTGTATGAGTACAGGGACGTGCTGTGTATGTGTGTGTGAGTTCCAGGACATGCTCTCATCTCTGCAGGTTGTGGACACATCGAAAGGGATTGCAGACGTCCCTGAGTGGTTCAAGGGCAGCCGCCTGAACTACGCGGAGAATATCCTTCGGCACAAGGAGAACGACAGGGTTGCCCTGTATGTGGCACGTGAGTCTCTGGGCCCCAGGGCTCTTCCCGAGTGGGGAAGGCGGGCACCGCCAGTGTGAGGAGGGGCTTTGAAGCATGCAGCCTACAGGATGGCTGGCAGCCAGTCCTGCTGTGAGGTATCTGTGGGAGAAGTGGAGACACGCCTTGTTTTTCTTGAGTTTGTCTTTGTTCTGGAGATGGGCTCATTCTGTGTCCCAGGCTGGCGTCTGACGCATGATCCTCTAGCCTCAGCCCCTGAGCATGGCCACCATGCTCAGTTTGGAGACATGTGTTGAGTGCTCTCATGTCTTGGAAAGGATAGAGACTAAGGATAGATACTTTCCCACTGTCTTCTCCTTGTAGAATAAAGTTTGAAAAATATTCCTGGCCAGGCACTGGTGGCTCAAGTCTGTAATCCTAGCTGCTCAGGAAGTTGAAATTTGAGGATCATGGTTCACAGCCAGCCCAGGCAGGAAAGTCCATGAAACTCTTATCTCCAATAAACCAGCAAAAAGCCAAAAGTGGAGCTGTGGCTTAAGTGGTAGAGGGCTAGCCTTGAGCAGAAAAGCTCAGAGATAGTGCCCAAGCCCAGAGCTCAAGTCCCAGAACTGGCACATACACACAAAAAAGAATGCTTCAATCTATGTATCAGGCAGTCTCTGGAAGAAGTGGTATAAAGGACATGCCTTAACTTAGTGATGAGTTTTATTGGCAGAGGCTTCCTTTGGTCTGGGCGTGGTGGCTGGTGTCTGTGTTCCCGCACTGGCGAGATTGAGGCAGTGGAATCGTGAGTTCTAGCCCAGCCTGGACCACACAGTGAGATATTGTCTCAACGCCAAAAATTAAAATAGAGCTGGGTGCTGGTGGCTCAGGCCTGTACTCCTAGTTACTCAGAAGCCTGAGCCTGGGCAGGAAAGTCAGTGATGCTCTTATCTCCAATGAGTCACCAAAAAACTGGAAGTGGTGCTATGGCTCAAAGTGGTAGAGTGCTAGCTTAGAGCAAAAAGAGCTCAGGGACAGCACCCAGGTCCTGAGTTCAAGCCCTGACTAAAAAAAAAAAAGAAAGAAAAACTGAGTAACTCCCTGATTAAATCAGGGTTTTGGATCTGGCTGAGCAGCCTAGCAGGTTTGGGGAGCTCTGGGCCACACTTGGGAGAGCTCGGGCCCCAGGGCTTCTGAAGGACGGTGCTGTGAGGGGTGCGGGGGCTGTGAGGGGTGCGGGTGCTGTGAGGGGTGCGGGGGCCGTGGAGGGGTGCAGGGGCCGTGGAGGGGTGCGGGGGCCGTGGAGGGGTGCGGGGGCTGTGAGGGGTGCGGGGGCCGTGGAGGGGTGCGGGGGCCGTGGAGGGGTGTGGGGGCTGTGAGGGGTGCGGGGGCCGTGGAGGGGTGCGGGTGCCGTGGAGGGGTGCGGGGGCCGTGGAGGGGTGCGGGGGCGTGGAGGGGTGCGGGGGCGTGGAGGGGTGCGGGGGCCGTGGAGGGGTGCGGGGCCGTGGAGGGGTGCGGGGCCGTGGAGGGGTGCGGGGGCCGTGGAGGGGTGCGGGGGCCGTGGAGGGGTGCGGGGGCCGTGGAGGGTGCGGGGGCCGTGGAGGGGTGCGGGGGCCGTGGAGGGGTGCGGGGGCCGTGGAGGGGTGCGGGTGCTGTGGGGGTGCGGGGGCCGTGGAGGGGTGCGGGGGCCGTGGAGGGGTGCGGGTGCTGTGGGGGTGCGGGGGCCGTGGAGGGGTGCGGGGGCCGTGGAGGGGTGCGGGCTGGGTCCCCGCCATTGCTACTTGGGCTTGCACATGTTGGCTGGGAGCAGGAGCCTGTGGGCTAGGGATCGCGTCCAGATGCTTCTCTCTCTCCCGATGCTGGCACACACTGAGCCCTCAGCTGGCCGGCGTTCTGGCTGCGGCCGTCTGGCCCGCGCCCCTCCGGCCCTCAGGAATTCCCTGCGTAGCCCAGCCCTGTCCACGGCCGCACGGGCTCCGAGCTCCCGGGAGCAGCACGCAGTGGCCACAGTGCCTGCCTGATGGGCAGCTGTCCCACGGTAGAGCTCAGGTGACTGGAATGTTCTTAGAAGAGACCTTGCCCTGCTGAGGGAGGGAAGGCTGAATGGCAGGGAGGTCAGGAGAGGGTGAACAAAGGCTCCCGAGGCGGGCACAGGGCCGGTGTCCACAGGGCGGGCACAGGGCCGGTGTTCACGGGGCAGGAGGGTGTTCACACGGGGAAGGTTGAGCCCTTGGCGATTAGGAATGAAACAGTGTGGGAAGGTGAGGCGGGGGCATCTTCCCCAGGCAACAGTGCGGTGCTCAGGTCCCATCTGTGCCTTCGGAGGTAGCAAGTGACCCGACAGCCCTGGTGTCCGTGCCTTAAACACCCTGCAGCGGGGCCACTCCACCGGCGTCTCCAGGGCTCCTCCCCCACCCCCCTTCCCCGGTGAGCCAGTGCGCTGAGGCCACAGTGCATCCAGAAATAACCGGCCGGCCGCGGGGCCGCCTGTCACGGCTAGGCTGAGCACTGAATTTTCTTACTTATATTTTTCTCTTTTTTTGCAATGTTTGATATTTACAGAATGTTTGCATTTTCTGGGGCTTGAACTCAGGGCTTGGGCTGAGCTGCTTTTGCTCAAGGATAGCACTCTATCACTGGAGCCACAGCATCACTTCCAGTTTTTTCTGAATAGTTTATTGAATCAGAGTCTCACAGACTTTCCTGTCCAGGCTTGCTTTGAACCTTGATCATCAGATCTCAGCCCCTTGAGTAGCAAGGATTACAGGTGTGAGCCACTGGCACCTAGCTTTGCATTATCTTTAGCTCTCTCTCTCTATGTCTCTCTATGTCTCTCTCTTTCTCTGTCTCTTTTTGTGTTTCTGTTTCTCTGTCTCTTTCTCTGTCTCTCTCTGAAACAGGATCTTGCTGTGTAGCCCAGGCTGGTCTAGAACTTGAGATTGTCCTGCCCCTGCCTCCTGAGTGCTGGGATGGCTGGTGTGAGAGACCTCGCCTGGCTGTGTTCACTTTGTGATCAGTAAATGAGGCGCCATCCAAACCACAGGTGGAAGGGGAGGAACGAGCTATTGATCCTTAAGCACTGTACTGATTGGAAAAGGCTCAGAAGGCCAGTTTCTGTGTGATTCTGTTTCTAGAACCTTCTTTCAGTGCAAAACTTGTAGGGATGGACAGCAGATTAATGGCAGCTGAGGGGCAGGGTGGCCCTGTGGAGTGGGACTGTGAAATGGGGCCAGGAGGATCTGTGTGGTGCCGACACTCTCCCGGCTCACAGGGTCACACTCACGCGGTGCCCCGGCTCAGATGCATACTCATGCTGTGTCCCTGTCGGCCACCTGGGTCCCCGGGAATGCGTGGGCCTCTCTGCCCCCGCTCCTTGCCCAGTCTGTGTGCGACCTGCCCTTGTGACTTCCAGGTGAGGGCCGAGAGGAGATCGTGAAGGTGACCTTCCAGGAGCTGCGGCAGCAGGTGGCTCTGTTTGCAGCGGCTATGCGCAAGATGGGAGTGAGGAAAGGCGACCGGGTGGTTGGTGAGTGTCCTGGAGGCCAAGGGGGATGCTGGCTGCGGGAATGAAGATGTGTTTAGGACTTGGCCCTAAGTCGCAGGCAGCAGACACAGCTTGTGCAAAGGCCCGTTGGCCCTTTGGGATGCAGCATCTGCAGAGGTGTGCATGCTGGGCCCCCGTTTCAGATGAGAAGCCCAGCTGAGGCCTGGGCTGCTTCCCTCCCCTGCCCCCCTGGAGGAGAGTCCCCGTCCCCACCAAGAGCCCCATGCGCTTTTCCCGTCACTTTGACTTCCAGGAAAATGCCGATGCTGGCAGGCGGGGCTGCGGGGTGGGCAGGTGTGTGTGGGCAGCATCTGTGGCAGCGTTGGCTGAGGTGTGCCTCCCCCCAGGGGACGCACTGGCCTCGGGCAGCAGCTGTGCCTGCCAGGAGGGCAAGGCCAGGTGGCCTCATGGGGCGCCGCAGGGCAGGGCGCAGCCAGCCGGTCCCGGGGTGTGCGGGCTGCTTCGGCAGCCTGGGCAGCGAGCGGCATGGGAGCGGCGCCCTGGCTCTTGTGGGTGGCTGGTGGAGATAGCTCATGGGCGTTTCGTGGAGGGAAGAGTGGGGAGCGTGTGCGCTGGTGTGGATGGACGTGTGCTGGCCGAGTGGAAGCCACCAGGGCCTGAAAGGTGGCTGCTGCGTGGGAGCAGAGCGGGGGCTGTGGACGAGAGGCCCGGGGCCGGACCCACAGGGGCGGCTTAGGGGAGTGTGGAGAATGGGGGGAGAGGCCAGCGGTCCCGCTGCCACCCCCCGGCCTGGCCGCTGGGCGAACTTTGGGGAATCCGCCTTAAACACCCACGGGGGACTTTCCCTGGCCCCGCAGGCTACTTACCGAACGGTGAACATGCCGTGAAGGCCATGCTGGCTGCCGCGAGCATCGGCGCCATCTGGAGCTCCACGTCCCCAGACTTCGGTGTGAACGTGAGTCGGGCCATGCGAGGGTCCTGGGGGGCACGGCTGTAGGTTGTGGATGGGATCTCCAGTGGGGCGGTGTCGTGGGGGAAAGAGCCGGTGCTGGGCATTGAGCCTGGGGCCTCGTGTATGGTCCCTGGCGGGACCTGCTGTCGCTTGCCTCAGTTTCTCTGCCCGTGGCAGGGGGAGTGGGGCCTCTGTGAAAACCCCTGGGCGATGTCTAGGTCAGTGTCAAGGTCAGTGAGTGGTGGGGGCGGTGCTGGCCTGGGAGCCGTCCATCACACTCGTCAGGCTGTGTAGTTTATTGATCTGTTTGGTTCTTCACTTGCTTTTGGCTGTGCTGGGATTTGAACTTGCGGGCTTGTGCTTGCTAGGCAGGTGCTCTCAGGATGAGTCACAAGCCTTTTTTATTTTTTGGTCAGTCGTGGGGCTTGAATTCTGGGTCTGGGCCTGAACTCTGGGTCCCTCAGCTCTTCAGCTCAAGGCTAGCGTTCTACCACTTGAGCCACAGCGCCACTTCCAGTTTTCCGGTGGCTCATTGGAGAGAAGAGTCTCATGGACTTTCCGGCCTGGGCTGGCTTTGGACCTCGATCCTCAGATCTCAGCCTCCTGAGTAGCTAGGATGCAGTAGTGTTTTTTTTAACATTGTTTTCTCTGCTGCTGTTTACCAGTAACTTTTCCCTACAGGGTTAATTCCTCCTTTTTCTTTCTTTTTTTTCCTCTCTTTATTTTTTTGAGATGCGTCTCATATCCAATAGAGTTTTGCTTTGTACTTGTGGTTCTCCTGCCTCAGCCTCCCGCGCTGGGATTGCAGGGGTGATGGCCGTCAGGCAGAGGCTGCCTGCACTGCGCATTGCCTGTAACATCCGTGACTGTGGCCACAGCAGAATCTGTGTGGCACCCTGGCCGGTGCCCAGCGCCCAGTGAGAGCAAAGGCCAGGGGCTTCACCCCTAGTCTCCTGACAGACCGCTTTGGAAATGAGCTCTCCATCCTTGAGTCCTGACTGGTGGGGGAGGCCCGTGGTGACACAGATGGTGACACAGAGATGGCGTCTGCAGCCAGGCCTGTGCCCCGCACCGACTCAGCCAGGGGTGGGCCCTGCTGAGCCAGCGCCTGCAGCGCATCATTAGTCCCTCTTCCCAGCTCCATTAGCTTCCGGTCCCGCTGTGCTGGCCTTGGCCTGCAGCCAGGTGCAGACCCTGCCTGTCGCGGGTGTGGGGTGCAGGGTGCGTGTGCTCCCAGGGGGCACCGGGGCGTGTCACAGGACCGGGGACATCTCCACATCCTTCAGTGCTTCCTGCTGCCACGGCCTTCCTTGGTGTGGCGATGGCGTCTCAGCCGCGGCTGCCGTGGCCGTGTTGCCCAGGGCTCCTGTCGGCAGCTGGAGGTCTTTGCTCTTTGCAGGATGACGGGTGGTGACGTCTCCCCCATTTTCAGGGTGTGCTGGACCGGTTTTCTCAGATTCAGCCGAAGCTCATCTTCTCGGTGGAGGCCGTGCTCTACAACGGCAAGGAGCACAGCCACCTGGGCAAGCTGCAGCAGGTGGTGAAAGGTATGGGTGCACGCGTGTGCGTGCACGGGGTCACCCCGAGCACGCGTGAGGGGAGGGGTGCGGTGCGGGTGCACGCGTGTGCGTGCGCGGGGTCACCCCGAGCACGCGTGAGGGGAGGGGTGCGGTGCGGGTGCACGCGTGTGCGTGCGCGGGGTCACCCCGAGCACGCGTGAGAGGAGGGGTGCGGTGCGGGTGCACGCGTGTGCGTGCGCGGGGTCACCCTGAGCACGCGTGAGGGGAGGGGTGCGGTGCGGGTGCACGTGTGTGCGTGCGCAGAGTCACCCCGGAGCACACGTGCACGGAGTCACCCCAGAGCGTGAGGGGAGGGGTGCGGTGCGGGTGCACGCGGGTGCGTGCGCGGGGTCCCCCCTAGCACGCGTGAGGGGAGGGGTGCGGTGCGGGTGCACGCGTGTGTGTGCGCGGGGTCACCCCGAGCACGCGTGAGGGGAGGGGTGCGGTGCGGGTGCACGCGTGTGTGTGCGCGGGGTCACCCCGAGCACGCGTGAGGGGAGGGGTGCGGTGTGGGTGCACGTGTGTGCGTGCGCAGAGTCACCCCGGAGCACACGTGCACGGAGTCACCCCGGAGCACGCATGAGGGGAGGGGTGCGGTGCGGGTGCACGCGTGTGCGTGCGCAGAGTCACCCCGGAGCACGCGTGCACGGAGTCACCCCAGAGAGTGAGGGGAGGGGTGCGGTGCGGGTTACACGTGTGCGCGGGGTCACCCCGGAGCCCTGTGTGGGCCCAGAGGTTCCCAGAGACCTCTGCACGTGCGTGTGAATGTGCACGTGTATGCATGGCGTCTCCCTGGAGTCCTGTGTGCACCTGTGCACACACACAGCATCAGGCCCAGCACATGTCTATTGGGTAACTGGCCTTCTCCTTCTCGCAGGCCTGCCTGACCTGAAGAGGGTGGTGGTGATTCCTTACGTCACCACTAGAGACAAGATAGACATTTCCAAGATCCCCAACAGGTAACAGCCAGGCCTTTGTTTCTCTTGCTTTTGTGGTCCTGGGATAGAGCTCAGACCTGGTTGTGCAAACAGTGGCATGTGGGAACTTAGGGGAGAAAACTGTTTCTTGTGCTGTGACAACTGTCTCTCAGCGTTTAGGGGTGGTGGTAGTCACCTAGACAGAGGTAAATATACAGAAGACCTGCCAGGTCCTGTGCAGGCTTGCTCAGTTTACTCACGGATGCTGTACCCCGTGAGCCATGCTTCCAGCCCGCCTTTTTGCTGGTTATTCTGGAGATGGAGTTTAGTGGACTTTCCTGTTGGGACTGGCTTCAAACTGCAATCCTCAGACCCCAGCCTCCTGAGTAGCTAGGATTACAGGTGGTGGCAGGGATGCCTCACTGCTTCCTGACATTTTGTGTCTTGGGTTACTGGTGGTTTAGTTCAAGCCCAGTTTGTCTTGTTCTTAGTCTCAGTTTGGCAGGAGGTGTCCAGAGCGAGCCCTGGAGGCTGTGTGGTCGCACCAGGGGTCCTGGGCCCTCCAGGGGAGGGGACAGAGGCCTTGACTCGGGGAGACGGCAGGTGCCATGTTTTGTGCAGGGAACCTCCTAGGGCGCGATGTCCTCTCGGGGTGCAGCGCGCTCTGTGTGGTGCCGCCGCTGCAGCGGGAGTGAGCTGCTGGCCCGCAGTGCCACGAGCAGGCGGAGCTTCCGTGTCCAGGAGTCCGGTGTGGGGCGTGGGGAGGGGGCGTCTGCCTGCCTGGGCCTCCCGGGGGTGCCGGCATTCTGGAAGCAACCTGGCGGCAGCTACAGGTGCTGGTGGCAGGCACGGTCTGTAGGTCAAGTCCGGGTGACCCCGAGGGGCCTCTCCACCACGCGGTGGCAGCGCAGTGACAGTTGTGGGTCATGTGGTCGTCACCGGATCTGCAGTGCCCCGAGGGACACCTGCAGCCTCTGTCCATTAGAGTCAGGAGCTCTGGGCTTGCTGCAAGCCACCCTCGATTCTGTCTCCTGGGTCTGGGGGAGCCACAGAGCTGCGGGGAGAAAGGCTGCCGGCTCAGGCCCACGGGGCCCCGCCCCCATGTCCCAGTGACTGGTGGGACGTGCGCCCACAGGCTCGCTTGCTGTGTGCCCAGCTGTCCCCTCATTCCGCCCAGGCCCTAGGCCCTGTCCTGCTTCGGTGGCTGGTGGCTGAGGCTGTGGCAGAACCCTGCGCCCATCCACAGAGGTGAGCAGAGCCACCCTTGGGCTCTTCATTTCTGGAAGATAAACCAAAGCAGTGGTGTTCGCTGTGACCTGTGGACGGTTTGAAAGCTAGTCTTCCTCTGTGTGGAGCACCTGTCTGATTGGTGTTTATATAAATGGCTGTGTGGGGTTGGGGGGTGGGGAGAAAGGCTTTTGTGGCCTGAGTTCCGGGTGTCCCATTTCCTGACCCTCTAGAGTGGGTGGCCTTGCTGGTTCGTCTCTCAGCGCTGAATTATTCTGTTTGTCTGTTACAAACCATTGTGTGGTCAGGACAGGCCTTGGCACTGAGCGCCCTGCCCGGGCCTGACGCCTCTCCTGCCTTGCATGTGCTGCGTTTCATTCTCCTTGGCCAGCGGTGGACCCCAGTCCATCCCTGGAAGAGAGAAAGTGCTCTGGCCACCGCACGGTGGCCAGCGGTGCTGGGCAGGGCCGCCGGGCACACGAAGGGCTGTGTTGCCCTGGTGGCTTGTGGCCACCCCGCTGTTGCTCTCTGTCGGTTTAGGGTAAGGCTGGGCACACTTCAGTCAGTAGCTTGGATTAGTTTTTCTTTTTGCCGGCCCTGGGTCTTGAACTCAGGGCCTGGACGCTGTCCCAGAGCCTCTTTGTACTCAAAGGTAGCGCTCTACCACTTGAGCCACAGCGCCATTTCTGGGTTGTGAGTGGTTCATTGGAGATGAGTCTCACAGGGACTTTTCTGCTTGGGCTGGCTTTGAACCTCCATCCTCAGATCTCAGCCTCCTGAGTAGCTGGGATGACAGGCGTGAGTAGTTGGGATTTTTAACATTTCTTCTTGGTCAGATGTTTAGTCTCGCTGCGTGAGTAGTGCTGTCCCTTCCGTCTGCAGAGTGTGACCCTAGGCTGGCTGGCCCCCCTGCGCCGCACGGGGGTCCCTGGGGTCCAGTGCCCAGCAGGTAATCCCAGGAAACAAAGGAGCTGGGCTGGAAGGCCTGATGGCAGTGTGTGCATGTGCCGGTGGCTGTGGGTCAGTCCTGTGCTGGGCTAAGGAGCCTTTTCCTCCTGCCGGTCCTGGGCTTGAGCTCCAGGCCTGGATGGTGTCCCTGAGTGTTTTTGCTCAAGGCTAGCTCTGCCCCACTTGAGCCACAGCTCCACTGTTGGTCTCCCCGCACTGGTTAATCGGAGACAAGTGTTTCTTAACTTTTCTGCCCCCCCAGGCCTCCCCCGCCCCCCCCCCCCCGGCTTTGTGCCGTGGCCCTCACACCTCTGCCCCCTGAGTAGCACATGCTGGGAGCCAGCTGGAAATCCTCAGCTTTCCTTCAGCCGGACCTTGGTGGCGTGTCTCCCTCTCTGCTCTCCCTGCGGCTCCCGAGCAGCCGCCGCTCACCTTGTCTCTGTGTTTCTGTCCACAGCGTGTTTCTGGATGACTTCCTTGCCCTGGGCCTGGGCGAGCCGGCCCCTCAGCTGGAGTTCGAGCAGCTGCCGTTCAGCCACCCGCTCTTCATCATGTTCTCCTCGGGCACCACCGGCGCGCCCAAGTGCATGGTGCACTCCGCCGGGGTATGCCTGCTGCCGGAGCTTGCCCCCCCCTCCCCCCGGCCAGGGCCCGCCCCCTGCCAGGGCCCCCTCCCCCCCACCATCCCCCCCCCAGGCCTGCCTGTCCTCCCTACAAACCCCCGGCACACCCACCGCCCAGCCACGGCAGCAGCCGCCACAGGGAGCTGCCGCCCCAGGGCTTGCTAGCTGATGCCACTATGGTGACTGGCGCGGAGGTCACCATGGGACAGTGAGCCCCCAGGTTGGGCTCCCACAGGGTGGGCCAGCGTGGCTCACTGTAGGAGATGTGGGAGAACATGAGAGACCGTGGGAGAGCGTGGGTGGGTGTGGGAGAGCCACGGACTTACGTCTTGCGCACGTCATCCAGGGAACATTTATCCGGCTAGGGATCAGGCCAGAAGGCTGCGTCTGGGAACTTGTGTCTTGGGTCCTGGAGTCTGGAGGCCTGGACTGGGCCAGGATGAGCCATTCCTGGGGCCAGGCTGGGCCGGAGGCCGGGGCTGGGCTCTGGAGGCCCGCCTCCCTGCTTGTGCATGGCCACCACCTCCCGAGGAGGCTCTCCAGTGGGCCCTTTGTTCTACCCATTTCCAGGCTGTGGCTGAATGCTGCAGACTGGGTAGCATGTGGAGAGCAAAGGTTTGCTCAGTCCAGGCTGGGGGCAGGGAGGCTGAGGGTCAGGCTGCAACCGGCTGCATCCAGTGTGGGCTGGATGCCAGAGGGAACCCGCCAACGGGTCTCTCATCAAGCTGGGTGCCACTGCTAACGCTTGGCTTCTGCACGGGACTCCTGGAGCCAGACGTTCTCTTGGAGAGCTGGTGCCACCATCAGCCCTTATGTCAAGGATGGCGCCACGCTACCAGGCACACAGCCCGGAGATGCTGCTGGCAGGACATCCGTGGACCACCACGGCCTAGTGGCACCCAGAACCTCGTCTCCCTCCGTGGGCTCAGGCTGCGGGGGCGGGGAGGCCCCCGCACAGTGGTCAGCCTGCCACGCTCGGCTTTTCTCCCCTCTGAGGAGAGATGCACCGAGGGAAAGGCCTCCAGCGCTGACCGCTGCTGGCCGGCGCTCAGCTGGTGTGTGGAGATGGCGTAAATGCCCGTTGTAGCCGCTGGCCTTTCCAGATGCTTCTTTACACCTGCAAAGTGCAAAGAGCTTTCAGGAGGGGCAGCCTCTCCCGGTGTGCTCCTCAAGACGGGAGCTCGCGTGGCCTCGGGGCACGGGGCCAGTCCTGGGTGTGAGGTCCTCCCACAAAACACCGCGGGGCACCAGGCAACCCAGAGGCTGCAGTGTGGGAGGCTGGGGACCGCGGCCCGGGCCCGGGCCCCTGCCAGCCCAGTGCCACTTTGTGTGGGCAGAAGTGGCCCTGCCACTCAACGGCAGTTAGCCGCTGACCGTCAGGCACTGAGCTCGACCTTCCGCGCAGCTGCTGACCGCCGGGCACTGGCCTTGACCTTCTGAGCAGCCGCTGACTGCGGGGCGTTGGCCTTGACCTTCCGAGCAGGGCTGCCACGCGTCTGGCCACAGGCCCATCTCCCAGCCACGAGACGGGCGTTTTTAGAACCTTGTAGGCAGGGAGGATGTGTGGGGCTGAGGAAGACACTTCCAGAAAAGCCAGAGCGTGTCACCGCGCGGTTATTTTTAGTGTTTCTCATAGTGACTGCCGTTTTTAAAGCAGCAGAACATAAAAATATATTAGCTATAATGGAGTTTTCTCATAAAATGCCCGTGCCTGGTATATTTAGCGTGGGGAAAGATCAAGAAAAGATGTATGTGTTCCATTTTCACTGGGCTCATTGCTCCAGAGAACTGGTATTAAGCCTCTTGCCCAGTGTTGAGAGTTATCAAGTCTTGAGTGGGGCGCAGGCTGCCCTTGGATTTGTGGTCCTCCTGCGCAGCCTCCCCAGGGCTGGCTTCACGGGTGTGCCCGCCTCCTAACTTCTGAGTGTGACGGGTGTGGGAAACGTGGGCCTATCACGCCAGCCAGGAGGCCTGGCCGGGCGGCTGGTGTTCACATGTGCAGTGGCCCCACGCTGGCCTGGGACCAGGGACCCGTTCTGTCCCTGGTGGGACCCGAGGCCCAGTGGCAGTGACAGGAGAAGGGGGCATGCGGGGCCTTCGCCATGCCCTTGGGACACCAGGGTGGGGTGGGCTCTGGGCGGCTGGGGGAAGCCCCGGGGCCCTGCAGGGCAGCTCAGGGCGGTGGCCGCAGGACGGCAGGGCGGCATGTCTGCACCCCTGGCATCTGTTGCCCATAAGCATCGAAATAAAAAAGCAGCAGGCAGGCTGGAAAAGTGGCTCAGTGGTAGAGCGCTTGTCTTGCATGCATGAGGCCCTGGGTTCGATTCCTCAGTACCACATAAGCAAAATGAAAAGAGCTGGAAGTGGCACTGTGGCTCAAGTGGTAGAGCGCTAGCCTTGAGCTGAAGAGCTGAGGGACAGCGCCCAGGCCCAGAGTTCAGGCCCCATGACCGGACCCAAAAACCAAACAAAAAAACAGCAGGCGACGGGCGGCCCCTGCTGTCCCTGGCCGAGCTGGCCTGGCTCTGAGCTGGGTCAGCGGATGGGACATCCTCCCTGGGCAAGCTCCTGCCCTCCAGCAGGTGTCCACGGTGCCTCCAGGGCTTGGCACTGGGCGGGCAGGGCCCCGGCGGTTTCCCTGTGTAAGTCACAAATGACAGTGCATAGCTCGCCAGGCCAGGCGCTGCCACGCCCGGGGCCAGCGCGGGGGGCAGCATGTGTGGTGGGCGCGAGGCCCGGGCCGCTGCTCATCTGTGTGCCCTCGTCCACAGGGCACCCTCATCCAGCACCTGAAGGAGCACATGCTGCACGGCAACACGGCCCGCAGCGACATTCTGCTCTACTACACCACGGTGGGCCCCGGGGCTCAGCTGGAGGGGCGGGTGGGCCGCGCCGCCTGGCCGTGGCTGACCCCACCCCTGGTCTGCCGCAGGTCGGCTGGATGATGTGGAACTGGATGGTGTCCGCTCTGGCCACTGGAGCATCGGTGGTCCTGTACGACGGCTCCCCGCTGGTCCCCACGCCCGCCGTGCTGTGGGACTTGGTGGACAGGATTGGGT
Source organism: Dipodomys merriami (assembly GCF_024711535.1). Lineage (NCBI taxonomy): Eukaryota > Metazoa > Chordata > Mammalia > Rodentia > Heteromyidae > Dipodomys > Dipodomys merriami. The sequence continues at coordinate 1,236,910 of NW_027202971.1, forward strand.
AGGTCCCGAGTCCCGCCAGCCGGATCCAAACTTTCCTGGCCTGGGTGAGGCCGGCTGAGGCCTGACAGCGGGCCCGCTACTGGTGGGGAAGGTTCTTTCCTAGTGAGAGAGACTGCAGCAAAGGGTTAGCAGTCCCTGGGAACTTAAATGGCTTCAAAACCTCTCAGTCCCTTTAAACGGTCTGTGTCCTTAGCATCACCATCCTGGGGACGGGTGCCAAGTGGCTGTCGGTGCTGGAAGAGAAGGACATGAAGCCAGGTGAGCCCTGTCCCCCGCTCTGGGGTGTGGTGGGGTCGTGGGGCCGGGGAGGGGCCCGGGGTAATTGCTCATGACTGCTCACCAGCGGAAACCCACAATCTCCACACACTCCACACCATCCTGTCCACCGGCTCCCCGCTGAAGGCCCAGAGCTACGAGTATGTCTACAAGTGCATCAAGAGCAGCGTGCTCCTGGGCTCCATCTCAGGTAAGGGGCCAGGGATACGGAGGGGGTGGGCCGGGGGGTGCCCAGTCACCGTGCCGGCTGGCGTTGAGAGCTAGTCCCCCTGAGGGGCACGCGCCGGCGGCAGAGGTGGTTTTCTGATTGTACGTGTGTGCATTTATGCTGGTGCATTGTGTGTGGGGTCGGTGGCTTCTCTAGCCCGGCTGGCCTCAAACGTGTCATCTCCTGCCTCGACCTCCTGGTGCGGGGACTGCAGGCCTGTGCCACCGTGTCCAGCACAAGTGGCCTTTTCTCATCACTTCATAAACACGCACGGTGCCTAGAGAGTCATGGGTGCAGGTGATAGTAAAGCCTGGGACTCCGTGTCTCCCTTCCCTGCAGTGTTTTCCTTCAGGCGTGTGCCCGCACACTATGTGTGTACGTGTGTATATGCGTGTACCCGTGCGCGTGTGTATGGGAGAGAGGCCTGAGGCCCCCGCCTTCCTCCCTTGATGATATTGATTGACCCCATATTGCGGTCCATAGAAATCCTTGGGTCACTTTAATTTCTTTTTGAGTATTTGCAATTCTGATTCTTCTCGTGCTGTGAGAACTCTTCACAGACCTCTCTACAAGGTGACATTTTGGAGGCCTGAGCCGCCCTGCCGACTGCCTTCTGTGTTGCTTCTTTGGCCCTGCTGGGGTTCTTGGGCAGGTCCAGGAGCGGGAGGGCATCAGGAGCCCCAGGGGTTCCCCCGGCCTTTCTGGGCCAGAGGAGTTTGGATCTGCCCCCTGTGGGGGTGGAGGCCCAGCCCCCTCCCCCATCCCCCCCCCCGGCCTGCTGCGCCCCGTGGGGATGGCCTCATCCTGGGGCTGCCCATTCCTGTGTCCCTGATCGTCTGCTCTGTGGGGGTGGCTCGTCTGCCCTCGTGTGTGTGTGTGTGTGTGTGTGTGTGTGTGTGTGTGTGTGTGTGTGTGCGCGTGCCCAATCGTCTGCCCTCGTGTGTGTGTGTGTGTGTGTGTGTGTGTGTGTGTCCCAATCGTCTGCCCTCGTGTGTGTGTGTGTGTGTGTGTGTCTGTGTGTGTGTCTGTGTGTGTGTCTGTCTGTGTGTCTGTGTCTGTGTGTCTGTGGGCGGGGAGGGGCGGCCCCGATCGTTGGCGATGGCAGCCGAGGCCCCTCGGCTGACTTCTCTGCCCTCACTGCAGGAGGCACGGATATCATCTCCTGCTTCATGGGTCAGAATGTGTCGGTCCCCGTGTACAAGGGGGAGATCCAGGCCCGGAACCTGGCCATGGCTGTGGAGGCCTGGGATGAGGAAGGTGATGAGCTGCTGTTGCGGGTGTGGGTGACTTGGAGGCGCCGCGGGGTGGGGGTGGGGGTGCCCCTATTGGTTTATATGCGGGGCCGTCCCTGTCCCCAACCGGGAAGCAGGTGCCAAGCCGGAGGGCAGGTGCTGTGCTCAGGAGCCGGGCAGCGGGGTCCCCGAGGAGAGGTGCCAGCACCTGGGCAGGGCCACCACCTGAGTGTGGCTTGCACACTTACCCTGCCCCCCCCAGGCAGGGCCGTGTGGGGGGAGAGCGGGGAGCTGGTGTGCACGAAGCCCCTCCCCTGCCAGCCCACCCACTTCTGGAACGATGAGAACGGGAGCAAGTACCGGAAGGCGTATTTCTCCAAGTTCCCAGGTGAGTCTGGAGGCGTGGGCGGGCCGCTCCCCACGCGGGCACTGCCCGGCCAGCCCAAGCCGTCTGTGAAACCACACCTCACCGACTGCACCAGGGCCTCCTGGGCGGGCCTGCGCTTGGCCCCTTGGTGGCGGGGTGGGCGGGGGGAGGAGAGAGGCTCTGCTCCCCTCACAGCGGGCATCCCCACACAGGGCTCCCCCAGTGGCCACCCCAGGTAGGGTGGCACAAAGGTCACAAAGGTCACCGCCTTGCGGACCAGCGATGGTCTGTATTCCTGGCTCAGCAGGCGGCCAGTGCAGAGGACTTCCCTCTTGCCTGGCAGGGAGCGGGGTCCCGGGCGGGGCTGTGACCGCGAGCCGCCTGAGTGCGCTCTGCTCTGTCCTGCAGGCGTGTGGGCGCATGGCGACTACTGCAGGATCAACCCCCGGACGGGGGGCATCGTCATGCTGGGCCGCAGGTGAGATGTCTACGTGCTGCGTGCCCTGCCCCAGTGGGCGTCCCTGAGAGCCGGGCCCCGCCCTGCGCCCCGGCTGCCCCCCTCAGTGCACCCTGCGTTCCCACCAAGGGCTTCCGCACAGGCTGGTGTGGGCCCTGCGCCCAGTCTGCGCTGTCCCCGTCCTGCGCCTTCCCGCACGGGGCCGACCGTGTCTCTGAGCGCCACCACCACAGCTGCCACGGGGGGAGGGACAGTGGACGCTCAGAGCCAGGGTTTGAGTTTGGGGGCAGCCAGGGAAGGCGGGGCCTGCTCCCACTCTCCCTGTCTCCCTGACTAGCGATGGCACACTCAACCCCAACGGCGTGCGGTTCGGCAGCTCGGAGATCTACAACATCGGTACGCACGTGCTCCCCACCGGGCCCCTCACAGCCCCCGGGTCCCTTTCCAGAGTCCCTGCCCCAGAAGTGACTGGCCTACACTCTCTTCTAGAACACATCCGGCCAAGCGGCTTACCTGGGGGTCAGCTGTGCCCCACTCCTTCATGGGGGCCTCATGGTGGGCTCAGTTGGGGTGGTGGGTCACCTCTGTTACTGGGTGAGGAAACAGGCACAGAGAGGCACAGAAGGTGCAGCAGCGTACAGGATGCCGAGCGGGCCCTGCAGCCCTGTGCTCACGATTGCCCAGTCACGCTGCGTGGCTGGGGTGTAGGCCCAGCCTGGGCCCCAAGGACCCCCTTCCTGGGAGGCAGCCTTCCTGCAGGGCTAATGTGGGGTCTGATGGGTGGACCCAGCCCTGTGCCCAGCTCTGGACTTCTGGACTCCTGTAATGCACCAGTCCATCCTGGCGTAGCTGAGCTCTGCCCTTGGCCAGTGTCCTGCAGGCGGCAGGGCGCTGCTGCTGCTGAGTACGTTCTGTGCGCCCCACCCCTGTCTCCACAGTGGAGGCCTTCGAGGAGGTGGAGGACAGCCTGTGTGTGCCCCAGTATAACAGGCACGGCGAGGAGAGGGTGATTCTCTTCCTGAAGATGGCCTCTGGCCACACCTTCGAGCCGGACCTGGTGAAGCGCATCCGAGATGCCATCCGCATCGGCCTGTCCGCGCGCCACGTCCCCAGCCTCATCTTGGAGACCCAGGGCATCCCGGTATGTCCCTGCCCGGCAGCCTGGCCTCCCCGAGCTCTCAGATAGCCAGAGCCGTGTTGCCTAGCAACTGCCCTTTTAGAGTTGCATCTCAGAGGTGTGGGATGGGTGGCCACAGCGTCTCCAGGTCATGGGTGAGAAAGTTCGCTTGGCAGGAGCAGCAGGCGCTCCAGCTCTGCCTTCTGATTGGAAGCTCCTCTCGGGAGCTGTGCCGCTGTTTGGCCCTGAGGTCTAGATGAATGGGGAATGGGGGCGATCTGGCCTGGGCTCTTTCAGCTTTGCACTGGAGCCTAGGCGCCTCGGGTGGAAGTGGCCAACGGGGAGGCTCGCCACCCCAGTGTGCCCAGGGCCTGGAGGGTGCTCAGAGTTGATCCCCTGTGCCTTCCCAAGTATGGGGCCTGGGCACCCTCGGAGGGAACCACTAGCCAACAAGGCACAAAGGGCCAAAGTGTCCCCGGGGGATACAGGCCAACCAGTGTGCTTCCTGCTGCAGGCACGGTCAGGTGTGGCACCGGATAGTCTTTACTGGCTGCAGGCCAGCACCACCACTGCCATTGCCTGGCCTGTGGCCTTTCCCAGACAGGCTGCTTGCCCTGCCAGGCGCCCAGTGGCTGCGCTGCTTTCTTGCAGTTTCTAGCACACTGCCTCTGTCCATCTTAGCAGCTGGGGTACAAGTCACTGCCCAATGGGCATCAGCAGGAGATGAGTGTCACAGCCAGAGAGCGGTGACGCACGGAAGCGTCTGCCTCCCTGTAAGCCGCACGAGGGGCTTGGCTGGTGCACATGGCCACTGAAATCTTCAAGCGAATGATTTCAGTCGCATTTCAGATTTAACTCCTGGTGCCAGCAGGTTTACTTGGCTCTCAGAAGGAGGTCTTAGAAGCCTCTAGTGCATTAGTGCAACGATGTCCCCATAGCCCATCTTGAGTAAAGAGGAAAGACACGGTCACGTGTTGGACATCTGCACAGCGTGCCACACACATGGTTTGGGGAGTGGGTTGGATTTCGACCTGATTGAGGACAGGTACACACCACAAAAACCATGAAGTGTGAATCTGGGCACTTCGGGCTCTATGGCGACCTGTGTGTGCCCCTCTCCCCCCAGGTGTGCCGGCCGGGGCACCATGCCCCACAAGTCTCCATTGCTGGCTTCCCAGGGTGGCCGCTGGTGTGGGGTGTGGGGATGGCCGGGGGCCTCTGCCAGGCCTAGTGGTGGCGGGCGAGCCGCCTGCAGCCCGATGGCCCCGTGCTGGGAGCATTCATGTGCTCATGTGGGGGGCTGCCCGGAGCTCAGCCTCGCTCTGGTGCTGCCTTCTGGGCAGGGAAGTGGGGTGAGGCCTGCGCTGGCCCCCGGGCTGGCGTCAGGCCTCCACGCACCTCACCGGCCGCCCTCTGCGTGGTCAGCACCTTTGGATCAGCCCCCAGGTGCCGCCCTCGGGCGCCGCCCTTGGTGGCGTGGCCTCGGGGGTACCATCGGGCGTGCTCACCAGTGTGTGGCCTCCGGGTGCCGCCCTCAGGGGGCGTGGTCACCAGGATGTGGCCCCAGGTGCGGCCCTCGGTTTAAGGATGTGGCCAGTAGGGGCGTTGCCCCAGGTACCGCCCCGGGGGCGTGGTCACTGGGCATGGCCCAGTGCGGCCCTCCGTTTAAGGATGTTGCCTGTGGGGGCGTGGCCTGTGGGGGGTGTGGCCCGGGGGCGTGGTCACAGGGCGTGGCCCCCGGTGCGGCCCTGGGCTTAAGGCCGCTCTCCCGCTCTCCGCTCTGCAGTACACGCTGAACGGCAAGAAGGTGGAGGTGGCGGTGAAGCAGGTGGTGGCCGGCCGGGCCGTGGAGCACCGCGGCGCCTTCTCCAACCCCGAGACCCTGGATTTGTACCGGGGCATCCCGGAGCTGCAGGACTTCTGAGCGGCGCCGTGCGCCCGACGGCGTGTGCGCACGGCGCTTCTGGAAACTTCTGGGAAGGAGATGCATGGGCACGTAAGGGAGCGGCGTCCGCTCTTCCCGCGCTCGGATGGGCCCGACCCTGCCCGCAGGAGCCGGCCTGGTGAGGGCGCCCGCGCGGCCCGGCTTCCCGCCCGCCGTCACCGACGCGGCCCGGCCTGGCGCCGTCACCCACGTGGCCCGGCGCCCGCCGTCACCGATGCGGCCCGGTGCCGTCACCCACGTGGCCCGATGCCCGCCGTCACCGATGCGGCCCGGCGCCGTCACCCACGTGGCCCGATGCCCGCCGTCACTGATGCGGCCCGGTGCGGCCCGGCGCCCGCCATCACCCACGTGGCCTTGTGCCCACCGACACCCACGCGGCCCGGCGCCCGCCATCACCCACGTGTCCCGATGCCCGCTGTCACCCACGTGGGAAGGCACGCGCGGGATTCTTCTGGATTCTTCTGTGTTCTTCCAGGTTCTGAACTGCAGGGACAGTGCTGTGAAGACTCGCGCGCAAATAAATGTGTACGCGACGGAAGGAAGGAGGGAGGCCGTGTGTTCCCTAGGAGCGGGCTGCACGCCCCGGAGTGTGCCCCGGGTGTGCCAGCCCACGGCTGTGCCCTGGAGTGTTCCCGGAGTGTGCCCAGGGTGTGCCAGCCCACGGCTGTGCCCTGGAGTGTTCCCGGAGTGTGCCCAGGGTGTGCCAGCCCACGGCTGTGCCCTGGAGTGTTCCCGGAGTGTGCCCCGGGGTGTGCCAGCCCACGGCTGTGCCCTGGAGTGTTCCCGGAGTGTGCCCCAGGGTGTGCCCTGGAGTGTGCCCACAGTGTGCCCTGGAGTGTGCCCCGGGTGTGCCAGCCCACGGCTGTGCCCCAGTGTGCCCCGGAGTGTGCCCAGGGTGTGCCAGCCCACGGCTGTGCCCAGGGTGTGCCCCGGAGTGTGCCCAGGGTGTGCCAGCCCACGGCTGTGCCCAGGGTGTGCCCCGGAGTGTGCCCAGGGTGTGCCAGCCCACGGCTGTGCCCAGGGTGTGCCCCAGAGTGTGCCCAGGGTGTGCCCCGGAGTGTGCCCAGGGTGTGCCAGCCCACGGCTGTGCCCAGGGTGTGCCCCGGAGTGTGCCCAGGGTGTGCCAGCCCACGGCTGTGCCCAGGGTGTGCCCCGGAGTGTGCCCACAGTGTGCCCCGGAGTGTGCCCACAGTGTGCCCTGGAGTGTGCCCACAGTGTGCCCTGGAGTGTGCCCCGGGTGTGCCAGCCCACGGCTGTGCCCCGGAGTATGCCCGGGGTGTGCCAGCCCACGGCTGTGCCCCAGTGTGCCCCGGAGTGTGCCCAGGGTGTGCCAGCCCACGGCTGTGCCCCAGTGTGCCCCGGAGTATGCCCGGGGTGTGCCAGCCCACGGCTGTGCGCCGGATTGTGCCCACCCACGGCTGTGTCCCAGTGTGCCCTGGAGCGTAGGGATGACCGTGTTCCTCGGCCCCAGCTTTGCGCTGCAAGGTGGGCTGTGGTCTCCTTCCCTTCGGTGGTCGCTGGCACCGGGCCGCCCCCTCCGCCCGAGTGGTGGGGCTTAGTGGTTTCCTGTGACCTTGTACGCGCCGGTATTGGGCCTTTCCCTACAGTCACTGGGCGCTGTGTTGTTCCTTTCCCTCATGATCACAAGACTGCTGCAGCTCCCGGCGTTGGGAGGACGGATGGCGGCAGCAGGCTGTCTCTTTCCCTTCCGCTGAGCCTCTTCTGCGGACGTGACGGTGCTCGGCTGGGCCCCTCGCTGCCCTGGGTCCTTCGCTGGCAGTAGGAACCGCGACCGCTGGGCAGGGGGGTGGCTCTGGGTCCCTGTGCGGCACCCGGGGGCGGCCGGGGAGTGGTGGCGGTTAGGTGTTCGCCCAAGTGCACTGTGTTCTGGGGTTTGTGGCCTCCGTTCATCCCCTCCCTTGAGTAGAGGAGGCCCTTAGGACATCGGAGTCCCCCCTCTCTCTGGCAGTGCTGGGGTTTGAACTCGGGGCTGTGTGCTGTGATGCTCTGCTGCCTGCACCATGTCCAGTTCTGGTACTTTTCGGTGGGGTCTGGCTGCCCGGGTCAGATGGGATCTTGCCAGCTTTTGCCCTGGTTGACTGTCCTCTGTGGAGCTGGTGTGGGCCAGACTCAAGGTCTCTTCTCAGTGACGGGCAGTCACAGGTGACATGGTCTCCCTTGTCTTGGGGCTGGGAGGAGCAGCTGTGGCTGCCATCCTGACACTGTCCCCCCCCCTTTCCCCCCCCCCCCCGTCTTCTCTTTCCAACCTTGTCTCTTGTAGTCTTCATTTCTGTTTCTCTGCCTGTCTCTCTGAATTTATCTCCCTCTTTTTCTGTCTCCTTTTGGTCTCTGTCTGTCTGTCTGCCTGCCTGCCTGCCTGTTACTTTGTTTTTCTGTCTGTCTCTCTCAGCAGAACACACACCCGTCCGGGCTCCCTGCTGGTTGGGGGTGCCTGTCCTGGTGGTGGTCAGGTGGGGTCGGGTCTGAGCTGCCGGCCGGCCAGGATGTGGCTGGCTGGGCACTGATCGGCTGGTGGCCGTGCCTCGGGCGTCAACTGAGCCGTCCACCTCAGCCAGCTCCTCCCTGGCTGTGTTAGATGGCGGCCAGCTCCGCCTGCGGCCCGCACAGCCCAGGATCCCCGTGAGACCTCCAGGGGCTCGTGTGTGCGCACGCATGTGTGCACCTGGGGGCCTCAGGTGGCCCAGCTGGAAGATGGGGGAGGAAGTCACATGTGAAGCACAGGCAGACACCGAGGGTGTATTTTCAGCATCAAGTGGCGACTACTGTGGTTTGGACAGTGACTTGGGCGGTGCGTCACGCCGCGGAGCTCACAGCCCGTCCACCATCCCCACGGTCACGAGTGTGCACACACAGCTCACAGCCCGTCCACCATCCCCACGGTCACGAGTGTGCACACACAGCTCACAGCCCGTCCACCATCCCCACGGTCACGAATGTGCACACACTGAGCTCACAGCCCGTCTACCATCCCACGGTCACGAGTGCGCACACAGCTCACAGCCCGTCTACCATCCCCACGGTCACGAGTGCGCACACAGCTCACAGCCCGTCTACCATCCCACGGTCACGAGTGCGCACACAGCTCACAGCCCGTCTACCATCCCCACGGTCACGAATGTGCACACACAGTGAGCTCACAGCCCGTCCACCATCCCCACGGTCACGAGTGTGCACACACTGAGCTCACAGCCCGTCTACCATCCCCATGGTCACGAGTGCGCACACAGCTCACAGCCCGTCCACCATCCCCACGGTCACGAGTGTGCACACAGCTCACAGCCCATCCACCATCCCCACGGTCACGAGTGTGCACACAGCTCAGCCCGTCCACCATCCCCACGGTCACGAGTGTGCACACACAGCTCACAGCCCATCCACCATCCCCACGGTCACAAGTGTGCACACAGCTCACAGCCCGTCCACCATCCCCACGGTCATGAGTGTGCACACAGCTCACAGCCCGTCCACCATCCCCACGGTCACAAGTGTGCACACAGCTCAGCCCGTCCACCATCCCCATGGTCACGAGTGTGCACACACAGTGAACTCACAGCCTGTCCACCATCCCCACGGTCACGAGTGTGCACACAGCTCACAGCCCATCCACCATCCCCACGGTCACGAGTGTGCACACAGCTCAGCCCGTCCACCATCCCCATGGTCACGAGTGTGCACACAGTGAACTCACAGCCCGTCCACCATCCCCACGGTCACGAGTGTGCACACAGCTCACAGCCCGTCCACCATCCCCACGGTCACGAGTGTGCACAGTGAGCTCACAGCCCCGTCCACCATCCCCACGGTCACGAGTGTGCACACAGCTCACAGCCCGTCCACCATCCCCACGGTCACGAGTGTGCACACACAGCTCACAGCCCGTCCACCATCCCCACGGTCACGAGTGTGCACACAGCTCACAGCCCATCCACCATCCCCACGGTCATGAGTGTGCACACAGCTCACAGCCTGTCCACCATCCCCACGGTCACGAGGTAGCTGCTGCGACTCTGCCCATCAAGGCTGCATTTGAAGCAAGAAGCTGAGCCCAGGCCTGGCCAGGCCCCCGCGCCCTGTCCTTTGTCAGGTCGACAAAGGTCCCCACATGACGTCCCGGCCTCTTCTGGGTGCCCCGGGCATCGGGAGCGCACACCTGCACAGGGAGTCGGCGGCCGCTGGGCGCAGGGGCTGCGCACGCCGAGTTCTAGTGAGCTCTAGTGAACTCTAGGGGGAAGGTGTGTCCAGGGCTGTGCTGCTGGGGGGTGGGGGCGCCCCATGTCTGTGCTCGACTCTCTGAGCTCTTCTGGGGGGCCCGGCTGTACCAGGGCAGCAGGCATTTATTTCACTTTGGAGGTGGATTAGATTAAAAATCAGATGCTCGTCATTATGCAAATGGTGTCTTGCTTTTGCTTAAGATTTTCATTTTCCTGTGAATTATTCCCTTTTCCCCTCCTGAGGAAGAAATAAAAGCAGCGACTGACGGATGGGCGGAATTTTCCAGTCACTCCAGCAGTGCGTGTTTCTTGAGTGTTGGCTGGGCCAAATTTCCCCTAAGCTCCTGAGGAGGAGGCGAACGGCTGGAAGAATGTCAGGATGACGGGTGGAGTGAGGCTGTGTGTGGACAGGTCACAGCAAGGTGCTCAGAGGTGGCGTTTTGTTGAGAAATTTAAGAGATGGGAGGAAGCATGGTCTGGGCATGGGAGATGTCATTGCAAAGGCCCTGCGGCGGGAATGAGGAAGAGGACTCTAGGAGGCTCCGGCACATGGAGAAGGGGAGATTAGGAGGAGGAGAGGCCCTGGAGGTGCAGAGCTGTTCTACTCCCGCTGTGGCATCTGTGGATCCCCCTTGGGGTTTTGGGCCCCGCCGGGAGGGCCTGGCCGGGCCTCAGGCCTCTGTGCCCTGCTCCAGGCATGCTCTGCCCCATCTGATGAGCTTGCTTAATGTCACCTGCATGGTCCCTCCTGCTTAAAACCACCTCCTCTGCTCTAAAAACACGCAGCCTCCGCCTCCCGCTCACCGTGCTCCGGCCTCTGCTGAGCCTGGCTGTTCGTGTGGTTCACCCTGGCCCGGGAGCACGGACTGCCCTGATTCTTATCACCTTCCCAGTGCATGGAACTGGGCTCCCGGCGCGATGGGATGTGAGTGAATGATTGAATAAATGAATGAGTGAGGCAGGCTCAGGGAGGTCTCCTCACCCGCCGGGCTGTCCACCGCGGGCAACGGTTATGTGTGGGGTTCACTGCCCGCGGCTCCCTCTGACGGCACGTTCTAAGCGTTCCAGAAGGCAGGCCTGGCTTCCACCAGGCCGTGGGGCCGCCCAGGGTCTCCGGCCCGCCTCTGGGGCGGTCACTCGCTCTGCGCGTCTGCCGGGGTCGGGGGAGAGAGACGGGCGCTGCGGCTTGCCAGCTGTGACTCCTGCTCCTCCTTCACCTGCCGGACCTCAGCGCGCTCCAGCACGGAGCAGGACAGAGGAGCAACACCCGGCCAGCCCGGGTAGCTCCACGGAGGATCTTGGTTTGAGGGCACGTTGTCAGGACAGCCCCCCTGGACGGGGTCCCACGCTGCGGCGGAGGCCTCAGGCATGCGCATGGCTGCGGGTTCCACTTCCCGCCCTCCAAAACAGGACAGAACGAGAGCCTGAGGAGCCTGAAGAGTCGGACAGGCCACGGGGTGGCCGGGAGAGGGCCTTGCAGGTCTTTATTCTCACTTGCAGCCCCAGTTCTGCCTCCGGGATGGCTTCGGGCTCCCCGAGCCTCAGCGTCTCCCCCGCAGGTCCTCAGCCTGCTGGTGTGGCGGGTTGTAGGTGAAGCGTCCTCACAGACACTGGAGAGTCTGCCTGCTGGGTTCTGCTCTGGGCAGCTGGGGGAGGCTGGGGCGCTGCTGGGCCTGCGGGCCCAGGGCCGGGCCTGCGTGGCGTGGGTGGGACGGAGTGGCCCTGCCCCCCACCATGGGCAGGCAGCACTGTTTCGGGGAGCGACTCCAGTCCCTCTGCCCTCAGTTCTCATCAGTGGCAGCACCACCACTGCCCCACGGCTCTGCTCTGTATCTGTCCTCTGATCCTCAGTTTCCTCAGCCGTTTCCATCCATCGCACCCTCCATTTTCCATCCTCAGTCCGTCCATCCATCCATCTTGCATCAAATTACCCACGCACCCACCATTCATCTATCCGCTGGGTTTATCTCCAAGTTCACCTATCCCTCCATCCACCCACCCGCCCATCCATCCACTCCTGCCTGCGTCAGACCATCGCTCTGCCATCCCTCCCTCCAGCTGCCCATCACCTGGCTACCTGGCCGTCCACCCACGTCCATCCATCCGTCAGCTGTCACCGCTATCCATCTTACCCGTCATCTACCCATCACCGATCGCCTATCACCCAGCGATTGTTCACCCTGTGCGTCCTGGACGCGTCTGCTCAAGCCCAGGGGTCCTCGGCCACGAGCGACCCCGAGAGGACAGGGCTGGCCTCCGAATGTGACCCCAGGCAGCCGCGGTCTGCAGAGATGGCGTGACCCAGGAAGGTCGGGGCCTACGGCTCGGGCAGTGCCTCGGCGGGCCGGCTCCTGGAAGGTCTGTGCCCAGCCGCCCCCGCGTGCCCGGCCGCAGGCCCGGGGTGGGGGGTGTCGCCGGAAGCCTGCAGTGCCGGCCCTGACCACCAGATGGCGACGTTACTCTATGATGCGGTGGAGCTGTGGGCAGACGCGGGGGCGGAGGTGTGGGCGGGGCTTCTGGGAGACGCGGGGGCGGGGCCGCGGGCAGATGCCAGGCGGTGTGGGCAGGCTCCGGGGTGGGGGGGAGGGATGGGAGGGGGGATAGGTGGCGAGGGGTGGGTGGGTGGAAGTGTGGGCAGAGGCCGAGATGCGGTGGAGGCGGCCGGGGCCGCGCGCGGAGGGGCGGGGCTTCGGACAGAGGCGGGGCCGTGGCGGAGGGGCGGGGCTTCGGACAGAGGCGGGGCCGCGCGCGGAGGGGCGGGGCTTCGGACAGAGGCGGGGGCCGCGCGCGGAGGGGCGGGGCTTCGGACAGAGGCGGGGCCGCGCGCGGAGGGGCGGGGCTTCGGACAGAGGCGGGGCCGCGCGCGGAGGGGCGGGGCTTCGGACAGAGGCGGGGCCGCGGCCGGAGGGGGCGGGGCTTCGGACAGAGGCGGGGCCGTGGCGGAGGGGCGGGGCTTCGGACAGAGGCGGGGCCGTGGCGGAGGGGCGGGGCTTCGGACAGAGGCGGGGGCCGCGCGCGGAGGGGCGGGGCTTCTGGCAGAGGCGGGGCCGCGGCCGGAGGGGGCGTGGCCCGGGCCGGCAGGTCCGCTGGGTGCGGGATGCGTTGTGGCGCGGCGGGGCCGGGACGCCCCTGGTCGGGACCCACACGTGCGGAACGTGGCGAGGCCCTTGCGGTCGCAGTTTCCCCATGTGGACGCAGGGGAGGTCTGGCGTTGGGGCGGCCTTGTCCCGGGCCGACCTCTGCCTTCCTCTGCCCCGACAGGTTGAACTCCTACCCCGGTGCGGGGCGGGACCTGCACCACCCATGGGGGCTGGGCTCTCCCGCGGCACGGGGAGCTGAGAGAGTGCGGAACTCATCCCAGAGCAGACCCTCCCCGCCCCACCCCGGCCCCCGGAGGGCGGGAGGGCAGGCCGGCCGGGGGGGGCGGGGGAGGGCAGGCCGGCTGGGGGGGGCGGGGGAGGGCAGGCCGGCTGGGGGGGCAGGGGGAGGGCAGGCCGGCTGGGGGGGCGGGGGAGGGCAGGCCGGCTGGGGGGGGCGGGGGAGGGCAGGCCGGCTGGGGGGGCGGGGGAGGGCAGGCCGGCTGGGGGGGGCGGGGGAGGGCAGGCCGGCTGGGGGGGGCGGGGGAGGGCAGGCCGGCTGGGGGGGCGGGGGAGGGCAGGCCGGCTGGGGGGGCGGGGGAGGGCAGGCCGGCTGGGGGGGCGGGGGAGGGCAGGCCGGCTGGGGGGGGCGGGGGAGGGCAGGCCGGCTGGGGGGGCGGGGGAGGGCAGGCCGGCTGGGGGGGCGGGGGAGGGCAGGCCGGCTGGGGGGGGCGGGGGAGGGCAGGCCGGCTGGGGGGGGCGGGGGAGGGCAGGCCGGCCGGGGGGGGCGGGGGAGGGCAGGCCGGCTGGGGAACAGGGTTGGCGAGTCCCCGGCTGTGACCTGCCGCCCCCAGGCGTGGCCCTCGCCGCACGTTCCCTGCACGCAGTAGGCGCTCAGCTCGAGGAAACGCGAGCTTGGGGGAGAAAAGGGGTGAGGGGCCGCTGGGCCTCCCACGTCCCCAGTTCCCACTGTCCAGCCCTGGGAGGCCCAAAGCGGTTTGCCCCGGCTACGTCGTCCTTCGGTCATCCGGAGGACTGCGGGTGCCGCGCCACGGGCAGGCCGGGCACGCACCCCGCGCCCCGCGCTCTGTGCCCCGCGCCCCGCCGGCCGGGGGTGCAGAGCGGGCGCGGGGCTGTGCCCGGAGCCCCATCAGGCTCTTCAGACGCGTCCACTCGGGCGGGCGCAGGTCCAGGCCCAGGTCGGGGGCCTGGCCCGCGGTGCGGGGGGCCAGGAGGGCCGTGTCCCCAGGAACAGGCGAGCGCCCAGATGGCTCCATCGGCGGGGCGGAGGCCGGGCCGGGTGGAGGCCTGGCGGGGTGGAGGTCAGGCGGGCGGAGCGGGTCTCAGCCCAGAAGCCAGCCGCGGCGTCCCCACGTCGTCTTGGTTTCTAAGAGTTTGACCCACTTTCCTACCCTGAAAAACAGAGGCAGGAGCGCGGGGCAGGCGCGGGGGAACGCGCGGGGCAGGATCTCAGCCAGGTCTTCCAGAGCGGCCAGAACTTTCCAGGCCTGCGGGGGGAGGGGGGTGGGGGGCTGAGGACAGGACCCGTGCGCCCGGCGAGACTCATTCATTCGAACGGATCAACGGTTTTTGACCCTCGTGACCTCTGACCTGAGACCTCCCTCCCCACACGGGCTGAGGCCTCGCCCACGGCGCCGAAAAACCCGGGCCAACTCGGGTCCGGGTCCCCGCCTTGCCCCTGCGGACGGCGCCCGCCCCCCGCAGGCGTCTGCGCCCGGCCACGCGACCGCCCCTGACGTCGCCGTCCCGTCCGCGGGCCTCACCCCGCACTCCGCTCCCCTCCCACCTGCCCCGCACTTTGGTCAGCTGGAGACCCAGGACCGCCCCGCACTCTGGTCAGCTGGAGGCCCGGCCCGCCCTGCCCCGCACTCGGGTCAGCTGGAGGCTCGGCCCGCCCTGCCCCGCACTCCGCTCCCGCGGGCCCGGCGCCCCCCCGCATCGTCCGGCCGCCTGCCGGTGGTGCTGCCGCGGGTGCCCGGTTCCCCCTCCCCCCGCTGGCCCCTCCCACGCCCGCCCCTCCCGGCCCCTCCCTCCCGCAGCCCTCCCTCCTGGCGGCGCTCGCGCCCTCGGTCGCTCGCTCACTCGCTCGCTGGCTGGAGGGCGGCCGGCAGCTGGCGCTGGCCGAGGCGGCGCGGCGCGGCCGGGATGGGACGGGCGCTGGGGCGCAGGAGCCGCGGCGCCGGCGGCGGCGGGGGCCGCGCAACCGGGGCCAAGAGCGGGGCGGCGGGCGAGGGCGCGCGGCGCTGAGCCGGGCCCCAGCTCGCCGGGCGCGCACGGCCGAGCCCGGGAGAGCGCGCGGAGGCGCCGCCGGCCCCGGCGCCTGCGTCTGGGGAGGAGCGGCGCGCTGGGAGCCCGCCATGCCTGGCGCCCGGCCCTAGGCGCGGGGTCTCGCTCCCCGGAACCGCGGGCCGGGCCGCACCGGGCGCGCACAGGAGCGGCCCCGCACCGCGCCCGCCGCGCGCCGAGGATCATGCCGCCCCCCGGCCGGGCGCCGCCGCTCGGGCTCCTGCTGGCGCTGACTGCGCTCCGGTGCCCAGGTAACGCGTCCCGGACCCCGTCCCCGACCCCAGCCGCCGCGCGCGAAGTTGGCTCCCCGCGTCTCCAGTCCTGGGCAGCTTGGATAGATCTGGGGACCATCGGGGACCCTAGGGGTGCGAGGCGAGACCCCCGTCCGCCCGACCCCCCGCGGCCCCGCGGGTCCCTTCCCGCGCACGGGGGCACCGCTGGGGTTCGCTCCGCCTGCGGGGTGGGGTGGGCGGGGGCGCGCGCCCGGCGGCCTGGTCCCTTCTGCCCGGGCGCCCTCCCCGGCCCGTTTCCAGCGGGAGCCTGGGGCCGCGGAGCCCCCGCTCGCGGAACACCCGCGGGGCCTTGAGGCCGTCCGGGCCAGGCGTCCGGCGTCCGCAGCCCCTCCCCGCGTCCCCTCGCGCCCCTGCTTTCAGCCTCACGGAGGCCCCCACCCCCGCCCCAGCGCCCAAGCCAGGGGCCGCCCGCCACCCGCAGACGCGGCGCCCCGCGCCCTGAGCCCCGGGCCGCCCGGAACGGGGTGATGTCCAGGGCCGGCGCCAGGGTTCTGCTGCCCGCCGGGACCGACCGGGACGGGGGAAGGCCAAACCCAGGCGTTTCCGTCCTCGCGGGAGTTCGGGCAGCTCCCCACCACCTCCGTGCGGGGTTGGAGGAGGCGGATCTCAAATGACGGCGCCTCCCCTCCTCCGCCGGCGGAGTCACCCCGGGCTCGCGCCGCCGCGGGACCCACCGCGGGAGCCCGAGAGCGCGTCCTCCCCTCTCCTCCAAGAACCCACCCAGGCTCGCAGACAGCCAGAGGAAAAGCAGGCAACTTTAACTTTCTCTCCTTCTCTGTAAACACCAGCGGCGCCTGTCCGCGCGGCGCGTGCTGTCTGTCTGTCTGTCCCTGTCTGTCCGCGAGGCGCCCTGAGGTGACCCCAGCGCTGAGCCGGGCCCCTGGCTCGGGCTCCCGCGGCGGGCCTGGGCGTGTGTGCGTGCGTGCGTGTGTCTGTGCGTCCTGCCTGGAGCCTGAACTGGGCGCTGCCCCCGAGCCGCCGCTCACCTCTGGCTGTCTGTGGTTCATTGGAGGTAAGAGTCACGGCCCTTCCCAGCGGGCCGGCTGCCGACCTCCATCCTGCGGGCTCAGCCTGCTGACCGGCTGCGATGACAGGCCGCGGTCACGGGCATTCGGGGTTCCCGGTGGGTTGCAGCCTGGGGTCCCCGGCCTCCTCCCGAGAAGGACAGAGGGACGGGCCTCCGAAGTGTACAGTCTTCGGGTTTGAGATGGCAATTTTGTTGCTATGTCGTCCCCCCGCGGGGGTCAGCATGGGCTGGGTTATGTTCCTGCGTGACTGGGACTCCCCAGCGGGAGCTGCCGTGCTAGCCCCGGCGGTGCCCGGCCTGCCCTGCCCTGCCCCACCGCGAGTCCGCGGCTCTGCGGCCTGGTGTCCGTGTGCGTCTTGGGGGCCTGGTGGTGGCAGGGGAGGGGTGTCACCCCGAAAGCGCTGCTGGTGGGCTCCGGGCCCTGTTGTGCTGCCAGGGCTGAGCCCAGCGCCAGCGACGTGTTCGGCCAGGGGCACCGGGAGGTGGCAGTTTGGAAACTATATTTAGCAGTAGCTCAGACAGGAAGGCTGGAATTCCTGAAAGGTACTCAGCTGCCTGTGCTCGGTTGACAGGCTTGGAGGAGTTAACCAGAGCTGCTTCCTAGCTGGCTGGATTTCACAGATGGTGTCTGCTGCGACTTCGTGGCTGAGGCTTGGGGAGAGGGGCTGGCTGAGTTCAGAGGCAAGAACGCGGGCTCCCACGGCGCCTTCCCGCGTGGGTAGCTGCTATGGCAGGGAACGCGGTGGGTGGACTGCTCCGCAGGCTTGCCAGGGTGCACACAGAGGGAACTGTGCTCCGCCGGATTAGCTCGACTCCCAGCTCGGCGACCAGGCCCCGCTGTGTAACACACTTGGGTGCTGAGCTCCACCGCCCCATGCGGGGGGTCTGTGCGGGTGGGGGGGTGTCTGTGCACACAGGGATCTGTGGGTGTGTGTGTGTCTGTGCGGGTGGGTCTGTGAGCATGGGTCTGCGTGGGGATCTGTGCGTAGGGGTTTGTGTGCGGGGTAGGGGTGTCTGTGCGAGCGGGGGTCTGTGCGCAGAGGTCTGCGCGGGGGGTCTGTGCGCCGGGGTCTGTGTGCGGGGATCTGTGTGCGCGGGTCTGTGCGCAGGGGTCTGTGTGCGGGGATCTGTGTGCGCGGGTCTGTGCGCAGGGGTCTGTGTGCGGGGTAGGGGTGTCTGTGCGAGCGGGGGTCTGTGCGCAGGGGTCTGTGTGCGGGGTAGGGGTGTCTGCACGCGGGGGTCTGCGCATGGGTCTGCGCGTGGGGATCTGTGCGCTCGAGTCTGTGTGTGTGTAGGGTCTGTGTGCATGGGGGCCTGTGCGCGAGGGCCCGTGTGCGCGGGGGCCTGTGCACAGGGGTCTGTGCATGGGGAGGTCTGTGCGCGGAGGTCTGTGCTTGGAGGTCTGTGGGGGGGGTGTCTGTGTGCCAGGATCTGTGCGTGGTGGGGTCTTTGCGCGGGGGTCTGTGCACGGAGGTCTGTTCGTGTGGGGGCTCTGAATGGGGATCTCTGCGTTGGGGGTCTGTGTGTGCGGAGGTCTGTGAGCGGGGTCTGTGCTGGGGGGGGGCGGTGTGTCTGCGCACCGAGATCTGTGCGCCGGGGGTTCTGTGCATGCGAGGGGGGAGGGAATCTGTGCGGGTGTGGTCTGTGGGCACCGGGGTCTGCGTGGGGGTCTACGCGGGGGGTAGGGTGGGGGGAGGGCCTGTGTGCGGGGAGGTCTGCGTGGGGGGGGAGGGTCTGTGCGCGATGGCGTCTGTGTGTGTGTGTGGGGATTTGTGCGCGGGGTCTGTGCGTGCGGGGGTCTGTGGCGTGGCTGGCCCCGCCTGCTCCCACGCGCCAGCTGGAGGTGGGCCAGGCCGCGCTGGCTCAGAGCAGAGGGCTCAGCCCGCGCCCTCTCTGGCTCATGTGGGTGGTGGGTGGGGCGCGTGGCGGGCCGAGGCCGGGCTCCCCCAGTGATGTCGGGGCTCCCACGCGTGGGGAGGGCGTGGCGGCGCAGCCTCTGCGGTGGTGTGCGTGGAGCCCAGCCCCGCGCAGACGTACAGAGCCGCTCCCGGCCCCGCTCCCTGCCCCTTCCAGCACGTTCTTCACGCGTCGTCTGGGCCTTTCCTGGCACTGACCTCTGCAGCGCGGTCCCTGGGGCTGCGACCCCACGGGAGGAGCCGGGAAGATGGGAGGAAAGCCCCACAGAGGCGCGGAGGCTGCTCGTGGAGTCCGCGGCTCCGGGGACCGAGGCCGTCACTGGACCCGCATCCCACAGACAGGCCCGGCCCGGCCCACAGAGCACGCGCAGTGGCCTGTGTGTGTGTGTGTGAGGGGGCAAGTGCACAGAGTACGCGCAGTGGCCTGTGTGTGTGTGTGTGAGGGGGCAAGTGCACAGAGCACGCGCAGTGGCCTGTGTGTGTGTGTGAGGGGGGAAGTGCACAGAGCACGCGCAGTGGTCTGTGTGTGTGTGTGAGGGGGCAAGTGCACAGAGCATGCGCAGCGGCCTCTGGGGCAGCGGGGCCCACTCCCTAAGGGGTGCTCGGACACCCAGATGTCGGCAGGCTGGATCCCTTTTCCTTCTTCTGGTCTCAGGAGTGGAGTCCTAAGACTCCATCTTGCTTCTGGAATGTTCCGAGCCCTTCCTGGGCCTCGCGGGTCTTCCACAGCCTTCTCGCGCTGTTTTACAAGTGAGGAGCCTGAGCCCGGGCCGGGCGTGCGCGTGCGCGTGCGCGCGCGGCGTGAGAGCGCGCCTCGCCCTTGGCCGCCCCGGGTCTGGGCCGGGTCTGGAGCCGCGTCCCGGAGGAGGCGGGATGGGGAGCACTCGGGTGCGGGGAGGCGCCGGCGGGAGCTGCAGAGCGAGGGCCCCGCGGAGCCGGTCCAGAGCCTCAGTTTCCCCATCTGCACCCCACCCCCACTCTCATCACAGAGGGGAGGCTGGGGTCCAACTGCCATCCTCTGCCCGGAGCCGGGGTGGGAGGGATGGGAGGGGGGGCAGATGTAGAGGGGACAGGGGAGGGGCAGGAGGGGGGGCAGGGGAGGGGCAGGAGGGGGGGCAGGTGTGGAGGGGGCAGGGGAGGGGAAAGAAGGGGGACAGGTGTGGAGGAGGGGGGAAAAGTGTGCAGGGGGCAGGGGAGGGGCAGGAGGGGGGCAGGTGTGGAGGGGGCAGGGGAGGGGCGGGAGGGGGGACAAGTGTGGAGGGGGCAGGGGAGGGGCGGGAGGGGAGACAAGTGTGGAGGGGGCAGGGGAGGGGCGGGAGGGGGGACAGGTGTGGAGGGGGCAGGGGAGGGGCGGGAGGGGGGACAGGTGTGGAGGGGGCAGGGGAGGGGCGGGAGGGGGGACAGGTGTGGAGGGGGGCAGGAGAGGGGCAGGAGGGGAGACAGGTGTGGAGGGGGCAGGGGATGGGCGGGAGGGGGGACAGGTGTGGAGGGGGCAGGGGATGGGCAGGAGGGGGGACAAGTGTGGAGGGGGGCAGGGGAGGGGCAGGAGGGGGGACAAGTGTGGAGGGGGCAGGGGAGGGGCAGGAGGGGGGGACAGGTGTGGAGGGGACAGGGGAGGGGCAGGAGGGGGGACAAGTGTGGAGGGGGGGCAGGGGAGGGGTAGGAGGGGGGACAAGTGTGGAGGGGGCAGGGGAGGGGTGGGACGGGGGACAGGTGTGGAGGGGGCAGGGGAGGGGCAGGAGGGGGGACAAGTGTGGAGGGGGCAGGGGAGGGGCAGGAGGGGGGACAGGTGTGGAGGGGGGGCAGGGGAGGGGTAGGAGGGGGGACAAGTGTGGAGGGGGCAAGGGAGGTGGGGGACGGGGGACAGGTGTGGAGGGGGCAGGGGAGGGGCAGGAGGGGGGGACAGGTGTGGAGGGGACGGGAGGGGCAGGAGGGGGGACAGGTGTGGAGGGAGGGGCAGGAGGGGGGACGAGTGTGGAGGGGGTAGGGGAGGGGCGGGAGGGGACAGGGGAGGGGCAGGAGGGGGGACGGGTTTGGAGGGGGCAGGGGAGGGGCAGGAGGGGGATAGCTGTGGAGTGGGCAGGGGAGGGGTGATGGGGTCAGATGGGGGAGGGCCGGGGCGCCGTGAGAGCCAGTATGGCGAGGCAGGACTTGGCTGGGTTCGGGGCAGCGATGGTGGAGGGTGGAGGAGCCCTGACATGCCGGGGCAGGGCTGGCATGCCTGCAGCTCCTGATTTCTGCCCGGAGGAGCCCTGTCCCGTTCCCTGCCCTCCTTTCAGCTTAAATGCCATGCTCCAGAGCCCCCAGTGAACACACACCACACACACTACACACAGTCCACACACAGTCCACACACATTACACACACACTACACACACTACACACACTACACACACTACACACACCACACACACTACACATACCACACACACTACACACACACCACACACACTACACACACACTACACACACCACACACACTACACACACACTACACACACCACACACACCACACACACCACACACACAACACACACCACACACACTACACACACTACACACACTACACACACACTACACACACTACACACACTACACACACTACACACAGTCCACACACACTACACACAGTCCACACAGTCCACACACAGTCCTCATACACTACACACAGTCCACACACACTACACACACTACACACAGTCCACACACTACACACACCACACACACTACACACACTACACACACTACACACACTACACACAGTCCACACACACTACACACACCACACACACTACACACACACTACACACACTACACACACTACACACACTACACACACAGTCCACACACACTACACACAGTCCACACACTACACACACTACACACACTACACACACTACACACACCACACACACTACACACACTACACACACTACACACACCACACACACCACACACACTACACACACTACACACACTACACACAGTCCACACACACTACACACACTACACACACTACACACACCACACACACTACACACACCACACACATTACACACACCACACACACTACACACACTACACACACCACACACATTACACACACTACACACACTACACACACCACACACAGTCCACACACACTACACACACTACACACACTACACACACCACACACAGTCCACACACATTACACACATTACACACACTACACACACCACACACAGTCCACACACATTACACACACTACACACACTACACACACACTACACACACTACACACACTACATACACTACACACACATTCCTCACACACTACATACACTACACACACTACACACACTACATACACTACACACACATTCCTCACACACTACACACACACTGCAATCCAGTCCTCACACAGTTCACACACTACACACACAGTCCACATATGGTCCTCGCACAGTACTCCTCGCACAGTACTCTGCGCACAGTACTCCTCGCACAGTACTCCTCGCAAGGTGCTCGCGGTGCCTGTAGCTCCTCACAAGCCAGTCTGTGGTGTTGGTCGGGGCTCCTCACAGTTCCTCATTGTCCCTCTTAGCCCCCCACATAGTGATGGGCGGGGGGGCGGGGCTAATGCAGGAAGACTTCTTAAAGGAGGGGGCACTTTTCTTACCCGAGACCCAGATGACCTGAAGGGGCCATGAGAGGAAGGTGAATGTTTGCCAGGTCCTCTGTATGGTGCCAGAATGCCAGCCAGTCCACTCACCCATTCCTTCCTTCCATCCTTCCTTCATGCACTCATTTTGCAGTCCTGTGCTTTCTTTTTTTGGTCGGTCGTGGGACCTGAACTCCTGGGCGCTGTCCCTCAGCTCAGCTCAAGGCTAGCGCTCTACCACTTGAGCCACAGCGCCACTTCTGTTTTTTGTTTTTCCTGCTTATGTGGTGCTGAGGAATCGAACCCAGGGCCTCATGCATGCAAGGCAAGCACTCTACCACTGAGCCACCTTCCCAGCCCCGTCCTGGGCTGTCATGGAGCACAGGAGACACATGTGCCCCATGGAGCGGTCATCTCAGGCTCAGGATGGAGTGGATGCAGGGAGCTGGTGGTCACTGCCCCTCCCACTGCCCCACGGCACACCTTCCCGTCCAGTACTCCCCTCCAGGGAAGGGGAGGGGTGCGCCAGCTCCTGGACCCTGGGATTCTCCGTCCAGTCCCTGGCATGGCAGCCTGGAGGCTCTGACTTCTGCTGCTTCCCTGACACCCGACTCCTTAGTGGACCCCTAACCATTCCCATGCTTCTGTCCCAACATAGTTACATAAGAAATCAACGGAGTGCATTTTGACTCTTCCTTTCATCTAGAGGCTGATGGAGTGTCCAACCTTCCTGGGGTCTGGGAGCCTGGCATCTTGTAGTGTTGACTTGAACGAACCCTCTGGGAGCAACTCCTTACGTCTGATGGTGTTTGAGAGGCAGGGCCCAGAGGGTCCGGGGCTGTGGGGTCCTGCGCTATTAATGGTCACAAGAAGGGTGCGCACAGAAAGGCGCCGGTGTGAACAGCACGCGGTGCCTTCTCAGGTCTGCCTGGCACCGTGGGCAGGAGGAGGGGACCCTGGGGGCGGGGGGGGGTGGGGATCCCTGAAAGGGGGGCTGCGGGAAGGGGAGGACGTCTCTTGCCAGGCAGGTCTGCCCCCTCGTCCTGCGGGTGGGTTGGCGGGGAGGGGAAGCTTGCCCCCGTCTCTGTGGAAAGGGGCGTTGTGTGGTGCGGTGGCAGCGTGGGCCCTCCCACCCGGTGGGGGCCTCATCTGGCCATCGCGTTTTGCTGCTTGCAGGAATGATCACAGTCCAGATGTGCGGTTCAGATAAGAATCTGGGAGACGTGGACAATGTCAGCCTAGCCCCCCCCCTTTTTTAAATGTTTTGTTTCAAGTAAAATCTCCACAGTCAAGTGTATTTTTTTTCTGGTGTTTTTTTTTTTTTATTGTGATTAAGTGTTTTCATAATTTCCCAAATTTCACAGTATTGTGGGATAGTGATGCTCATTTAAAGTCACAAACTCATTCTAACTTTCCTGGAGCAAATTGTCTATCATGGTCTATAACATATAACGGTGTACACATGTTATGCACCATACATGTGATCAGCAGCATGGGGATATTTAGTAGTGGTTCGGCCAGATGAGTGGAAGTTCTTTGTTTCTTAAGTCTTGTTAATTTTGTCGTATCACCTAACATTTTGGATTTAACATCCACTTATCAGGGAGACCATGTACCGTTTGTCTCTTTGCTCTTGGCTTACCCCACTCAACATGATTTCTTCTAGCCCCATCCATTTCCCTGCAGATGCCATTATTTTGTCATTTCTAATGGCTGCATAATATTCCATTGTGTATAGATACCACAATTTTTGGATCCATTCATCTGTGGTGGGGCATCTGGGTTGTTTCCATATCCTGGCTATTGTGAACAGTTCAGCCTAGCCCTTTGACCTCTCTGAGACTCAGTTTCCCCAGCATGTAAGGGCAGGCTCTGACTTTGGTTTCCTGCTGGTCTTTTTCCTGGAAGGTCTTTCAGGCCAGCCCACCCCCCATGCTGGTCTCATGAAGCAGAAGGCATCTTCACAGTGCCACCTGTGCCGGGCACCGCTGGTGGCTCTGGAGGAACGGCAGTGACCAGGCGAACACAGGCCCTGTCTTCAGTGGGGTGGATGGTGGGATTGTTTTGGTGGTCTCCACATAGGTGTACCTGCTGTGTGTTGCTGTGCAGGCAAAAGCACAAGTCAATCACATTCAATCTCCTACATCCCTTCCTGTGACACTTGACATTCATTGCTGGGGCTTGAACTCAGGGCCTAGGGAATATCACTTAGCTTTTTCTGCTTAAGGCTGGTGCTTTACCACTTGAGCTACAGCTTTACTTCCAGCTTTTTGCTGGTTAATCTGAGATGAGTTTCACAGACTTTCCTGCCCGGGCTGGACTCAGCTTCCTGAGTAGCTTGGGATTGTAGGTATGGTCACCAACACCCAGCCATTTCCATGACCTGTGAGGGCCGTGTCGATGCCTTGTGCTGCCTGACTTGTTCCTTGTCATCTTCTGTACCTTTTATGCTCAGTGTTAGCAAACTGGGGTCATAGACCAAAACTGGCTTCTACTTGTTTTTGTTAATAAAGTTTTATTGGAACGTAGTCATGCCTATGTTCACATATCCCTTAAGGAAGCTTGTTAGATAGAGATTATGTATGTGGCTCCATAGACCAAGCAGACAGCCTGCTATCTGGTCTTTTTACAGACAAGCTTTCAGAGTTGGCCTTCAATGGCTGGGCAGGACTTGTCTGCAAATGTGTGTTTACAGCCACTCTGCTTGTGGCCCAGAGCGAGGGGCCCTGTGTAACTTCAAAGACAAACGAGGAGAATTGTGGGCTTGGTATCTCTTGGTTGAAAAAGAAAAACATATTGATCGAAAGTCGCCATCAATTCAGTGCTGCTTTTGAATGTGTGGGTTTTGGTAATTACAGTAGCATTTATGTAACATTTTAAAAATAGTAGCATATGTGTGCAAGCTATTTTTTGCTCTGCAGGCAAAGCTCAGCACTCACAGCTCAGAAGACCCCTTGTGGGGAGCTGCAGGGGCGAGTGTGAAGAGCTCCACTGGTTCGTCGCTCTCCACTCCCTCTCCCCACCCTGCGGTTCTTTCATGGGCCTGGCCTCTCTCTTGTGGGCAGTACTGAAGTTAGAACTCAGGGCCTTGTTCTTGCTAGGCAGGCATTCTCCATCCCTTTTTGCTTTCGTCGTTTATCAAGCAGGGCTCTGCACTTCTGGCTGGCTCTCCCTGGACAGCGGTCCTCCCCTACTCACATCCCGCGTGGCAGGGGTGGCAGGCATGTCCCAGCACGCCCAGCGCTTGTGTTTTTTCCCTTTTGGGTTGTTGTAAAGATGGACGCAGTTGCCTCTGTGACACCGAGGTTTGAGTGCCTAGTGCTGATTCTTGGAGAGAGTGTGCCAAGTGCAGAAGCGCGTCACTGCAGCTCTCGTAGAGGATACAGATGGGCATTTAGTGATCTGGGGTGGAGATGTTCGTGGGAAAATGGCTCCGGGCATGGCTGGATCCAGAGGCTCACTCTCTCCTAACAGAGCTTCAGCTTTCTCCTGTGATCCGTTAGTCTTCTTCTCTCCCTCCCTCATGACAGAGCTAGCCACAGCGGGCTTCATCCTGTCCAGCCATCTGCAGAAGTCAAACATTTCTTTCCTAATCTCCCTCCCCCCCAGCAGTAGCCCCAGGACTGACTTGTACTGGACGCATCTAGATCGCATGCCAGGCCCTGACATGGGGGCTGAGAGGGGAGAGGGAACATTGTATTGGACCAGCCTTGCATAGGCCTGCAGCTCATCTCTGGACCTGGACAGGAGTAGTTTCCCCAAGCAAAGTCCTGGTGGGCAGGGCAGGCTGGGGGTACCCACAGGTGGTCTCCCCCTCCCCCCACTACTCACCCTGCCTGCTCCTTGGGGTTCCCCTTTGTGCCTCAGTCAGGGAGTGGCGGGCATGTGGCAGGGGCGCAGTGGCTGTGAGGACGGCTTGCTCTTTCTCTTAGGGATTGTAGGTCTGTTCTGGCTGGTGGATTTGGGGTGACCTGAGCTCCTGGCCTCAGAGCCCAAGCCCATGGCCCCACTGCATGATCACTCAGAACTGAGGCGCGGGGAAGGTTGGGGAGGCCCTGGGGGCTCCTCCCCGAATTGTTTCCGGGGGACATGATTGTAAGAGGACCTGTGGTGTCAGGGTCAGGCGCGGGCGGGCCCTGCTCCGCCCTGCTCCCGCCGGGCCGGTCATTTAACTGGGCCAGTCATGACGGTGGGCGGATTCCTGGTGCTTTTTAGAGAGCCTTTCCCATGACACACAAATGTGTGCGGTGCTACCGAGCTCTGGGCAGCGCTGGGAATCATCCAGAACACAGAGAATCACGGAGAAGGAACAAGCTGGCGTGACCTGCCCTCTGGGGGTCAGCCCCGCCTGGGGCTGGGGCAGAGTCACAGTGGGGAAGCGCCTGTGGGGGCGGGGCGTGGGGCGGGGCCTGCGCACAGGGCGGGGCCTGCGCACAGGGCGGGGCCGGGGGCAGGGCCTGGGCGTGGGGTGGGGCCTGGTGCGGGCAGGGCCTGGGCTTGGGGCGGGGCCTGGGGCGGGGCCTGCGCACAGGGCGGGCCGGGGCGGGGCCTGGGGCGGGGCCTGCGCACAGGGCGGGCCGGGGCAGGGCCTGGGGCGGGGCCTGCGCACAGGGCGGGCCGGGGGCAGGGCCTGGGCGGCCCCCTGCCCCCAGTCTCCCAGGCTTTACCCTGTGGCTCCCGCCCCGGGGTCGCCCAGGAGCCCTGAGCCCTCTGTGCTTGCCCGACCCCGCCCAGCGCGGCTGGAAGCTGGGATGACAGGCAGGTACCACGCCACGCTTTTCCTCCTGCCCCTCAGTCTCCCGCAGCGCCTGCTGCTCCGTGGTGGAGGTTGTCTGCTGCTGCCTGCGTCTGAGACGCGGGGCTTTGCTCCGGGAACCGGTGGCTCCAGGCTCTGCGGGCCCAGCTTTCTCCTCCCCCGGAGGTGGGCTCATGACTTGCATCAACCAAGGAGAACACGCCTTTTCTTTAGGCCTCGTGGATTATGCCAGAGCTGGTCACATGACCGTGGCTGGGCCAATGACTGGTGAAAAACGGGCCTGGCATGCGCACATCACAGCTGCCAGCTTGGTCCCATGTTGGCGTGGAGTCACCACAGGGCTCAGCGCTCCAAGCAGTCCTCATGGCTCCATCCGTGGTGACTTGTCACCTGTCAGGAGCCCCATCCATGGTGACTTGTCACCTGTCAGGAGGAGCCCCATCCATGGTGACTTGTCACCTGTCAGGAGCCCCATCCATGGTGACTTGTCACCTGTCAGGAGGAGCCCCATCCATGGTGACTTGTCACCTGTCAGGAGGAGCCTCATCCGTGGTGACTTGTCACCTGTCAGGAGGAGCCTCATCCGTGGTGACTTGTCACCTGTCAGAAGCCCCATCCATGGTGACTTGTCACCTGTCAGGAGGAGCCCCATCCATGGTGACTTGTCACCTGTCAGGAGGAGCCCCATCCATGGTGACTTGTCACCTGTCAGGAGGAGCCCCATCCGTGGTGACTTGTCACCTGTCAGGAGGAGCCCCATCCGTGGTGACTTGTCACCTGTCAGGAGGAGCCCCATCCGTGGTGACTTGTCACCTGTCAGGAGGAGCCCCATCCGTGGTGACTTGTCACCTGTCAGGAGGAGCCCTGCCCATGGTGACTTGTCACCTCTCAGGAGGAGCCCCATCCATGGTGACTTGTCACCTGTCAGGAGCCCCATCCATGGTGACTTGTCACCTGTCAGGAGGAGCCCCATCCATGGTGACTTGTCACCTGTCAGGAGGAGCCCCATCCATGGTGACTTGTCACCTGTCAGGAGGAGCCCCATCCATGGTGACTTGTCACCTGTCAGGAGGAGCCCCATCCATGGTGACTTGTCACCTGTCAGGAGGAGCCCCATCCATGGTGACTTGTCACCTGTCAGGAGGAGCCCCATCCATGGTGACTTGTCACCTGTCAGGAGCCCCATCCGTGGTGACTTGTCACCTGTCAGGAGGAGCCCCATCCATGGTGACTTGTCACCTGTCAGGAGCCCCATCCGTGGTGACTTGTCACCTGTCAGGAGCCCCATCCATGGTGACTTGTCACCTGTCAGGAGCCTCATCCATGGTGACTTGTCACCTGTCAGGAGGATCCTTATCCGTGGTGACTTGTTACCTGTCAGGAGCCCCATCCATGGTGACTTGTCACCTGTCAGGAGGAGCCCCATCCATGGTGACTTGTCACCTGTCAGGAGCCCCATCCGTGGTGACTTGTCACCTGTCAGGAGGAGCCCCATCCGTGGTGACTTGTCACCTGTCAGGAGGAGCCCCATCCGTGGTGACTTGTCACCTGTCAGGAGGAGCCCCACTCATGGTGACTTGTCACCTGTCAGGAGGAGCCCCATCCATGGTGACTTGTCACCTGTCAGGAGCCCCATCCATGGTGACTTGTCACCTGTCAGGAGGATCCTTATCCGTGGTGACTTGTCACCTGTCAGGAGCCCCATCCGTGGTGACTTGTCACCTGTCAGGAGGAGCCCCATCCATGGTGACTTGTCACCTGTCAGGAGGAGCCTCATCCATGGTGACTTGTCACCTCTCAGGAGGAGCCCCATCCATGGTGACTTGTCACCTGTCGGGAGAAGCCCCATGGTGGCTCTTGTCACCTGGTCACAGAGGTGCGCTCTGCCAGTAGGAGAAATGGAAAAACCCCATAGCTGGAAATACACAAACTAAAATCACCCTAGGACATCCATGTGGAGGTTGAGGAGCAGGCTTATTGGGGACTGTACCTGAGCACCCCAAATCCCTTTTCCACAAGAGCTCAACCTCAGAAGTGTCAGCTGTGTGACCCAAGGGGTTGTCCTCTTCTCAACACACTTCAAGCTGAATTCCTTTTTTCTTTTTGTCAGGTGTGGGGTTTGAACTCAGGGCCTGGGTGCTGTCCCTGAGCCTTTTGCTCATGGCTTAAAGCTCTACCACTTGGAGCTACACTCTACTTCCAGGTTTTAAGTGAGTAATTGGAAATAAGAGTCTCACAGGGACTTTTCTGCCTGGGCTGGCTTTGACCTGTGATCCTTAGATCTCAGCCTCTTGAGTAGCTAAGATTACAGGTGTGCACCACCAGCACCTGACTTTTTTCTTTGTGTCAGTATCAGAGCTTGAACTCAAGGCCTTAAGCTCTCTCTCTTGGCATTTTCTTTTTTTTTTTTTTTTTTTTTTTTTTAAATTGTATTTTATTTTATTTGAGAACATACTGTACAGAGGGGCTACAATTACATGGGCAGAATAATGCATACATTTCTTACCAAGCATTGCAGCCTCCTCCTTTGTTTACCCTTCACTTCCCTTCCCTGCCTCCCCCCTCCCCCCACCCAATTTTACCCCCCTCCCCCCACCCAATTATACCCCCCTCCCCCCCCCACACCGAAATTGTAAAGCTGGTTTTGACATGACATTTTGTACTTCTCATTGTTGCAACAGGTCCACCTGAATCCTTAAACGATTTGTTTGTCCCCATCTCCTCCATCTCTTGGCATTTTCATGCAAGGCTGGTGCTCACTTGGACCATAGCTCTACGTCTGGCTTTTTGCTGTCTAATTAGAGACGAGTTTTACGGACTTTTCTGCTCAGGCTGGCTGGTTTTGAATCGAGATCCTCAGATCTCAGCCTTGTGAGGTGCGAGGATTACAGATGCCAGCTACTTCACACGGCTCAGGCTGATTTTGGTCACTGGCAACCATGAAGTCTAAGTGTCCAGCCGGGCAGCCTCCGACTGTGGGGCATGCTGAGTGTTTGAGATGAGGCCGGGAAATGTGCACCACGGGGTCTGAATGATGGTGGGCACTTGTGCCCATCTTTTCCCATCTTCTTCCTTGCTGCTTCAGTGCCGCGAAGGCTGTCAGTGTAGACGCCATCTACCAGGGACTGCCAAGGGGAGGGGCTCCTTTCTGCCCATCAAAAATGTTTCCGAAGTTATCTTCATCCACACACCTGTTGATGGTGGGAGCACAGATGCCAAAGACAAAACATTGTTGACCTGACCCAGTTAGGGTCACATGAAAATCTCTGAGAGTGAATTTCACAACCCTGAAGAGCATTTCCTGGCCTCTGCTCTCCTCCTCTTTGTCTATACCAGTGGGAAGGGTGCTGCACCTGGGCCCCTCCACGGGCCCCTGGCACATGCTGTTTGCCAGGGCTGCGGCTGCTGTGTCCACAAGGCTAGCCCCGTTTGCAGAGTGGATTCCAGCAGGACGCGGCAGGGGCAGGGGGTGGGGGGAAGGGGGAGGAGGGGTTCCAGCCTGGAGGAGAAGGGTCCTTCCAGAACGCTGCTTCTGTCTGGAAAGCAGGGCCAGCAGTGGCGAGAGGCTCAGGGACCAGAGAGGAGGAGGAGGAGAGAGCGGGGGCTGTGCAGTCTCCATCAGGTGGACGGGGGAGTCTCTTCTATAAATGACCATGGTGGCAGGGTGGCTGTGGGGATGGGCACGCACAGCCCAGCTGAGGCTGGCAGGGCTTCCGTCCCCAGAGGCAGCGCTGTGGGCCTGCTGGGTGCCTTTGTGCAGGGGCTGGCTGTGAGGATGGGCTTCTCTGGAGGAAGGGAGCTGGTCCCTTTCTGTCCTGGTCATTCCCCGTGGGGTGCTGGTTGGGGAGGACTGTGCTCAGTGAGCTCCTCTGTGGGGGTGAGCGCAGAGCTCCCCCCCCCTCCGGGTTCCTTTTCTTCCCAGCCACGCGATGCGGTCACGCTGGGCAGTGTGGAGACACTCGGTCCTTGTCTCTCAAACCCCACCAGCCATTGGCCCACCCCAGCTTGTCTTTGGCAGAGCACAGAGGCTCAGCGACCCAGACAGGCCTCTGTTTTGTGTGGTAGCTCTTTGTTCAGAGAGCTTTCTCGCCTACTGTGCAGTGCAAGTGGCAGTGATTTCATTTAGAGAATGTAATGGCTCGAGTTGTCTGAATATCCTTTCTCCTGTAGAAATGAGCCGGGTCCCGGGTCCTGGCTGCTCCCTGCCAGAGGCCACGTTCTGTGTGACTTCCACAGCCTGGCTCCCTCGCCTGGCCGTTCCCTGGGATGTGTCAATCCTGCCACGTGTCAGGCCATGCTGGAGGCCTGGGTGGGTCAGTGAACAAAGTGGGCACACATCGTGGTGGAAGAGGCAGCTGAGAGGGTAGGCTCCATCTTGGCAGATGTCCTGGCGGTTCGGGCAGATGACAGACAGGAGCAATGAGTGATACGGGCTTCAGGGTTAAGTGCTGTGGACAAAGACACTGTGTGGACAGGGGTCGGGGGTCCTGGGTGGGGGCTGCCATTGTGGACAAGGAGGCCCAGGAGCTCTGGCCAGAAAGCTCGAGTTCAGGCGGCTGTGGGAGGCATGTGAGGGAAAGGCAGCCCCATGGCTGCCCGGGGCAGGGGCTGGGGAAGCAGGAGAGCCAAGGGGAGCGGGGCAGGGCCCGAGCCGGTGTGCGCACGGTGTGCACTGTGGTGTGCATGGTGAGCGTTTTCCTTAGCCAAAAGGGGACCCGCTGGAGGGCTGGGCTCCCGCAGGCGGGCAGGGGCGCCACCCACCTCCGAGCAATTGTGACATAAATGCCGCATGCAATGGCCGTGCCACTTGAGATGGGCTCCGTCTTTCCCAGAGGTCTTCCTGGGGTTCCCTGGACCTCCGCGCTCGCTCAGTCACTCTGTTTAACCCTAGCAACTTTGTCAGGGTTTGCATCTGACGTGGAGGTGCAGGGGTCTCATCTGAAAGCGGCCTGGGTCCGGCCCCTGCTCGGCCCGTCTCCTGGCCGACAGGGATGTGGAGTGGCTGGGATCTTGTGATTGTCCTGACCACCTAGACTGGCTCCAGTGTTCATCTGTCACCTGTCTGTCATCTCTGTCTGCCTGGCCGAGTCTGCATCTATCATCTATTGTAACCTTCCATATTCTCACTGTATCTTTCTGAAAAAAGAGGAGTCAGCTTCCTTGTTTTTCTAACTTTCACTGTTCTCCCAAGGTCCTGTAACAGACAAACCCTGATCATGGAATTTTCCCCCTAGATTCCCAGCCAATAAACACCTCTGATTAAATGAATAATAAATGGCATTAGGAGGAAGTTTTTGGCACAAATAGAGGATTGACACCTGCTGGCCAAGACAGGAGGGTGCTGTAAACATCGGGGTGGACTCAAATATGCACACTTGCCTCCCGAACCACCCTCTCATGAATGTATAAATAGCTCTGCATTATTCCTCGGGCAATTAATTAATTGATATATTCAGTAAAATTGTTTCCTTGTTCTTTTCTGTTCTTAGGCCTGGCAAAACATTATTGTGGACTCTTATACTTACTAAGAAGATCTTTTCTAATGTTCTTTTGTGTTAAAAAAAAAGAAGCCCTAGCCTAGGGAGATTGGGGAAATCAGTTTTTTTTCCCCTGGAGAGCCTCAGTCTCCCAATCTGTCAAATGGGGTGGTGGGATCAGAGAATCTTCTAGACTTCCCCAGTGTGGCTCTCCTGCAACTCTCCGAAGGCCGCGCTGTCCCGTGTGGGTATCTATGTGCCTCTGATTCCCAGATGCTGCTCTGGACTTTGCTCTGCCTGGGGTGAGGGTATTTATCTCAGGAGGTCTCTGCAGGCTAGGACTGGGGGTCCTCAGAGCCCGGGGAGTCTGCTAAGTGCTTAGTGGGCCCTCAGCCTTCTTCTAGGATTAGACTTGGATGGATAGAATGGAGAAAAAGCAATAAGAGCTTAAACAAGAGAGAAATTAGTTTTTGTCTCTTGCGGTTGCTATGGTGATTCCACGATGTCTAAAGTCTCCATCTATTCGCTGCTCTGCCATCTTTAGCTTGTGACCTCTGTCTTCACTGCTGCCTCATGATCCAAGATGGCTCCCAGAGCTCCAACCATCATCTCCCCCTGCTGGAGCTTCAGGTGCCCCTTACTAGTTGTTCTGGCTTCTTTAAGCAGTGGTCTCAAGTCTTCAGTGAAGCTTTTAGTTGATCTCATTGGTCAGAACTCAGCCAGTGGTCACAGCTGCAGGAGAGGCCAGGAAGCACTCAGCTGCCATGAATGAAGCCCAGGCTCTCTTCCTAGCAAGGCAGAAGAGAGCTGGTGTTG
Organism: Dipodomys merriami; assembly: GCF_024711535.1. Lineage (NCBI taxonomy): Eukaryota > Metazoa > Chordata > Mammalia > Rodentia > Heteromyidae > Dipodomys > Dipodomys merriami. The sequence continues at coordinate 1,270,056 of NW_027202971.1, forward strand.
GCATGGGCAGGTGGTGGTGGTTCTGGGACCAATATTTGGCCATGTGATCTGAATCAAGACATTTCCCGCCAGCAAGATGGGCCTGACTCCCTGTTTCTCTGGGCTCCTCAGGTGCTTTCGTGCTCAGGCTGTCCTTGTGGAGGTGAGCCGGCGCCGGGTGGGGACCCTGAGACGCGCCCTGTGACCCGCCGCGGCCTCAGCAGGCCGGGCAGCGAGCCCCTGGCTGTAAGTGCGGCGATCCCCTTTACTGCCTTGTTTGTGTGCCCGCCGGCCCCTCGCAGGCAGGGCCGCGCCCTTTACTGGGAGCCTCGTTCACCCTGGGTGCGGTTAGGCTGGCTGTCAGCACTGGCTGCTGTGGGCGGCAGCGCTGCGGTGGTCTGCAGGGGGCGTCCAGGGTGTGGCCTTGCCGTCTGCCCCGAGCCTGCCCGGGCCGCGTGCTCTCTGTCCCGCTCCTGTTCAGCCTCTTGGGACTTGGTTTCAGCTCTTCAATTGTTCTTGTGCTGTGCTAGGATGACCCAAGGCCTCGTGCGTGTGAGGCCAGGCTCTCCACGGAACCCAGGCCCAGCCCCATCTCAGCCTTTTTTCTTTCCCCCCAAGTGGCACATTTTGTTTCTGAGTGGCCCTGGGGATCGACTCCGGATCTCGCATTTGCTAGCAGGCACTCCACCTCTTGGGCCACAGACCCAGTTCTTTTCCTTTTCCTTTGTCTTTGATAGGTTGTCGTGTTTTTGTTCAGAGCTGGCGTCAGACCACGATCCTCCTGTCTCCGCCTGCTGAGTAGCTGGGATTGCAGGCTTGAGGCACCGTGCCTGGCTCTATCTTAGCATTTTGGTATAATGGCTGCTGTTTTCAAGTCCGTTCACTTCCTCAGTGGGCTGTCACAGCACAGAGCTTCCTGTGTGCCACGTGGCCTCGGCGATGCTGGGAAGCCTGGCTGGCTGGGTGCCGGGCAGCGCCTCTGCTCTCCCGTTCCCCAGGGGCTGAGGCTCCCGGAGCGGCCTGGAATTCCAGTCCCAAGGATCAACTCTTGAGCGCCTTTTAGTGAGCCTGTCCCCCAGCCGAGACGCTGGGAGCCCGGGCAGCTGCTCATGTTTATTTGTCAGCTGGACCTGACTGTGTTTGGGTGTGAGCGTCACATTTTTACCGGCAGGAATTGGTTTCTAAGGGAAAAGGTGTTGGGTGTAGGGAGCTCAGAGCATATTTTCTCTCTCATGGCTACCTGTTTGTCCAAACAGTCTCCGATGTGGGCTGTGCTTTCTCTGCTGCGTGGAATTTGGTCTCTCTTCCTGTCTCTCAGCTTCAGGCTCAGGGCTGTTCTGCTGCAGTTAATCCCCCAGGGTGCTAGGTGTTGGTTTTGTGTTATTTTGTGTTTGGTATTACATTTGTTTGTGCATTCAAATAGCTATTTTTATAAGCCTGCGGTTCTGTTCCCCGGGTTTGCATTTAGAGAAAGATTACTTGTGGAAAATTCTGGAAGCCTGAGGACTAAATGGGAGAAAGAAAGGAGAGCTGCTGGAGAAGGCTGAGCTGTGTGTGGGACTGGGTCAGCCTGGAGTGTGCCAAGACTGACCTGCTCCAGTGCAGAGCCAGTCCTGAGCACACCGGGCCGGGTGCCGCCGGGTGCTGGTGCGGGTGCCGGTCACGGCTCGGGGTGGGGGTGGGGTGGGGTGCCGTGCTGAAGGGAAGCTCGGTCCGTCTGTTAGTCCGTTATGTGGGAAAGTCCTCGTGGCTTCAGCGGGAGCCCGGCTGGCCGCCTCCCTCACTTTCCCACCGCAGGGTGTGAGAGCCCTGCGGGTTCTAGCCTGGCGAGGCCTGGGTGAAGCATGCCCAGCTCACCAATAGCAGCAGGTGACGAGGGCCTCTGGGCTGTAGGGCTGGAGTCCTGCTGCTCACCGCCATTTCGGGTTTGGGCATGCTGTCTCAGATGTCTGGTCAGTCTCCAAACAGTGTGCCAGTGGTGTTCCTCTCCTCAAAAATCACATTTGGTGTAGGGATGGCTGACATACTTAACATCCTGGCCAATCAAAACATAGCTTTCCTGCTGACCAATTGGAGCACAGCATCCCCTTAGCCAATTAGGGCATACCTCCTTGCTGACCAATCAGAATGTAGAATCAGCCCTGGCCAGTCAAACTATAGCAATCCCCCTGGCCAATGAGGACATAGCCTTCCTACTGGAGACACAGCTTCTTCATTATCTTGCTTCAATGAGAGCCTGACCTGTTAGTGTGGAGACTGCTGGGACAAGGTGGGAACTTACCCCGGCAGCTGCTTCTTTGTCTTTTCCTTTCCTCCAAGCAGCCAACTTCCTTTTTCATTAAGTAGGTTGGAGTTGATTTTCTGTGATTTGCACTCAAAAGACAGCCAGAGACACTTAGTGCTCCAGGGTACACCCTTCAGTGGTAGTCTGGCTGTGCGCAGAGATTCTGTGGGGCCAGGATTCAAGGCAGTGAAGTTTATATAATATCCCAACCAGCACCGGGAGAGAAAGTCTGAAAAGACAGACTGTCAGCCACAGGCACGTTGCTACCCATGGCTAGAAGTTAAGCCATGGACCTGTAAATCTGGGGCACCTGGCCTCGGCCCCCTCAGAGGGAAGTGTCCGGCAGTGATTGGGACATAGGAAAACAGAACCTCAGAACCACTAGCAGCAGCCTCTGTTAGAGTGCGAAGCAGATTAATCCAATCTAGCTTATTTAAATATCTTAAAGCTCCAAACAGATTCATCTCAGAGGAGAAACAATGAGATCCCGCATGGAGACTTGAGTTATTGTAATATTTCAGCAGGTTACCAGGGGCGTCAATTATCACATTGCCATCGGTCTTTTACGACGCTAACTTTATTACTTTTATCTGGATTTATATAGCGTTTGATAGAGTTTGTATCGGTGGATGCATAAAACACCATTTGGAGGTGCCCGTGGCTTTGTGTCTGAATGTGCCCTGTGGAAGGCTAATAAATTACCAAGTCATGTCTCCCCTCACTCTGTGGGATGAGCCTGACGGTCAGGCTGCTTCGGCTGGGATTGGCGTGGGAAGGGGGCTGGACAGTGTGGGTGTCTGTGGGAAGTCGTGTTCAGTGTGCACTCACCATTCAGTGTCTTCCTGGCCCTCGTGTGAAATATTACAAAGTAGCATTTGGAAAACAAGAGTGGATAGAAACGTATTTGTGATGGGAGTTTTGTGAGGGTCGGGACTCGAGGTGTGTGCACCTAGGCTGGTCAGAAGCAGTTCTGAGGCCTAATCAAGGTTTGGAAGTGCGGCCCCCTCTCACCTGGCTGAGTCCCCCCTCCCAGCTGGGCTGGGGTGAGGGGCTGCGGTGACCCAGCCCGGAGGGTCAGTGACCGGCCGTGTGATGGATGGACTCCATTTTGGAGCACAGGCCCTGTGCGGTCCGAGCAGGTTTCTCCAGGAATCCGTGCATTTGGACCTTCATGTGAAACCTCCAATTTTAGAATAGCCACAGTATGACTAAACAAATGGTGGATGGTTGCATTAGTGCCTGTACCACAACACCGCCAGGTGGGTGAGGTACCAGGAAACCACCCCGGTGCGCAGTTCTGTAGGGGCCAGGCTGAGCGCCACCTCGGGCTGCGGCCTTGGTCCTGGCAGAGTCAGGAGTAGAGAGAGGTAGTGGCAGGGGACGAGGAGAGAGAGGGGCGGGGGTGAGAATATGCATGGATTCCTCTGTTTATGCACACGTGTGTTTGTGTATCTATATGCACGTGTGCCGTGCGTATGTATATGAGTATGTGTCCATGTGTGTGGATAGTGTGTGTGTATGTGTGTATTCTGGTCTTCCTTTCCTGTTCAGTCACCAGCATTGAACGCTGCAGCTGAATCTCAGGATTGAGGGCTCACCCCCCAAGCTCACTCAGACCTCATGGCTTGTGGAAGGCCCTGCCTCTGAACACTTGGGTACCATCTCAGTACTGGGTGGACCCTACTTCCCCGTGGCAAGGCCCTGCCCGCGGGGTCCCTGAACCACGCCAAGGGGTCTGAGGCTGCTGGTTTGTCTCCTGGGTTGGGCTCACTGAGCGGTGGGTGTGAATCTGGTCTCATGAGGTCCATACAACCATCCTGCCAGGCCCTGCCAAGGCAGCCGCAGGTGAGAGTTGAAATGCGATCAATCTTGGGGCGGTTTCACGGCAACATAAACATCAGTACCAGCTAACACTGCAGGCTTGCAGGAGAAAGCTGTCCAGGGAAGGCTCTAGGGCTTCTCTGGCCCAGACCCTTTGCAAGAAGCAGCTTTTGCTGGTCTGATCTCATGCTGGCCGCCTGGGACAGCTGTAAAAATAGTGACATCCTGAGAATTCCGACTGCAAGATGAAAGCATGGAACCCTTCCTGTGCTGGGAATAGTTTACAGAGCAGTCACTGCACTGGGTACTGAGGTCACTGTGCTGGGTACTGAGGTGACTGTGCAGGGTACTGAGATCACTGTGCTGAGTACTGAGGTGACTGTGCCAGGTACTGAGGTGACTGTGCTGAGTACTGAGGTGACTGCGCTGGGTACTGAGGTCACTGTGCTGAGTACTGAGGTGACTTTACTGGGTACTGAGGTCACTACGCCAGGTACTGAGGTCACTGCTCTGGGTACTGAGGTCACTGTGCTGAGTACTGAGGTCACTGTGCTGGGTACTGAGGTGACTGCTCTGGATACTGAGGTCACTGTGCTGGGTACTGAGGTCACTGTGCTGAGTACTGAGGTCACTGCACTGGGTACTGAGGTCACTGTGCCGGGTACTGAGGTCACTGCGCTGGGTACTGAGGTCACTGCTCTGGGTACTGAGGTCACTGTGCTGGGTACTGAGGTCACTGCGCTGGGTACTGAGGTCACTGTGCCAGGTACTGAGGTCACTGTGCTGGGTACTGAGGTCACTGTGCCAGGTACTGAGGTCACTGCTCTGGGTACTGAGGTCACTGCACTGGGTACTGAGGTCACTGTGCTGGGTACTGAGGTCACTGTGCCAGGTACTGAGGTCACTGCATTGGGTACTGAGGTCACTGTGCCAGATACTGAGGTCACTGTGCCAGGTACTGAGGTCACTGCGCCGGGTACTGAGGTCACTGCTCTGGGTACTGAGGTGACTGTGCCGGGTACTGAGGTCACTGTGCCGGGTACTGAGGTCACTGCGCTGGGTACTGAGGTCACTGCACTGGGTACTGAGGTCACTGTGCCGGGTACTGAGGTCACTGCGCTGGGTACTGAGGTCACTGCTCTGGGTACTGAGGTCACTGTGTCAGGTACTGAGGTCACTGCACTGGGTACTGAGGTCACTGCGCCGGGTACTGAGGTCACTGCGCCGGATACTGAGGTCACTGTGCTGGGTACTGAGGTCACTGCGCTGGGTACTGAGGTCACTGCGCTGGGTCTGAGGTCACTGCGCTGGGTACTGAGGTCACTGCGCTGGGTACTGAGGTCACTGCGCTGGGTCTGAGGTCACTGCGCTGGGTCTGAGGTCACTGTGCTGGGTACTGAGGTCACTGCGCTGGGTACTGAGGTCACTGTGCTGAGTACTGAGGTGACTGTGCCGGGTACTGAGGTCACTGTGCTGAGTACTGAGGTCACTGTGCCGGGTACTGAGGTCACTGCGCCGGGTACTGAGGTCACTGCGCCGGGTACTGAGGTCACTGTGCCGGGTACTGAGGTCACTGTGCCGGGTACTGAGGTCACTGTGCCGGGTACTGAGGTCACTGCGCTGGGTACTGAGGTCACTGTGCCGGGTACTGAGGTCACTGCGCCGGGTACTGAGGTCACTGCGCTGGGTACTGAGGTCATAGCTCTGTGTCACTGAGTATTACAAGTGTGCTGACCCCATGGTAATCGCCACCGTTTCAGAGCACTGCATGAAGTAGCTTCTCCCTCCTCTTCTGGCATAGGTCTGGGCCTGCTCTGAGGCTGGTGTCTGAGCAGCACAGCTCCTGCCCACCTGTCTGTTCCCAAAGGGTGGGTCACAGGAGGGTCACCTGTGCAGGGGCTCAGGGGCCTGGGAGGGGCTGAGGCCGGGCCGGGCAGCAGCAGGCCAGGTTCTGGAGGGCAGCTGAGAAGGACGGCCCTGCTGGGGTGGGCGGGGCTGGAGGGCTTCCCCTGCACGGGCCTGGTGAGGGCTGTCTCTGATCCCGCTCAGAGACATTGGAGTCAGAGATGGAGCCGTGCTCTGGTGGGCGAGCTCATTCCTTCCCCCGGGCTCAGCAGCGTGGCTGTGAGCTCTTCCCACTTTAAATCATGGGGAAGCGAGAGGGCGGCTGACAGGAACGGTGGGGTGCAGGCGGCATATGGCTTTGCCTTCTGGCAGTGTGTGCGTGTGCGTGTGCGTGTGTGCGTGTGCGTGTGTGCGCGCACGCGCAGAACTCCATGTGACTCTCCCCACCTTTGCCACCTGTCATCCTGAGCTCAGAACCAGGTAGGGGCTGGGCGTGGGGAGGGGCAGCAGGGTGCAGAGCAAGGTGTGTGTGTGTGTGTGTGTGTGTGTGTGTGTGTGTGTGTGTGTGTGTGTGTGTGTGTGTGTGTGTGCGCGCGCTCAAGTGTGTACATGCTGTGCACGTGTCAAATATGTGTGTGTGCCCGTGTGTGGGTTGTCAAGCCACAGTTGCCCACGGGGGTGGCAGAGCTGTGCTGTAAGCGTCAGGCAATTATTAGTTCTTTCTCTAATTCTGTTCAAGGTGACTGTCAAAACCCTACAGAACATTCTCCTCCGAAGCAGGGAAGTGTGCAGATTCATCCTGCTGCACACCGATGCCTCTCCTTTTATCTCCCAATTACTCCCTTAGCTTCAGCCATGTGACATTAACACTTCGAATCCTTGTTCAACAATGGGTCAAATCTGTCACCTGTGTCCCTAATGGAGCCTGGTGTTTGGAGGGTGACAGGCAGGCCCTGGGACCTTAGGATGACCCTTTCCTCCTCTTCCCTGTGCATTATGTTTATCTTTGTCTTGGGTTATGTGTGAATGCAGGTGAAATAAGATGCTGTAGAGAGTCGGTGTATCTGAGGGAAAGTGACACCTTTCCACGAGGAGAGATGAAAAGAAGGTTCTGGAAAGACCTGCTCTGGTTGACATCACTACCATGACTGATCAAAGGTCTGATGCCACTGATATCTAGCGCTGGAAATAGTGAGGAGGTCTATGCCAGGCCCAGCTTTATCCTTCCCTTGTCAACCTTCATCATCTGAGTTTGAAGTCGTGTGTGTGTGTGTGTGTGTGTGTGTGTGTGTGTGTGTGTGTGTGTGTGTGTGTGTAAGTGTAACATGCATTTGAATTTCTCATCTCCTGGACTTCACAGGATGCTGAGGTCCTGGCACCTGTCATCAATCCTGCACGATCTCGAAGCTGGAAGTGAGCTTCCGTGGGAAGGAGGCTGGCAGCTCCCAGTGCCTGCTGCTCTTTCTTCTGACACCTGTGCTAGGAATCAACAGTCAGGTCTCCAAAGGGGAGGGCGTGCCCATCAGGTTCACAGGATTTGTGTCTTTGATAAGCGGCCCCAGGAAGGAGGCATAAAAGCTCTGGCTGGCTTGGGGGAGGGTCAAGCACCAGGAGGGGCTCTGTGAAACCCACTTCCAGGTTTCACTGGCGATGAATGGAAGAGTTGGCTGATGTAACGTTTAGCCTGTTCTGTAAATAAAGTTTTATTGGAACACAGCCACCCCCATCATTTACGTATAACCCACAGCTGGTTTTGGGTGTAGATGGGACCTGGCAGATCTGCGGTGCTCCCTGTCAGGCCCATCTTCCTTAGAGTGCCCGCCTGCCTTCTAGGCTTTCACAGTGGACTAGAGATGAGGGGTCTGGAGCACTGGGGTCACTTCCTCTAGGCCACTTTTCTGTCCCCTAGAGGAGGGCAGGTGTCTGTGTGTGGGGGGGCAATCTTCCTGCTTTTCCGGTAGTCTTTTCAGGCAGAAGTTGGATGATCCTGTTGTTCTTGGGCCTGGATTTACTAAAAAGCAGTTTGTGAAGGTAAAAAGCGTGGCGATTGCACATGGTTGAAGTTTGTTTCCGGGAGAGGATGAATGGACACTGTCAGAAGCACGGAAGCATCCGGGTGTCTGCCATTTTCCCTTTCTAGTTCAGAAGTCACCACTGGGCCTTTGCTTGGGTGTGGGCTAAATCAGAACAGGCAGCCCTCTGCCTGGGTGCTGCGTGCCGAGAATGAGGCACAGTCAACAAGTAGGGGGAGTTTCCACAGGTGTTCTGCAAAGACATCCAGTGACATGGTCTGGAGGCACGTCCTGGTTGAAGATGAGGGGCACAGATCCCACCGCTCAGTGGGAGGACTGGCGAGATGACTTCATAGAGGGGCATGTGGGAGGTGGGGCCAGGCTGCCGCCATCTTTGAAAAGTATGATGGCCACACACAGATGACAAAATGGAGTGGTGAGCGATGAAGGCTGCAGCGGGGGCTCTACCGTACCTGGATGATAGGCATCAGTCTGAATTCTGAATGGGGTCAGGGAACCAGCCGTGGAGAGAACTAGAGAAAGAGAAGTCCAGGCCTCACCAGGCCTTGGTCTTCTTAACAAACGTATGCTTCTGTTTTGAGCAAGCAGCAGCAACACCCCCAGCCAGTCAAGGTGAACACGAGATAGCACAGCCAATCAGAATGGACATCAGTCATCACAACCAATCAGAATAGACACCACAGCCAATCAGAATGGACACCAGAAACCACAGCCCATCAGAATGGACATCAGTCATCACAACCAATCAGAATAGACATTAGACACCACAGCCAATCTGAATGGACACCAGATACCATAGCCAATCAGAAGGGACACCAGACACCACAGCCAAGCAGAATGGCTGTTTTCTTTGCCTCTACCCATGTTGGGCAATTTTCTTCTCCACTTCCTGATGCTTTGTCTCCTCGGCTGGACCAAGGTTCTGTGGGGCCACAGCCATCCTCTCTTGGCAGCCTGTGTTGTCAGAATGTACCACAGTGCCAGGTGCCTGGTAAAAGTGTGCAGACTGAGGCAGACATTTCTGAGATCCTATCTGCTAGCATGGGCTGCGGGCAGACGGTTCTCTCTCCATCATCATCATCATCATCATCATCATGGCTGTATCTCCAGTAACTGACACAGGTTAAGTGATTAGGAAAAGGGCACCTTGTAGATGTTTGAGGTTTGTTACCAGGTAAAGTTGGAATGTGGCAATGGTTTGGACCATTTGTCTTCGAAGTGAAAGTCTTCCCGGATCCCATCCCTGAGAATCAGGACTGACCCTAGACTGAGGAGCCCTTCATAAATGGTGTCTGTAATTAATCCCCTGGGACCCTGGGCAGTGATCTGCCCGTTATGCACAGAAATAAGGGCAAGTGGGTGGGAGAGTAGCCCTGGGCAGGCTCTGTTCTTGTTTATGGGCAGAGGCAGCCCGTGGGGAGGCAGCCGTGGGGGCTCAACGCCGTGGTTGCAGTTTTGTTCCATTTATAAGCACACACATGTCCCTGGGAGCTGAAATTTGGAGTCAAAGCTGCCTGGCTGTCCTTGTGGCTTTCTGTGGAGCTGCTAAGCATCTTCCAGCCAGGCCCCATGGCTCTTCTTCACCCAGAGGGGACCCTTTACACAGCTTTGTGCCACCCAGGGGGCAGCTCTGTCCTAGAGGTCAAAGCCTGAGTAGGAATGTATCTCCCTCGGTTAGTTTGCCAGCATTGATTTCCACCAGTCTGTGGAGTTCTGGAGGCTGTACTCCATGTATACCTGATGCTCGAACTTTTGGTTTTGGAAAAGGGTTTTTAGGAAAGTGTTTGGAAAACTACCATGATTTCTCAACCTCTCTTGAGCCTCTTTGCAGCTCTTCCATGACTAAGAGTTATATTCAAATCAACTCCCTTGTTTTTAAAATGTCATTGCCAAGTGTAGCCTTGTCCTAAGTTGCCAGTCTTGCGCCTGCAAGACTGGTTGGTGTTGCTGGTTATTCTGCTTCATAACCCCAGCACAATGAAGGTGCCTGTAAAAACAACTTCTGTGGTCTCCTCCCCAATAAGGCATGTCCCGCTAGTCCTCTGCTGGGCCTGGTACCATGTGCTTTGCCCGGCATCTTACATGGTCTGGTAGCTCAGAAACTCTTCAACCTTTTGTCTCTCTAGGCCGAAGTTTCTAGCTCACGTGTTAGAAGGTGAGGCTAGGTCATTCTGTGACTATTTGCATGGCCCACTGTTTTTCTGCAAAATGTTGTGAGGGAATATATAGGGCTTTCTCAGCTCACTGTGTGCTGACTTCAAAGTGACTCTCTTGAGAGTGAGGAGCCTCTGTCTGGGTGCCCTTCTGGCCTGGTGGTTCCGCTGCCATTGTCTGATCTGCAGGTGGAGTCTTGGGCCTCAGTGCTCAGCTGACGCAGAAGTGCTGCTTGGGGCTGATGCGTGTGGAGGGGAAGGCAGTTACCCGAGTGCGCACTCCTGGCTTGGGATCAGTGCATCCCCAATGCTGTAGTGTGTAATGCCATCGCCGGCATGTGCCAGCCAGTGGATCCCATCACATGAGGATGGATGGTTCCAGAATGTGGGAATGTGTTGAAGCCAGATGGAAGACTCCTCAGCTAGAGGAAGGCCAGGGAGGGATTAATGTGTCCCTGGGCACCATAATCTAGAGCCATGTTTTCTCTTGTGCAAAAGATGCTAAATGATGCCCTTTGAACGCAGTCTGGCCAACTGACAAAGTTTGCTTTGCTTAAGGAGAATTGTGGGGATGGGGGAGGCCGAGAGCCTCCAAGCAGCTGGGTTATTTTATTTTTTGAAAACGAGCATCGATTAGTTGTGCAAGGGGATTTCATTTTGACCTGTCTAATTATGCATGCGGTGAACCTGATGAGACTCACCCTTGCTCCCTTCCCTGGCTGGAAGCAGACCTGATTCCTTCCTTCCCTCTCAGATGCAGGGGGAATGGAGCTGACCTGTGTGCTCTTGCTTTAGATGAGGCGTAGGCTCACGACTGCCCAAGTCCCCACTGCTCCCTCTCATCTACCCTACACCGGGGCTGTCAGGGAAGATTTGCAATCATCATTTGACTGTAGCTTTTCCTGTGACAGCCACGTTTCTGTCTGTTCTCCATCTCCAGACTGGGAGGTGCTTCCAGAGGGCTGTGTGTTTGGCATCTTTGGAGAAGGGAAGAGATTCCCACATATTTACGATTCTAGCCAAGTGTGTTGTTGGGCATCTGCTCACATTTGCATCTCTGTCTGGTTCCTGCAGGTGTTTGACTTTCGCCCTCTGAGGCAGACAGTCTGGGTGGGGGGTTGGGTGATGGGGATGGGGATGGGGTGGTGGGGAACCCCTCCCACTCCTGCATGCAATAAAGCAGCCTCCTGGGCCCCTTCAGACCTGGTAGATTGGAGTCTGTTTCATTCCTAATGAGTGAATTGAATAGCTCCCAGTAGGGGAGCTTTTACCCAGCACTTTCCCACTTAGAACCACTCTTCTTCTCTCCTCTCCTGAACAGCAGTTTGCTGCCCTGCTCTTCCTTGTGGCATTGGGGTGTTGCTCTGCGTGGGGGGCTCGGATGGTCCCAGCTTGAGGTCACATTTTCCTTATGCAAGGTAAATGTCCAGTTACGCAGGCCCACAGCATCTTTCCCTTTTGGAGACTGGAGCCGGGAGGTGGCTCTGGTTGGCTGAGGAGACTGAACCTGTGGCTGTCCACCAGGGTGACCCCCCAGATCTGACATGCAGATTTGGATTTTCAAGTAAAGCCAGAAATCCTGATTTTTTTTTTCAGTTCTTTGAACTTAAGAGTCTCAAGTGCACTAACAGGTGCTCTGCCATTGGGTCACACCGCAACTTGCTTTTGCTTTGTTATTTTTCAGGTAGAATCTCAGGTTTTGACCAGGGCTGGCCTCTGATCACAATTCTACCTACACCTCCTGAGTGGCTGGAACTGTTTATATTGAAGACTTTTATTAAAAATAACTTCTCTAGATTACTTACAATGCCTGATACAATATAACATATCCATTGTTGTGTTGTATTGTCTGGGAAATGGAGATAAGAAATGGCCATTTTGTGTTCAGGAAACTGGCAACGATTCACATTTCTTCTGGGTTGCTGCCTTGCTATGCTGCCCAGGCTAGTTCCTTAGGGCTGACAGCTGGCTTATGTTGAATACTTACTGTATAGTAGGCACATGAAGACTTTAACGTTCAAAAGATGTTTCTAGAAAGTTCCTGAGGAACTGCGCTTGGAGCGGGGCAGTTGAGTGGCAACAAGACAGTAGTGGAGGGGATGTTTTGGTTTAGAAAAATTAAGATGAAAAAAAGCCAAGGTGAATACACAGCGCTGGAAGTGGCGCTGTCAAGTGGTAGATAGCGCTAACCTTGAGCAAGAGAAGCCCAGGGACAGCGCCCAGGCCCGAGTTCAAGCCCCAGGGCTGGAAAAAGAAAGAAAGAAAAAAGCCAAGGTGAGCAGGGCCCAGAGAGGCCGAAGGTGTCCCGGGCGCCACACCGCAGCAGGAGCTACAGCGCGCACCCCTGTGTTGGGGGCTCTCTGGCCGCTCCCGCACCTTCCTGGGCACCGCCTGCTGCCTCCGGCCCAGTGCGTGTCACCGCCATCGTCAATCTGGTTCTTTGCAGCGCGGTCCAGGTCCCTTGCAGGGCCTCGCGGGCCGGCCCCCCCGCCCCGGGGGTGGGAGCGGTCCCGGGGTCCGGGGTCCGGGATGGCCGGCCGCGCCCCGCCGCTGTCCCTGTGGGGCAAACTGGCCGCTGAGGCTGCGGGGCGGTGCGGGGCTGGTGCGGGGCCGGTGCGGCTGAGCTCAGAGCCGCGGCTGCAGGGAAACAGCGTTTTCCTGGGCGGCAGGAGGGGTGAGGGGCCTGGCCACCGCTGGGCCCCGCGTGGGCCCGGGCCAGGGCGGGGTGCGGGACGGGGCGTGGGGACGGGGCGCGGGATGGGGGGCGGGGACGGGGAGTGGGGACGGGGCCGTGGGGATGGGATGGGGCGCGGGGACGGGGAGTGGGGACGGGGCCGTGGGGACGGGATGGGGGTGGGGTGCGGGGATGGGGCGCGGGATGGGGAGTGGGGACGGGGCCGTGGGGATGGGATGGGGCGCGGGATGGGGAGTGGGGACGGGGCCGTGGGGATGGGATGGGGTGGGGTGCGGGGATGGGGCGCGGGGACGGGGCGCGGCCGGCCAGGGCTCCTAGGTCGGGGCGCCCTCCCGGTGTGCGGGGAGGCGAAGCCGGGCTCCCCTCGAGGAGAAGCGGGAGCTGCTGTGGGTCCCCGCCAGGCGGGGCCGGCGCCCGGGCGGGGTGCGGGCCCAGGGGGCGGGGAGGGGACAGCACCCGGCCGCAGGGTGGCCCGGTCACCCCCGGCCGCGGGCCGGAGGCGGAGCCCCGGGCTGGGCGTCCCCCACCTCCCCCACCCCCACCGCCGCTAACCGGACGCCCCGCCCCGCGCGTGCGCACAGGGCCGCGCAGCTCCGGCCGGGACCACGGGCTGTGAGTTGCAAAGGAGCCTGGGAAATGTAGTTTTCACTCGCAGGGGCTGGAGCCTGGCAAAGCCCCACAGACTGCAGCGCTAGGAAGAGCCTCCTAATTACCCCACCACCGTGCCCTTCCTTTTCCCTTTACACAGGTGTCGAGCAGCTGACACCCTTTTTCTTGGTGCTGGTGCTGGGGCTTGATTTTTCTCTGCTCAAGGCTGGTGATCTACCACTTGGGCCATAGCTCCATGCTGGCTTTTTGGTGGTTAATTGGCGATAGGAGTCTCACAGACTCTTCCGTCTGGCTGGCCTCGAACCACAAGTCTCAGATCAGAGCCTCCTGAGTCGCTGGGATTGCAGGAGTGAGCCACCAGTGCCTGGCTTTCCTGTCTTTAAATGTGCTTCAGGTATGATTTGTTTTGTGGTGCTAGGGATATTAAGCTTTGGGGCTGTACTTAGTATTTCATCCCAGGGCCTACTTCATTTTGCAGGGCATACCTATTTTTGAGCAGTTAGGTTACAGACTTTCTCTGCCATAGTTTTGTTGCAATGAATGTTCTTGGAGCTCTGACTTTTAAATTTCTAAGAGAGTAATTCCCAGGTTAAGAATGTGAATGCTTTCCAATGTTTTGATTCTTCTTGCCAAATTAATTTTTAGAAAGATTATCTGTTGACAACCCCACCAACAATATATGAGTTTTTTTAACTTTGTACCTCTAGCAGTGGTAATTATTATAATTTTTAAAAAGTCAAGTTGATCGTTTCCAATTACCTCCTCAGCTCCGGGAGTTGGATGGCTTATTCTTGTCACTCTCATTGGTGTGGGAATACGGCAGCTCTCCTCTTAACCCAAGTATTTATATGCTACTTGTTTCCAGAAAGGGGCACAGTGACCCCAGAAGAAATGTAAAAATACAGAACAGTGGTGAAAGCAGATGTTGTCACTTGACATTTTGTTGAGATATTTGCATATGTTAATAACATCTACCCCCATTGAACACCATATTTGGTTCTGCGTTCTTTATAGATCACTGGCACATGCACTTCTTCTGGGATGGTCCTTGTATAAAACACCCCACTCCCCACCCCCAGCCCATGTTATTTTCTTAGGATATCATATTCAATCCCAGTAGCTGAATTTGAGATGATTTTAAGTCTGGCCCCAAGTTCTCTGACACCCGGTTCATGGAGAGGGGTTTGTCTCCTTCCCTTGGGTCTGGGTGCCTTGTGGCATCCTGACCAGCGGAAACAATAGAAACGAGGCCACGTGACTTCTGAAGCAGGTCTGCGGGAGTGAGAAGCTCAGCCTTGTTTGCTGCCTTGGGAGACCTCTGATTATTACCCCTGGCCACACCAGGCCACGGAGGCCCTGTGCAGATCTTTCTTCCTCCCTCCCTCTCCCCTTTCTCCCTCCGTGTCCCCTCCTCTACCCACCATGCTGGGGCTGTTGTTATTCAGAGCCGAGCTGAGCTCACTTTCCAGCTGTCTTCTTGTCTACTTCCCAAGTCCTAGAGCTATGAGTGAAGAAACTATTTTGGAAATGGAGTTTCTAGCCCTGGGAATCTCCTTTGAGTCACCTCCAGCCCGAAACCCCAGACACTAGCCATTCCCACCATATTTCCCACCCCAATTCCTGGCCCCTAGAACCCATGAGCACCAGGTAATGGTAACTGCTATGTCATCAAGTACCTCGTTACCTCACCATGGTAACAGTGGAAGGTCAAAGGGGACAACCACCGCAGAGCCCTTGCACCAGATGAGATTGCTTGTCCAGAAGGCGTCTCTCAGCACCACCTCGTCTCCAAGACCGAGTTTGCCTGGAGGAGGCGGGGCCTTCAGCCCCGGGACTGGTGGCAAACAGATTCACTGCTGGTGGCTGGGCTGTGGTACCCAGAGGAGTCACTTCTCAGGTTTCTCCGGCTTTCTTCCCTGAGCACCGAGCCTGGCATTTGGAACCTGACTGAACTGCCCAGCTCTCTCTTCCCAGTGTGTTTATGGCGAGTGGAAGAGCTTTCCGGGGCTGGCCAAAGGATTTCATTCCACTTGCTATGATTGGTTGGTGTTTTCATCGTGGGGAGGAATGTCATGATTGATTGGTGATGCCTGCTTGGGTGTAGTGGTAGAGATATGTGTGTGTTTCTGTGTGTGTGTGTGTGTGTGTGTGTGTGTGTGTATGAGTATGTGTGTGTTAATTATGACCTCTAAAGAGTAAGACAGTCCATTATTGGGGCCCTGCTGGTTATTACATGGTCTGCTGCTCCTGACCGTTGGTGTCTGTCACCTGTCAAAGTCAGCAGGTCTGACAGAAATCATTTAAAAAACTGGTCAGAGTGAAGTGGCAGATAGCCCTTCTAGAAGACAGTCCTCAGCTCCCCCAGGCCCTCATACTTAGGTTATATTTTCCTCCTTTCGTTGTATTTTTGGCCGTCGTGGACTGTAGTCTCCTTGTGCACAGCCCGGGTGTGGTTGGTGGAAAGGGATGGAGAAACAGGAGGCTGGTTCCTGTACTCTGATTTCTTGGATATAAACTCCATGATTTGTTTATTTTTAGGGAAGAGCTTCATGATTTTCTTTGAGGCATAGCGCTTCTCCTCTTATTTGACAATTTGAATACGAATTTAAAATGGAACTTGTTGTTTTTCCTTCAGTCTGAGCCATGAAGCCAGCACCGCTTGCCACCCGTAGCCAGAAACCTGTGAAGCAAAGCCAGCACAAGCCGTGCTGACGTGGAGGAGGGCGGCTGCCTGGAAAGGCGCAGATGGAGGCCTGGTCTCTGGGTTGACAAGGACCCTAAGCCACATGGGGGAGACAGGGGGAGACCAGGGTCTTTCTTAGCCAAAGGACAGGGGAGGGAGGGAAGGAGGAAGGAGGGGAGGAAGGCAAGCATTGCTGGCTGTGGAATCTGTTTCCTGGCCCACTCTTCATTGATGGAGATTCCGGGTGAGGGGTGGAGTTGGGGCGGCCAGGGCGAGGCTGGGAGCCCGGGTCTTGGAAGGGATCTCCTGGGGGTGGTGGGGAGCACCGTGGTTCATGCCGGTGTGGTCTAGCCGCAGGTGGGGGCGGGTGGGAAGGCGGCCCCTGGGGGGTCCGCCGGGAGCCAGGTGAGGGCTGGCATCTGCCGGCATCCTGGGTCGCTTGAGTCCCATGAGCTCTCAGAACGAAGCAAATAAGATGGAGTTGGCACCACATCCGGGTGGCGTGTGGCGGGGGCGGGGCAGCTGAATTATTTTTATTTATGATGGCTGATTCACACCCGTCTCCATGGCAATGGGAGAGCTGAGGTGGAGGGAAGGAGCGAGTCCCCGCATTATTAAATGACCCAACGGGAGGGAAGAAAAAAAGCCCTCTGGCACATTAAGGATTAATTCAACACTGTGGCCTTGCCTGGCAGGTCATTACCCTCCCTGCCATGATGCGGATGCTGGCACTTTCCCGAGTGTTCCGCACAGAGCGTGCCTCAGCTGTTGGCATTGGAACACCACGCTGAGCTCAAGGGTGGCCAGGGGCTGGGGGTCGGGAGGGCTCCAGCGGCCAGCCTGGCGGTGTCCCTGCCACATGCCGCCCAGGAAGCCGTTACCATGGGGTCTTGTACAGACAGGTCTACATAAGTGAGTGGTTATTGTTATTTTTACTCATTTGAATACATGCAAAATGATCCTTATAAATTACACATAAGGGAGCAGCCATGCAGTGGCCGCTCGAGTGCTTACCCTTAGCTTAAGGAGATTACAGGTATCCTTTCCAGCCGAGGTCTCAGTGGCTCAGGCCCTTAATCCCAGTTTCATGGGAGGCTGACTCCGGAGGATCACAGTTCCAGGGCAGCTGGGGTCGAAACGTCCCCTAGACTCCATCTCCGCAGAAGCAAGTTTGATGTGTTGGCGTGCAGCTCCTGTCCAGGGGTGGCGGGAAGCCCCCAAATAGGGGCGTTGCCGCTCAGACACATGCCTGGGTGGGAAGCGAGGCCCTCTCCTAAAAAATCACCCGTGGGAAGGACAGCAAGGCAGAGGGTGCGGTGCCGTGCCACGGTCATGGCTTAGATCACTCACTGTGTGGCAGGGGTGGCGGGCACTTCCGTCCTCCGTTCTGTCTGTCCATCCCAGTGGCCTTTCGTCCTTCACTGGGGTGGTCCCACCAGTGTTTGTTGCATGCCCTGGGTACTCAGGGAGTAAACTGAAGTTCACGGGGACCTCAGCATTGCAGGCACCCCCACCCCACTTTGGGCAGCAGCTGTGTTCCAACAGTGGTCTGCAGTTTCAGTTTGTTTAGTTTTCTTGTGTGCCCCCTTTTATAAGTCCCTGGGGGCTTGCTGATTAGAGGCGTGGGTGACGTGTCCTTCCTAAGTGGAGCGTTGCCACCTTGTTCCACTCTGTGGCTCTTACACGGAGGTTTTCAAGAGCAGGTAGCACTTTGCTGAGAAACCTCCTCATCACCCCGGCCGAGCCCGCTGAAGATGCGTCACAGCCCAGAGCCGCACTCCCGACCTGGGCAGCGCGGTGAGGGCGCAGTCACCGGGGTGGGACTCCCTTCCCACCACCGTCCCGGGCAGGTGCACAGCGGTGACCGGACAGGACAGCGTGTGCCGGCAGCTCTCCTCATCCATGCCTGCCTTCTCCCCGTGCATTCGCCACCTGTTAGGCGGGTGCTGGGCTTTTACGCAGGCTGCAGCCCCTTTCAGTGTTCTCTTTCTCTTCCTCCTCCTCCTCCTCCTCTTCCTCGTCCTTGTGGTAGTCCTCTTCCTCGTGGTCATGGTCCTCCTCCTCCTCCTCCCTCCTCCTCCCTCCTCTTCCTTCCTCCTCCTCCCTCTTCCCTTTTCCCTCTTCTTCCTCCCTCCTCTTCCTCCTCCCCTCTCCTCCTCCTTCCTCCCTCCTCTTCCTCTCTCCTCTTCCTTCCTCCTCCTCCCTCTTCCCTCTTCCCTTTTCCCTCTTCTTCCTCCCTCCTCCTCCTCCTTCCTCTCTCCTCCTCCCCTCTCTTCCTCCTCCTCCTCCTCCTCCTCCTCCTCCTCCATGTCTACAAACAAGTCTGTAATGCCCTTGCATACCTCCTCTTTGGGAATTTTGCCAGATAATCTCCCCATCTCAAGATTGATCCTCCCTCCCTCCCTCCCTCCCCCCTCCCTGTCTCTCTCTCTCTCTCTCTTTTGTCTCCCTCCCCCCTCCCCCATCCTACTTGCTTGCTTGCAGGGAAGGGACTTGAAAAGCAGGGCCTTGGCACTGTCCCTTAGCTTTTTTGTTCAAGGCTGGCACTCTACTTGGAGATAAGACTCTCATGGACTTTGCTGCCTGGCTTGGCTTTGAATTGTGATCCTCAGATCTCAGCCCCCTGGCTAGCCAGGATTGTAAGTGTGAACCACTGCTGTCTGGCTTCAGGATCTTTAATGTCATCTGCAAAACCCTTTCACCAGGGAAGCAACACGTGGGCAAGTCTGGGGACCGCACACTACCATCTTGGTGGAGAGTGACAGTTACACTGTCTCCTGCGGCCTACATTGGGTAACACAAATCATTCCTATGTGTAGCTCCTGGGTAGCTATTCTTCAGTGTGCCATAGTTTCAGACTTTTAAGACTCATGTAGATCAGTGCTGGGAAGGAAACAGAAAAGGGCTTAGTCTTCCCACCTGGCTGATCCCAAGGGACGTGTTTCTCCTGTTTTGACATTTAAATAAAATGCACGTGATATTAGTAGAAGGATAAAGCAGCAAAGCCCAGAACCTTGGTAACGAGAAGTTAAGGCCTCCTCCCCAGCGGAGTGTCTCCTCACAGGTAGCCGCCGCACACTTTGAGATTCTTTCCAGAAAAAGCGCAGCCACAGCCAGAAGTGCGTGTATTTATACCATGCTTTCTGAGACACGGGCTGTGCTGTGCCTGCGCTGTGCACCCTGCGTCTTCCCTGAGATCTCTGGACCGTTCCTTCTGGGGAGAGGTTCAGACGTGGCCAGTGCCCTCCGGGGGGCGGTGCTGAGTGGGGCGCCGGGCTGGGGTTGTGCGGCTTTGGGCCGGACAGAGCCTCAGCCTCCTCTTCTGTGAAGCAGGAGCAGATGGCGCGGATCCCAGAGTTCTCTCCGGCTTAAGTAACACCTCGTGGCACTCAGCTCTGGCCCCGCCCTCCTGTGTCACCCCCACGGTGACAGGGGGTGGTACCAGAGCGTCCAGGAGAGTCCTGTGAGCCTCGGCGGGAAGTCGTCCGCAGCCATGGACAGTACAGACTGAAAAGAAGCCGGTGAAGCTGGTTCACGAAACGCCTTTCATGCACCCAGAGGTGGTCAAGATGCTGGCTTTCCACACGTGGACAAGTGTGAACTGAACACACGCTGGTGTGTGTTTCCTGTCCTGGTTTCTGGCTCGGTCCTCTTGTGTGCATGCCTCTTGTTTAGTGGAAAACTTGTTCTCTATTTCGCAGAAATGCTCGCCTTCTGTTAGAAACACCATCCCTGAGCTTTGCTGCTCAAGGCTGGTGCTATACCACTTGGGCCACAGCTCCATTTCTAGCTTTTTGGTGGATTTTGGAGATTTCTGTCCCCTGGTTGGCTTTGAACCTGGATCCTCAGCTCTCAGCCTCCTGAGTAGCTGATCTGACAGGCATGCGCCCCAGGTGGCCGGCTAGGAACCCAGTGTGAATGAGGTATCCATGCCAGGCCTGATGATAGCAGCTTGGGTGGAGCAAGTTAATGATATGAGAACTGTCGACATAAAGCCCAGAGTGAAAGTTCACACCTTGTGGACTGTTAATTCTTCATGAGGTTTTCCTAAGACCTAGAAAAAGAGCATTTCATCGTTCATGAGGTTTGCTTTGGTATGCTGTTGGGTTTTATGGATGCATTGATCTTCATTTGGCCGGCCTGGGGCAGGTAAATGGGAAGCCACGTGATCCGGCCACATGGTGCTCACCTGTCCTGTGCCTTTGAGGGTGCTCTGGGCTTAGGTGGGAGACAGAGGTTTTGGGGCACACTCATGCTACTGGGCTCCTCACCACCGATGTTCCCGTCATCCTCTGTGCATGTCCAGCGACTTCCTTCTCCTCCAAAGCCGCAGTTGGGGGACCCCCAGGAACAGCTTTTTGGAGGGAGAAAGAACAGGAATGCAATCTTCCCTGTGCAGGCCTCAGCAGATGTCTAGGGGAGAGCTGGGTCAGCATCAGCTGGCAGCAGCAGCGCCCCGGTGTCTGGGGATAGGCTGGAGCTGCCGTGCGGTCCGCGGCTCTGGACGGTGGACACGGCTCATGTTCTCGGGGTCAGGAGCTGCCGTGAGGGCAGCTGTTCTGTGGACGGTGGACACAGTCATGTCCTCAGGGGCTGGAGCTGGAAGAGCTTCCACTTCTGTCACCGACTCCCTACTTCACTGAGAAATGGGGGAGCCTCCCAACATGCACGCCTCCCCCCCCCCCCGGGCCCACGTGGTGCCCCAGTGTCTTCTTGCTCTCCTTCTAGGATGGCTGCCCTGAGCCCCTCTGTGCCCCATCGCTGTAGAAGTCCCCAGCAGTGGCGTCCCCTCCCTGAGGATCTGCTCCGGACCCTGACCCACCGCGGCCTGCCCCGAGCATGGTCTTTTTCTTTTTCTTTTCTTTTTTTCTTTTTTTTTTTAATTAAAAACATTTTCTTTGGGCTGGGAAGGTGGCTCAGTGGTAGAGCGCTTGCCTAGCAAGCAGGAAGCCCTGGGTTCCATTCCTCAGCACCACAGACACAGAAAAAGCCAGAAGGGCGCTGTGGCTCAAGTGGTAGAAGTTCAGGGACAGAGCTGAGGCCCGAGTTCAAGCCCCAGAACTGGCACCAAAAAATACTGTCTTTATACGGAGGCGTTACTGTTGGACAACACAGTGCATGAACAACACATCCTGATCAGTGCCACCCTCTCAGCGCCTCAGGGCCCTCCCCCCACCCCTTCCCTCTCAGGGTCTCACCACCCTTCCCCCCCACCCCTTCCCTCTCAGCGCCTCACCGCCCTCCCCCCACTCCTTCCCTCTCAGGGTCTCACCACCCTTCCCCCCCACCCCTTCCCTCTCAGGGTCTCACCGCCCTCCCCCCACTCCTTCCCTCTCAGGGTCTCACCACCCTTCCCCCCCACCCCTTCCCTCTCAGCGCCTCACCGCCCTCCCCCCACTCCTTCCCTCTCAGGGTCTCACCACCCTTCCCCCCCACCCCTTCCCTCTCAGGGTCTCACCACCCTTCCCCCCCACCCCTTCCCTCTCAGGGTCTCACCACCCTTCCCCCCCACCCCTTCCCTTTCAGCGCCTCACCGCCCTCCCCCCACCCCTTCCCTCTCAGTGCCTCACCGCCCTCCCCCCACCCCTTCCCTCTCAGCGCCTCACTGCCCTCCCCCCACCCCTTCCCTCTCAGGGTCTCACCACCCTTCCCCCCCACCCCTTCCCTCTCAGTGCCTCACCGCCCTCCCCCCAACCCTTCCCTCACTCTCTTAATTCTGTAGGATGTACACTCAGCTCTTGACTGCATTCTCTCCCTCTTCTCCTCTTCATTTGTCTGCCCCTCTCCTCTTGACTCCCCCCTACCCCTTTCAAGTACTTGTTTTCTGGTGTTTATTTTGTTGAACTTTACCTTTCTAAGGAATTATATTTGAGTTCTCCTTTGCATCTACTATATTTTAGTCAGTGCATTTGTTACACTTGCATACCACCTAATGCATTATTAGTTTATAAGCTAAATCATATTTCCACATAAGAGGGCAAACATGCATCCTTTGTCTTTCTGGGTCTGACTTCCTTCACTTAAGATAATTTTTTCCAGGTCTTTCCATTTCTTTACAAGGGGTAATACCATTTTTTTTAATGGACAAGTATAATTCTTTTGTGTATACATACCACCTTTTCTTGATTGATTTGTCCATGGAGGGGTATCTGGGCTGATTCCATACCTTGGCTATGGTGAATAGTGCTGCAGTTAGCGTGGCTGTGCTGGTGGCTTTACTGTATCCAGATTTGTAATCTTTTGGATAAATGCCCAGAAGTGGAGCTGCTGGACCATAGGGTAGTTCTATGACTAGTATTTTGAGGAACCTCCATGCTGCTTTCCAGAGTGGTTGAACAAGTTTCCATTCCCACTAACAGTGTATTAGGGTTCCTATCATAAGCCTCTTAGCAAATTTGACTAAGAAAACCACCCAAATATATAAGATCAGAGACGAAAAAGGAAACACCAGAAACAATAAAAATTCAGAATATTATAAGGGAATACTTTGCAAACCCTTTTACCAATAATTTGGAGAATCCGGCAGAAATGGGATACAATTCTAGAGAACATCAATACACCTAAACTGAACCAAGAAGATATAAACCAATTAGATAGATATGTAACAAGCAATGAAATTGAAGTGGCAAAAAAAGACCTCCCACCCAAAGAAAGCCCAGGACCTGATGGATTTACAGCTGAATTTTTTTTTTTTTTTGGTTATGGGGCTTGAACTCTGGGTTTGGGCTCTGACCCTGAGCTCTTTTGCTCAAGCCTAGCTCTCTAACACTTGAGCTACTTGGATTTCTGGTGGTTAATTAAAGATAAGAGTGGCATGGACTTTCCTGCTGGGGCTGGCTTTCAACTGTGATCCTCAGATCTCAGCCTCCTGAGTAGCTAGGATTACAGGGGTGAGCCACCAGCACCTAGCTACAGCTGAATTCTTTAAGGTGTTCAAAGGAGAACTAATAACTAATACTCTCCAAACTCTTCAATGAAATAGAAAGGGAGAGATCACCACCAAACTCATTCTAGGGAGCCAGCATTACACTTATCCTCAAATCAGATAGGTCTCTGTCAGAAGAGAACTATAGACCTCTTTGATGATCATAGCTGCAAACCTTCTCAATGAAACACTGGCCAACCCAGTTCAACAACTATCTGTTTCTGTTGATTGTCACACTTCTAGCCACACAGGCTGCAAAACCAGGAGCCAGCCTTGGTTTTTCTGTTACATCCAAGCCATGAACAAATCTTACGGCTCTGCCTCTCATGTTTGCAGGGCCCTTCTCCCCACTCCGCCTCACCCTGCCTGCAGCCACCATCACCTCTGGCCTGGACCACTGCAGTCTCGTGCCTGGTCTTCCTGCCACTGATGACCTGCCCTACCCCAGTGCTTGCTGATCACAGGGACCAAAGCTGTTCTGTCAAGTGTGAATGGCACCACGCCCTCCTCTGCCCCCAATGCCCCCACTGCCATCCATCTTCCCCGTGAAAGCCAGGGTCCCAAAAATGTCCTATCCCATCATCTCTATGACTTCCTACTTACTGCCTCCATCTGGCTTCCTGCAGTTACTGCAGCATCTGGCATGGTGCTGCCACAGGACCTTGGTACCTGCTCTTCCCTGCTCCAGTTCTGAGTCTTCACCCCAGGCCTTCACAGTGGTGTTCTGGGCATGAAGTTGGACTGAACTGTGGCCTGAGGGCTACTAGAGTACTAGCCCAGCAAGCACCAGGTTCTGAGTTTAATCCCCAGAACTGAAGAACAATTCCTTTATCTTTTCCTACCTTTCTCTTTCATGGGTAGAAGACTGGCTGATGGCAGCTGCTTTTAGTGTGGTGATCGACCCACAGAACACGGGGTCCCTGTCTCTGGCGGTGTGCTGATCTGGGTCTGTTGTCCCCGTCTCTGGCGCTGTGCTGATCTGGGTCTGTTGTCCCCGTCTCTCTCACATTCTATCACCATTGCCTGCTCCACGCCGGTGGCTCACGCCTGTCATCCAGCTACTCAGGAGGCTGAGAGCTGAGGATCACGGTTCAAAGCTAGCTGGGGCAGGAAAGTCCATGAGACTCTTATCTCCAATGAGCCATCAGAAAACTGGAAGTGGTGCTGTGGCTCAAAGTGATAGGGCACTAGCCTTGAACAGAAAAGCTCAGAGAAAGTGTGTAGTACCTGAGTTCAAGCCCACAACCCCCCAGGAGAGTCAGGTTAACGGGGGTTTAAGTCAACTTAGGGAGGCACGTGCCTTGTCTTATCCTGACTGGGCACAGGTGGCAGAGAGGAGGGTAAGGCGGGCGTGAGTGAGGAGAGCCGTGGGAGCGTGAGGGCGGAGGGGGAAGTGGCTGGCCCGTGGCACAGGACCTGGGCTCTGACTGGAGTCCGATGGGAGCCGGGAGGGTTGGGGCAGGGAGGGCTTGTGACGTGATTTGTGGCGATTCACAGAAGTCTTTCCCAGCCAGACTCCCCCGCTGGCCTGCCCTCCCCTTTATGTTCACGTCCCTCTCGTGTCTGAGGAAAGCTGGTGTCACGAGGCCTCCTCCTCAGAGGGCCTGTGGGCATCCCTGCTGGCCAGTGCTCGGCCCGCCTGGCGCGGCTCCTGCCACGGACGCCCCCCCTCCCGCTCCCAAGAGCCTCTCGGTTTCAGTTACATTAAATGTACCTGGCCTGGGCTTCATCGAGACCCACCATGCACACACATGCTGGGCCTGTCCACCTCAGTACCTTCCTTCTCCGCCTTTGTCATCCCCTGCCCACCCCCTTGACTGCCATAGCCTTGGGTTTTGTCTCCTGCACCACCAATGAGAGGAAACGCTTGATTCTTGTCTTCATTTCACACCCCACGGGGGTGCCGGGTTCCAGCCACTCCCGAGCAAGTCACAAGACTTGATCCTTCTTCCTGGCTGAGCACAGCCATGGCTACGCACACCACCGCTCCTGTCTCATCCACCGGCCTGTGGGTGCCTAGGCTGATTCTGCAAGCTGGTGCTTGTGATCCAATAAACATGGAGAAACACGGGTGTGCCCGTGTCTCCATCGAGAGTGTGTGTTGATCCTTTGGGTGCACACCTGCTGGTGCTGGGCCATGCGGAAGCTCTACTTAGGGCTTTTGGAGGAACCGCCATACTGGCTTCCACAGTGGGTGGGGGCGCTAATTTCCATTCCCATGATGGTTAATAAGATGCCCTCCCCCCTCTCCGCCTGCCCCTTCCCCCCTCTCCGCCTGCCCCTTCCCCCTCTCCACCTGCCCCCTTCCCCCTCGGCCCGCCCCCCTCTCTGCTGGACCCTTCCCCCCTCTGCCGACCCCCCTCCCCCCTCTCCACCTGCCTCTCCCCTCTCTCTGCTGGCCCCCCTCCCCCCTCTCTGCTGCCCCCCCCTCTGCTGGCCCCCCTCCCCCCTCTCTGCTGGCCCCTCCCCCCTCTCTGCTGGCCCCTCCCCTCTCTCTGCTGGACCCTTCCCCCCTCTGCCGACCCCCCTCCCCCCTCTCCACCTGCCTCTCCCCCCTCTCTGCTGGCCCCCCTCCCCCCTCTCTGCTGGCCCCCTCCCCCCTCTCTGCTGGCCCCCTCCCTCCTCTCTGCTGGCCCCCCTCCCCCCTCTCTGCTGGCCCCCACCCGGCCCCCAGCTCTGCTCCTGTGTGTTCCTGAGGGTCTTTGCCCTCACCGGGAGAGGCAGGGTCTTCGTGTGGTTTAGATTTGCATTTCCTTCGGAGCTGGGCTGTCGGCTTCCTTCATGTGTTTATCAGCCAGTTGTCTTTCTTCCTTTGAAAAGCGTCTGTTCAGATCATTTGCCTATTAATTGACTGGCTTATTTGTTACTGTGATGCTTCATTTTTTGAGTTCTTTACATATTCTGGACATTAATCCCTTGTCAGATGAATGGATTGTGAGGGATTTTGCCCGTTGTGTGGGCGGTCTCTTCATTCTGTTGTTTATTTTGCTTTTTAATTCAATGCATCCCTGCTTGTCAGTCCTGCTATTGTTTGCGGAGCAGTTGGCTTGTGCTTCAGAAAGTCTCTGCCCGGGCCTCTGGGCGCCCGTGCTTCCCTGCTGGACAGAAGACCCCGTGGGGTGCTTCGGTCCCGGTGGCCACGGTGGAGAGCTGTGTCCTCAGTGAGCGTGGGTCTCCTCGGCCGTGCCACCGGGAGGACGGGGCTGGGGAGCACCCGCACAGGAGGGTGAGGCTGGGGAGCACCCGCACAGGAGGGTGAGGCTGGGGAGCACCCGCACAGGAGGATGAGGCTGGGGAGCACCCGCACAGGAGGGTGGGGCTGGGGAGCACCCGCACAGGAGGGTGAGGCTGGGGAGCACCCGCACAGGAGGGTGAGGCTGGGGAGCACCCGCACAGGAGGGTGAGGCTGGGGAGCACCCGCACAGGAGGGTGGGGCTGGGGAGGACCCGCACAGGAGGGTGAGGCTGGGGAGGACCCGCACAGGAGGGCGGGGCTGGGGAGCACCTGCACAGGAGGGTGAGGCTGGGGAGCACCCACACAGGAGGGTGAGGCTGGGGAGCACCCGCACAGGAGGATGAGGCTGGGGAGCACCCGCACAGGAGGGCGAGGCTGGGGAGCACCCGCACAGGAGGGCGAGGCTGGGGAGCACCCGCACAGGAGGGTGAGGCTGGGGAGCACCCACACAGGAGGGTGAGGCTGGGGAGCACCCGCACAGGAGGGTGGGGCTGGGGAGCACCCGCACAGGAGGGTGAGGCTGGGGAGCACCCACACAGGAGGGTGAGGCTGGGGAGCACCCGCACAGGAGGGTGGGGCTGGGGAGCACCCGCACAGGAGGGTGGGGCTGGGGAGCACCCACACAGGAGGGTGAGGCTGGGGAGCACCCGCACAGGAGGGTGGGGCTGGGGAGCACCCACACAGGAGGGTGAGGCTGGGGAGCACCCGCACAGGAGGGTGAGGCTGGGGAGCACCCGCACAGGAGGGTGGGGCTGGGGAGCACCCGCACAGGAGGGTGAGGCTGGGGAGCACCCGCACAGGAGGGCGAGGCTGGGGAGCACCCGCACAGGAGGGCGAGGCTGGGGAGCACCCGCACAGGAGGATGAGGCTGGGGAGCACCCGCACAGGAGGGCGAGGCTGGGGAGCACCCGCACAGGAGGGCGAGGCTGGGGAGCACCCGCACAGGAGGGCGAGGCTGGGGAGCACCCGCACAGGAGGGTGAGGCTGGGGAGGACCCGCACAGGAGGGTGAGGCTGGGGAGCACCCGCACAGGAGGGTGGGGCTGGGGAGCACCCGCACAGGACGGTGGGGCTGGGGAGCACCCACACAGGAGGGTGAGGCTGGGGAGCACCCACACAGGAGGGTGAGGCTGGGGAGCACCCGCACAGGAGGGTGAGGCTGGGGAGCACCCGCACAGGAGGGCGAGGCTGGGGAGCACCCGCACAGGAGGATGAGGCTGGGGAGCACCCGCACAGGAGGGCGAGGCTGGGGAGCACCCGCACAGGAGGGTGAGGCTGGGGAGCACCTGCACAGGAGGATGAGGCTGGGGAGCACCCGCACAGGAGGGCGGGGCTGGGGAGCACCCGCACAGGAGGGCGGGGCTGGGGAGCACCCGCACAGGAGGGCGGGGCTGCAGGGCATCTAGCACAGCGCAGGCCATGGTGAGCATGTAACACGTAGCAAGCTGCGGGTGTGGCTGGACTGTGATTTCACCACGCGGGGCCAGGAAGTGAGCGGGACCTGACAGGATGCTGCCTGCCAGTGGAGGCCCCGTTCCTGCAGCCACTGCACCCAAGAGAATGCTGACTCCTGCCGCGCGGGCGTTGGGCCTCGGGCCTTGCCGGCTCAGAGCCTTCGCTCCTGGTCCAGGCACACCCACCTGCACCTTTCCCTCAGCCATGGGCTCATCTTGACCCATCCCAGAGAATGCCACGCACTCTGGCCCGCCCGGCTGAGCTCTGAACCCTGCCCATATGGCACAGTTCTGGTTCTCCTGGTTGTCAGCGGTGGGGGTGGGGCCGCATGTCCACCCCTGCGGCCAGACCCCAGAAGGCAGGGCTCTGTGCAGGTCAGAGGCCAGCAAGGTGGCCGGGCGGTTCTGGCCACGGAGGTCAGACGGGGAACCCTGGTTTCAGGCAGCACCTCCTCATTGTCTCCAGGGAGGGCTGACCTCCCTTCCCCGGACACCCCTGTCATCCCTGCACCCAGCACGCACCCGCCTCGGGAGCCGGCTGCACCCCACCTGCTTCCCAGGACCCCGCACGGGAGCCACGTAAACATGGCCAGGCAGGCCAGGGAGGCCGGGCTACCCGCCCCATTCATACCGGCACTGCAGAGAAAATAGGAGCAAAGAAATTGCCAGCCCACGTTAAATTTAGATTTATTCTGTTGGAGCTAATTGTAATCTTTATTTGGTCCCAAGTGATTCATTCTTATCGTTCTTATTATAGCTGAGAAAATTAATTTTTATTCTGCCATAAAGGTGGCTGTAATAATCTGGGTTCGGGGAGGGGATTACTTTAATAAGATTTGCCAGCAGGCTTTGGAAGAGGCCGCTTTCATTAGCATGGAGCCAGCCTGTTGCCCTGCAGAGAGCGTTCGAGGAGCCCGGTGGGACCTGGGTCGAGCTGAGCCGGGGAGAGGGACAGGTTTGTTTGCTCCTTAAAGAGCTCCAGTGGGTTTTCATTCCTGTCCTTAAGAACAGGGACAGGGAGCCGGGTAGGCTGCGGGGGTTTGGAGGACTTAAATGGAGATACGTGCACCCGAATAGAGCAGAGCCTGCCTTTGCAGTGCCGTGATCCCTGGACGGGTGCACAGGGACAGGCGCACACACCGGCTGGAGCTGTGCCAGTCCTGTCTGTGGGGACGGACACCAGGGATTTTGAAAGCTTGCACTTTGCTTAGGAAGAAGCAGGTGTTCAGACGCCTAATCTCTGATTTGCAATTCCCAATCCCCAGATCTCTGGACCCAAAATGCATCTGGTACATTTTCAGCAGGCTCCTCTCTGGTGGTGGAGCTACTCCGCAAGCCGTTTACAGTTCTGTTCATCCCACCCGGGATCCGGGCGTGCGGCTTCAGCTGGACACTCCTGGTATGTCTGATTGAGGGCCAGCACAAGCCATTCCAACACCGCCAACACAGCCAGAAACTCGGCACCACCGCTCTGCTGAGCTTGCCAGGCGGGCACCTTGCTGCTTGAGTCATGTCTCCAGAACTTTGTGCTCTGGTAATTTTTAACACATGGTCTTGCTTTTTTGCCTAGGCTGGGTCAGCCTGGACCATAATTTTGTCTACATTTCCTGCCGTAGTTGGGGTGGCAGGGGTGCAGTACCACCCAGCTTCTCCTGTTGAGATCCATCTCACAAACCTGTGTCCTGGTCTGGCTGAGAATGGCTATCCTCCTGACCTTTGCTTCCCAAGTAGGCAGGACTGTAGGCATGAACCACCATTGTCCAGCCTGAACTTCTTTCTTTTGATGTTACTGATTTAAACATTTACACTTCATTGTTTGATGACAGAAGATTTTTAACATCATTAGTCACTAGGGAAAAGCAAATTAAAATGACAGGAACACACAGGGATGGCCACGCTAAAAAAACTGACATTGTCAATTGTTGACCATGGACAGGGAGATATTGGAATGCTGAAAAAGGTTATGCAGGCCTCAGGGTATGATCTAGCAATTTCAGGCCTGATTATCTGCCTAAGAAAAAGATAGGTGGAAAATGTTCCACTTTTGCTTACTTATCACTTCCTGAAACTGGAAACAGCACAGAAATCCCGGAGCCAGCCAGCACTGGGTTCATCAGTAAGGATCAGTTATGGACAGGTCCCGAGGACCAGGGCTGCCTGAGCCGGAGCCACGCCCTGCTGCAGCCTGGACGTTAGTTGTGGCTGCAGACAGTGGTGCTCTGGCTGGTGGTGCATCCTCAGAGAATGGAATCGCCAGCGGCATGTGCAGGTGAATTCTGGGAAGTTGTCATTTGCTCCCTTGGGGGGTGGCTGACGTGTACCTGGGTGACGCCACTCCGAACCTGTCCCGTGTGCGGGTCCTGACAGCCGGAGGACGTGGGGTCTGAGCCCATGGAGTCGTTTCCATGGAGATCGGGCTGGCAACCGTGTCTCAGCTCTCCCTCCCTCGAAGAGGTGTCCACCTGGGAGAAGTGATTGGTTCACGATGTTGGCAATGTCTACTCACCAAGCAAGTGAAGAGTCATCTGGATGTATGCGTTGTGGCCTGGGGAGGTACTGATCAGACTTTTTTTTTGTAATGAGCGCAGGACCAGTTTCCTGTGGGAAGATGGCTCGTGTGTCAGAAGGAAGGGAAGTGTTCTCACGGGTCTTGCCCGTGGGCGTGTGTGTTTGTGTATTTCAAGGTAGTTCCTAGTTGGTGGTGTCCTGTTGAGCTGGGGCCGGGGGCGGGAGTTTCTCCCTTCCCGCACAGGTCACAGGTCCTCCTGGTGGTGGTGCGATGCGGCCTCCTCCTCGCGCCTCCTGGATTGGCTGTGGCTGCAGGGCCTGTGGAGGGCGCGGTGGGGCGCCTCTGTCTCCCGTGGCCGTGGTGCAGGCTCTGCCCTCACTGGGGTGGGTTTTTGAGACTGATCTGGTGTGTTCTCACACCCCGAGTCCCCAGGGGCTCTGCACCAGCCCTGTGTGTGGGGGTCATCTGCCCCGGGTGACAGAGCATCTGTGAGCCAAGAGGGGAAGGAGACACCAGAGGCTGGGGGTGGGGAAAGTTCCGGGCCCAGGCACTGCCCTCCCGTGCCTTTGAACTTGAGAGGGACTGATGGGAGAGAGGCTACAGATCCTGCCGGAAGGCTCCGGCCCTCCTGGCTGACCTGTTTTCTGTGGAGACTGGGAACACAAAGCAGGGTGCGCGCTGACATCCTGTCACCATGGGGTAAACACAGCAGCAGGCTCTGTGATGGCAGGGATCTGAACCAGGCTGGAGGTGTGCCGCCCGAGCCTGGGGTCCAGGAAGGACCAGGGGATGGATGTCACAAGGGAGCTGGCGCAGTGGCCGGGAGGGGATTGGGCGCGGCCCTGGGAGGGCCTTCGAGGGCCATCGGTGTTCTGCCCTTGGCCTCACTGTCCCTCTTCTACCATCTTGCCACCCAGGCCAGCAGAGCCGGTGACGAAAGCCAGGTCCAACCTTCAGTGCGATGGGAGTGCCTGCCTGGGATTCCAGGACTTTCCGACAGCACCTAGGCCTGTCCCCACCCCCTTCCCTCTCCATGTCCCCGCAGGGCTGTGACCCATGCCCTCTCCCCCCCCCCCGCCTCCTCCCCTCTACTGTGAGGCTGCTCCCCAGCCCACAGGTGTTTGGACCCCTGGCTTCTGACTCTGACCTCTAGGACCCGCGCATGTCAGGAACTCAGTGCGCCCCAGCACAGTGCATCTCTTCCCTCCAAGACTGAGCCCAGCGCATTGCTCATTCTAGTTTGTTCTCTCAGTCCCTCTCCTCTCCTACCACAGTCCACCGCGGTTCACCACGGTCCACCATGGTTCACCACGGTCCACCACGGTCCACCACAGTCCACCACGGTCCCCCACGGTCCCGGGCGCCGCCGTCTGGGTGGCAGTGCTGCTGCGCTCACTCACCGCCTCCCGTCGCCAACGCAGGCTGTGTTGGTCTCTCGTGGGGCGGTGCCTGCAAGGCCCCCCCAGGACCTGCTGGGGGGCAGTGTGGGTGGGGAACTGGGCAGGTCGAATCCGGGACGGCTGGAGTTGGGTTTCCTCGGCCTGCACACGAGGCTGTGGGCACGAGATGGGTGGGCGTTGGAAGGCAGCGCGGGGCCCGGCCAGCACCCCGGGGCCCGGCCAGCACCCCGGGGCCCGGCCAGCACCCCGGGGCCCGGCCAGCACCCGGGCCGGGCAACCTAAGGGAGGCAGCTTCTTGTGGCTGCGTTGTCAGCGGCGGCCACCAGGTGGCGGTGCTGCCGCACAAGCCGGGGCTGGGTGGCCTCCAGCAGGTGGGCAGGTGGGGTCCGGGCTCAGGCCCCACCTTGGGGGGCAGTTCAGTGTCGGCCTCGCCTCCCACCCGCTGGTCACGGAACGAGCCCTGGCCGCCTTGGCGGGAAAGGTGCCGCGGGCTCTCGTGAACCCCCGCCCTCCCCGTGGAGAAGCCAGTGCTTCCGCAGAAGGCCCGCGTCCCTCCCCGGGTCTCTGCCGTGCTGACACGTGGAGCAGGCCGCGGCACTGCCCGTCGCCTGCTCTGTGACCTCAGGCCGGTGTCCTGACATCTCTGTGCTCTCACAAGATCACCAAGTTTCGGTGCGCATCCGTGCGTCCTGAGTGTGGCAGCGCGAGACCCGCTCTCACGGGCTGCGAGGCGCACGGCCTCGAGCCGGGCGTGCGGCGACACGCGTGTGCGCGTCTCCGCGTGGCCCCGCCGTGCTGGGGGGAGGGTGGGGCACCTCGCGCGTCCCCTCGCACGGGGGCGTCGGATCTGGGGAGGCTCGCTGGGACGGCGGCCGGGGCCGCGTGCCCCGCGTGTCCCGGCTGACCGGCAGCGTCACTCAGCGCCTCCCGCCTTCTCTAACCTGCGCCAGGGCCCGACGTGGAATGGACACGCCCGGAAAGGAGCACGCGGCCATCAGAGGCCTCCCGCGCAGCCCCCGGCCGCGGGGGCGCCACGAGCCCCGCGCCCACCATGAACCCCGCGCTCCTCCTCCGCCTGGTGCTTCTGGAACCCAGGCTCAGCCCGGCCCGGGGCTCCGCCCAGCCCATAGCTCCCTCCAGCTCCTGGCTCCGCCCATCCAGTGGCCCCGCCCACCCCGTGGCCCTGCCCAGCTCCTGGCTCCGTCCAGCCCTGGCCCCGCCCAGCCCATGGCCCCACCCAGTCCATGGCTCCGCCCAGCCCCAGGCTCCACCCAGCCCTGGCTCCGCCCAGCGTGTGGCTCCACCTATCCCCTGGCTCCGCCCAGCCCCTAGCTCCGCCCATCCCGTGGCTCCGCCCAGCCCCTGGCTCCGCCCATCCCTGGCTCCGCCCAGCCCCTGGCTCCATCCAGCCCCTGGCTCCGCCCAGTTGGAGAGCTGCGGTATCTTCCCCTCCCTCACTGTCTGAGGGCATAGCTGTCATTTTGGCTTCACAGTTAGGCACAGCTCTGAGTTCGAACTTCTGGGCTTTGTGTTTGCTAGGCGGCGCTCTACTGCCTGAGTCATGCTTCTACCGCTTTTTGCTTGGTTATTTTATGGATTGATTTTTGTGCTGCTCCCATTTAGGTTTTTCATTCTCAACAGACTACCACTTGAGCCACGCTTCGAGTCCAGCATGGCTCCATGGAAATAGTGTCTTGAGAACATTTCTGTCAGGGCTGGCTTTGAACTATGGTCCTCCTGGTCTCAGCCCTCTGAGTAGCTAGGATTGCAGGTGTGAGTCACAAGCACCTAGCTACCTTTGAGAGGGTCTCACTTTTGGCCCAGGCCTGCCTGGATGGTAGTTCTACTGTTTATCTTTCCTGGCGTAGCTGGGAGGGCCATGGAGCACCACCCTGCCCATCTTCTTCCATTGAGATGGGGGTGGGGGTCTGGCAACTTTTAAACTATTTATTTTATTTTTGTTTCCTGGTACTGGGGATCAAACTGAGGACACTGCACTTGCTAGACAAGGGCTGCCACTGAGCTACATCCCAGGCCCTGGTCTTGCAGCTGTTTTGCCTGGATTGACCTGGAGCTCTGAACCTCCTCGTGGAGCTCTGCCTCTTGAGCAGCTAGGATGGCACATGTGGGCCCCCAGGGCCAGGCCTGGCATGACTCCTTCAGGAGCCGCTTGGCTTGGTTTAGGGGGCTGTCCTCTTCCTGTGTAGTCACATGGTTACCCTTCTGCAGGGAGACCCCGAGTCTTACACTGCATCAGGGCTCACCCTTGGGACTCCATCTCGGCTCATTCATCTCTGAAGGCCCTGTCCCCAAGTGTGGCTGCATATGAGGTCCTTGGGTGGGGCTCGGCCGTGAGTTTGGGGAGGAACAAAGCCCACATTGGCTTTGGCCATGGTACGTGGGTCTGATCACTGTTACCAAGTGAACAGCTTGCCCGCCAGCCGCGGCTGGGCATCCCTGGGACAGCAGGGCACCCCCCGGGACAGCGGGGCACCCCCCGGGGACAGCAAGGTGTCCCTGGGACAGCGGGGCTGCGGGGGGGGGGTCACGCAGGAGTGGAGGGGAAAAGCGGGAAAAGAACTTGAGGAGAGAGGCCGTCGCTCATCCCAGAAATAAATGGAGGAGTGGGCGTAAGTGGGTGTTTGTGAATTGGGGAGCAGCCCAGAATGTGTGGGTACCCCGAGACTCAGAGCTGGAATTCCAGGGAGGCGAAGGAAGATCCCTTCCATTGGTTGAAGCAGGGTGCGCAGTCTGTGTATTAGACACCAAAACCGGCCCACATGGATTCAGGAGTTGAGCGTGAAACTACATACGAGCACACACATGTGTCCCCCAGGCCCTGCATGCACACACGCACGGGCCCCTGTGGGCACCTCATCCTCCCAGCTGGCTGAGAGTGGAGGCAGGTGCGTGGGGGCTGTGGGGTGCTGGAGACAGCTCTGTCTCAGCACAACGCAGTGGGCGCGGGGCACGGCGGGCGTGGCGGGCGTGGTATAGGGCACCAGCACCCCTCCTTGTGCCCTAAACCTGTGCGTTTGCCTCTGGTGGTGGGTCAGGCCTCTCAGAGCCCCCCGCCCTCCCCCTCCCCCTTCCCTCTTCTTCCAAGGACCTTGGCTGCTTCTGGAAGACAGTCGTCAGGTACAAGGTAGGGGTGTGTGTGAGAATCTTCTAGAGCATAGGCGGAGCACGGTTTTTCTATCCCGCCAGTTCCTCTCCGTCCGTGTGGCTTTGTCACCACGGAACTGCCTTTGCTGCTTGTCCTGGCCGTTGGTCCCTGCGTTGCACTTGGGCCACCGTGGGTACTAGCCTAGCGCCTTCGCACCACGGTCGGCACCCGCCGAGCACCTTGGGCTGCCGTCGGGGTGAGGGAGGGCGCGACCGCTCAGGGGAGGGGTGTGAAGCTTAACGGGGAGCCCCAGTGTGGGCCACGCGGCAGCACGGGCGTGTTTCGGGGGTCCCGGGCCCCCCGTCCTGCCCTGCCCCACTCCCGCCTCCCCTCTCAGCCTTCGGTGGGGCTGTCCCCGCTCGCGTTGCCTCCCGCTGGGTGCAGAAGTGAACCCCCGAGGCTCTGCCTGAGGTGGCACCAGGGAGGCAGCGGCTTCTGCCCCGCTGTCTCGGTTTTGGGGACCCAGGGCCTGCCAGCCCCAAGCAGGCCGGCGCCCCGTCACGGCTCATATGGACCCAGCACCGTGGCGATGCCGTCGGCTCCTAGGGGCCTCGGTGTCCCGACAGCATCTCACGGACGGCCGCGCGGGACAGCCCCGCTCCCTCCCGCCCCAGCTCTCTGGGGCTTCCTTGGCCCATTTAGCATCGCTGTTGGCAGTCAGGGCTGGGCAGCCTCCTGGGGTCTGCCTGATACCTCTGTTCCCTGGAGACCTGTGGCCACAGTCTGCTGGGCTCCTTGGGGGCGGTGGCAGGCCGCCAGAGCTTTATCGAGTGCCCTTGCCAGTGCTGGCGGGGCGGCTCACCCTGCACAGGGTGGGCAGTCCCTTGGGGAGCGGGTGGTGGGGGGACAGCACCCCTGTATACACCCGGAGGCTCAGGGAGGGACGTGCAGGCCCCGCGTTGAGTTTCTGAAGACACTGTCTCAGGGCTTCATAAAGTACCCCTGAAGGCCTGTCTGTCACAGTCTTGTTCAGGGACAAAGCGACGCCTGGCAGCTGATCTTTATGGCCTCCCATATAAACTTTCAAACAAAAGCCGTACCACATTTTGCTTGAGTTACGGTGGGGCCGAGCGTCAGCCTTGTGGGGCTGTGTCAGACAAAAGGGAGACTTTGCCTGCCGTAAACAGGCAGGGCCAGCCTTTGTTTCCTGTAAATCAGGTCTTGAAGTGTAAAATAGCAACATAAAAGATAAAGGAATCAGCAGGCCTAGCATACAAACGGAGCAGACTGACATTTGCATTTCCTTCAATTTCCCTCTGCGTTTATACACACATAAGAATAACTTACACTCAGCCTTGGACATCTCTGGCCCGGTCTCTGCAGAGCCTGGTGGTCCTGGGGGGATGCTGTGGCCCTCAGAGGACCGAAATGCTGTCACCAGTGCACAGGCCGGCACTCACCTGTACTTTCAGATGGGAGCCAGCTTTGCTATTGCTTGGCATTATCCAAACACAGATCGCTCCCGGGGAGGCTGTGCAGGAACCCCCCCCTGTAGAGAAAGCGGGCTCCTTCTGCGCCCGCACCCCTGTGTCTTGAGCCTGGCTGTGCCCAGCCTCTGCGGGTTAGCTCGGGAGGAGGGCGGGGTCTGGGTTCTGACTGGGAGAAGCCCACGTGGGTGGGTGTGCGCGCATCTGCACAGGTCGGCGGCCATCCGGACAGGTGTGGCAGTCCTGTTTCCAGTGAGCCTGCAGCTGTCGGGTGGTGTGGTGTGTTTGTGGGCGGGTCTCCCGGTGTAGTCCTTTCCCTGAGGCGGGTTCCTCCTTGGCCTTCATCCTGGTCGCCTGGAGGCTTGCTTGGAGGGAGTGAGGTGGTGGCGGTGGCCGTGTCACCCGCTCTGCCTCTGCTGAAGGGGGAGGGCTGGCAGCCAAGCAGGTGCAGGTGAAGGAGCGCTGGGGGCTACGGGCGGGTGTGGCGTGGCTCAGCTCTGGCAGGAAAGACATCCTTCTCCCCGGGGGTCTGCCCTACGACCCCACGACCCCATGACCCCGCTCCTCCCAGAAGGCCCCGCCTCCCAGCTCTGCCTCACTGTGGGGGGGGGGGTGGGGGGGAATCAGAGCTCTGACACAGCACCTTGGGGGGACATGCTCTGATTGGCTGTTTGGCATATTTGCTGCTCTGTGCGGACACCTTCGCCGTGCGGCAGTGTCGGCTTTCAAGCTTGTCCATGTAGCTCTGTCTCATTTGTCCAGCTGCCATGTTCCTCTGTAGAAGAACAGGGTGTAAGTCTCCTCAGTCAACCTCTAGTGTGGGTTAAGATGAGACGTACCATTAGAAGGTCCACATTTTGATGGAGTATTACATAGGCAGCAAGTTCTCAGTGCTTCTTATGCGCAAACTCACCCGCTGAGGTTGACTTTCTACGTG
Organism: Dipodomys merriami; assembly: GCF_024711535.1. Lineage (NCBI taxonomy): Eukaryota > Metazoa > Chordata > Mammalia > Rodentia > Heteromyidae > Dipodomys > Dipodomys merriami. The sequence continues at coordinate 1,307,209 of NW_027202971.1, forward strand.
CGTCCTGCCTCAAAATGAGGACATTTGAGGCACAGAGTTCAGCGCCCGGCCTGGGGAGGCTGGGCTCCATGCTGTCTTCTGGCTCAGCACTGGGCTCTTCATTGTGTTGGCGGGGCTGAAGGGTGCTGGGGAGCGCCCCTCTGGGGGAAGTCCTTGGTACCCGCTCTGGTGTGTCAGGAATGCTGAGCCTCAGGCCCAGCTCTGTAGCCACAGGCCCACGTCACGCACCTCACCCACGGTGAGAGGCCTGCCCCCTGCAGGGCGACAAGCCACGAAGGCGGCCATGACCTTGAGCGTGACCTTGAGGTCGGGCGTTTGCAAGAACAGATGGAGGCAGTGTGCCTGCCCCCTGTGCAGGAGGCTGTTCACACAAGGCCACTGGATCAGTGGAAAATGGAGCCCTTCCCCTCTGCGCTGTGTATAACAGGACTCTCGTCATGATGAGACTTGAGGAATGGCGTGGCCGGCCGTGGGGAATGGCGTGGCCAGAGCATGTCTTCCTGGGGGGTGATGGAGACCGGTTGTGTTTATTTCACTGCGCTCCAGAACTGGGCTTCACGCCAGTCTCTTTTCCTTCCGCACGCAGCTGCCGAGAGTCGAGGCCCCCCGGACAGCCCGCAGAAGTTCTCCTCTCTGCCCACGTACCTCCCCGCCAGCCTTCAGGTCTCCAGCGCAGAGGAGGCGTTCTTCCTGAAGGAGGCCAACCAGGACCTCATGCGGAACTCCAGCCTGCAGGCCCGGGCCGAGTCGCTCTTCATCTACCGAGCCTGGTCGCCCCCTGTCATCAACGCCAGCTACGGCCCCTTCTCGGTGGAGAAGATGGTGCCCCAGGACCTCATGCTGTCCCCCACCCCGTTTGGAAGCACAGAGAGGTTTCCCTTCAACTGGAAGCTGAAATCCCACATCCTGGCCACCTCCATCTACTCCAACAGACCCAAGGTGCAGACTCTGTTTTACATCGCCGGCGCGACCTGGGATGACCGCGACGCTGGGGATGACCTTCCCTGCGTCAAGATGTTTGCCTTCCCAGAGGCCAGAGAAGTGGCGGCCAGCTGCCGGCTGCAGGGGACCCCTGGGCTGTGCGTGGCCGAGCTGGAGCTGCTGCCCGAGTGGTTCAGCTCGGGGCTGGACCTGGAGCCCGAGGAGGAGATCCCGGCGCTGCTGGGGGGCACGGCCATGGAGCTCTTCTTCAGCCTGTACCCGGCCGACGAGGCTGGCCAGTGTCCGCTGCAGGAGGAGGGCAGGTGGGAGAACAATGTCCACCTGGAGGATGGCCCCCTGCAGGGGCTCCCGGCCCGGGAGAGGATCGGCAGCGTGGTGGTCTACCCTACTCAGGATGACCTGCGCTGGTCCCTGGTGAGCCTGGATGAGAATGTCGCTCTGTCCGTCCCTCTGAACCTCGTGCGGGAAGGAGACACAGCCACCTTCTTGGTGTCTCTGGCCAGTAGCTCTGTGGCAGAGCAGTTCACTCTTCGGTAAGAGGCTTGCTGGGTCGGATGGGGTGGACATGCGCGATTGTGTAATCTTGGAGTCATCAATGAATAAAATGGGTGGTGATCATCTGCTGAGTATCTGTGAAAGCTGGCCCGCGGCTGGATGTTAGTCTAGCTGGCAGAGCAGGACTTACCCAATGGCTGCTAATCGTGAGCATGAGTTCCATTCCTGTGTGTGTGTGTGTGTGTGCGCGCGCGTGCGCATGTGCACGCATGTCATTGGAGGGAGACGGGGTGGGGAGGAGGAGCATCAGGCTCCACAGAGGCAGGGAAGCAGCTCAGCTCCAGGGGCTGCACCCACCTGCTGAAGGAGGCCACTGAGGCTGGAGGACAGGGCCTGCCCTTCCTGGTGACTCTGTTCAAGGAAGTGGCAGGGCACTGGGGTCTGTGAGTGGTGGGAGAAAGGTCTTTGCAGCCGTGAGCCCCTTTTAAACGAATGCTGCTGAGAAGGCGGTCAGAACCATGCTTTGTGCTCGATGTTGGAATGAGCAGCAGCTGATAATGTCAAACCCTCTGTGCTGTTATGCCGGGCAGAACCTGGCTATGCTGGGCAGGGCGTGTGTGTGCTGAGACAGGCCCCCACAGATGTGTGCTCTGTACCACCCACGTGGCATTGAATAATATCCAGAACTATGGCCGGTGCCAGTGGCTCATGCTTGTGAAGGTACAGAGATCCTAACAAACACTGAAGCCATAGAGGTGAAGATACACTGGAAACCCTGTCCAGCAGAGAACATGAAGTGGGAGACAGAATTTCAGGAGTTGAGGATAAAGTCAACAGAATCGGAAAAAAAATCAGAAGATAAAAGAGATTGGAAAAGTATGAAAGGAATTCCCAAGAATGGCAGGACTCTGTTAAGAGACCAAACCTATGAATCGTAGGCATAGGAGCAGTGCTATCTGAAGTCATAGGAAATCTATTGAATAAAATTATAGTCAAATGCTCTCCACGTCTTGAAAAAGAAAGCCCATCCAGCTATAAAAAGCTTCTAGAAAACACAACAGGCCACACCAGAATAGAACCCCCCCCCCACTGCCATATTTGAAACAGTAAATAGAACAAGGAGAGTACTGAGAGCCACAGAGAGAAATGTCAAGTCACTCACAACAGAAAACTCACGGAGCTGGGCGCCGGTGCTCACACCTGTAATCCTAGGTACTCAGAAGGCTGAGATCTGAGGAACAGTGTTTGAAACCAGCTTTGGCAGTAAGGCCTGTGAGACTGTTATCTCCCATTAACTTCAAAAAATGTGAGAAGTGCTAGTGCACTGGCCTTGAGTACCCAAGCTAAGGGACAGCACCCAGGCTCTGAGATCGAGCCTCTGGACCGGTATAGCCCCTCCCCCCAAGAAGGATAGCACATTCTCTCCCTCAAAGCAAGGGGTGCTGGCGGTGGTCACACCTGTGATCCTAGATACTTAAGAGGCTGAGATTGCAGGATTGAGGTTCAAAGCCAGGACAGGAAAGTCTGTGATATTCCATCTTCAATTAACGGGCGAAATGTTGAGCTGGAGGCATGGCTCAAATGGTAGGATCCAAGCTATAAGCAAACAAACCAAATAAGAGTGTAAGGCCCTGAGTTCAAACTGTGGTACAGGCAAAGAAAAAAAAGGAAAGGAAAAAAACCAAGTAGGGCCTGGAATGATGTTTTTTAAGTGCTGCAAATTAACAGCCGCCAATCTAGTAAGACTATCATCCATGAATGAAGGACAATGAGAACCTTCCATGATAGTAGGACCTAAACTTACAACCACAGGAATCCCACCCACTGAAGAGGAGGAGCCATGACCATGAGGACTCCACCCACTGAAGAGGAGGAGCCATGACCATGACTCCACCCACCAAAGAGGAGGAGCCATGACCATGACTCCACCCACCAAAGAGGAGGAGCCATGACCATGACTCCACCCACCAAAGAGGAGGAGCCATGACCATGAGGACTCCACCCACTGAAGAGGAGGAGCCATGACCATGACTCCACCCACCAAAGAGGAGGAGCCATGACCATGACTCCACCCACTGAAGAGGAGGAGCCATGACCATGACTCCACCCACCAAAGAGGAGGAGCCATGACCATGAGGACTCCACCCACTGAAGAGGAGGAGCCATGACCATGACTCCACCCACCAAAGAGGAGGAGCCATGACCATGACTCCACCCACCAAAGAGGAGGAGCCATGACCATGACTCCACCCACTGAAGAGGAGGAGCCATGACCATGACTCCACCCACCAAAGAGGAGGAGCCATGACCATGACTCCACCCACTGAAGAGGAGGAGCCATGACCATGACTCTACCCACTGAAGAGGAGGAGCCATGACCATGACTCCACCCACCAAAGAGGAGGAGCCATGACCATGACTCTACCCACTGAAGAGGAGGAGCCATGACCATGACTCTACCCACTGAAGAGGAGGAGCCATGACCATGACTCCACCCACTGAAGAGGAGGGCCATGACCATGACTCCACCCACCAAAGAGGAGGAGCCATGACCATGACTCCACCCACTGAAGAGGAGGGCCATGACCATGACTCCACCCACTGAAGAGGAGGAGCCATGACCATGACTCCACCCACTGAAGAGGAGGAGCCATGACCGTGAGGACTCCACCCACCAAAGAGGAGGAGCCATGACCATGACTCCACCCACCGAAGAGGAGGAGCCATGACCATGACTCCACCCACTGAAGAGGAGGAGCCATGACCATGAGTCCACCCACTGAAGAGGAGGAGCCATGACCATGAGGCCATGGGGTGAGGAAGTCAGGACCCCCTGCCTCCTCCGGTTTTCATGCTCTCCACACAGCAGACGCAGAACAGTGAGCTGAGTCAGAAAGCAGGAGTCGACCATCTTGTCTGCAGACATGACATCTTGCTGACAAAAACATTGGCCTGGGGTGAAAGGCTGGAGGAAGGACTTCCATGCAAGTGGACACCCAAAGCGGGCAGGAGCAGCAGAGTTCATGTCGGATACACCCCCAGCCCAAGTGAGTGAGGAGGGGGAGCGGCACTTCACGTTAGTGGAGCGAGCACTCACGCTGTGACCGTCGGTGTGCTCAGCAAAGGCTGCTGGACTTGCACACGTAGACGCAAACCCAGAGAGGAGGAGATGTAGCGCTGAAAAGCCACGGAGAGCTGCCAGATGATGAGAGAGAGAGAGAGAGGGAGGAGGGAGGGGGGAGGGAGGGGGGGAGGGAGAGGACCAGGCCAGGCAGTGTGGTTAAAATGCTGTCCATGCAGTGTAAATACCAGAGTGAAGCCTTCTGAACCGTGAGCACACGCTTAGAAAGCTGAAGGACAGGAACGTAAAACGGGCTGTGCTCAGGGTGTGAGCACTAGAGGACGGGTGGACAGAGGGGGAAGGAGTGAGCACGGGAGAACATTCTGGACTTGGGAGGCTTGCTGAGATGGCTGGGGCTGGGGCTGGTGGAGGCCGCAGTCAGGGTGCGTCCAGTCCGGGCGCGCCATGCGCGTGTGTGGACGTGGGGTCAGGGTGCGTCCAGTCCAGGCACGCCGTGCGCGTGTGTGGACGTGGGGTCAGGGTGCATCCAGTCCGGGTGCGCATGTGTGGACGTGGGGTCAGGGTGCGTCCAGTCCAGGTGTGCAGTGCGCATGTGTGGACGTGGGGTCAGGGTGCGTCCAGTCCAGGCGCGCAGTGCGCGTGTGTGGGCGTGGGGTCAGGGTGCGTCCAGTCCAGGTGTGCAGTGCGCATGTGTGGACGTGGGGTCAGGGTGCGTCCAGTCCAGGCGCACCGTGCGCGTGTGTGGGCGTGGGGTCAGGGTGCGTCCAGTCCAGGTGTGCTGTGCATGTGTGTGGACGTGGGGTCAGGGTGCGTCCAGTCCAGGCGCGCCGTGCGCGTGTGTGGACGTGGGGTCAGGGTGCGTCCAGTCCAGGCATGCCGTGCGCGTGTGTGGACGTGGGGTCAGGGTGCATCCAGTCCGGGTGCGCATGTGTGGACGTGTGGTCAGGGTGCGTCCAGTCCAGGTGTGCAGTGCGCATGTGTGGACGTGGGGTCAGGGTACGTCCAGTCCAGGTGTGCAGTGCGCGTGTGTGGATGTGGGGTCAGGGTGAGTCCAGTCCGGGTGCGCCATGCGTGTGTGTGGACGTGGGGTCAGGATGAGTCCAGTCCAGGTGCGCCGTGTGCGTGTGTGGACGTGGGGTCAGGGTGCATCCAGTCCGGGCACGCCATGCGCGTGTGTGGACGTGGGGTCAGGGTGCGTCCAGTCCAGGCGCGCAGTGCGCGTGTGTGGACGTGGGGTCAGGGTGCGTCCAGTCTGGGTGCGCCATGCGCGTGTGTGGACGTGGGGTCAGGGTGCGTCCAGTCCGGGTGCGCTGTGCGCGTGTGTGGACGTGGGGTCAGGGTGCGTCTAGTCCGGGCGCGCCGTGCGCGTGTGTGGACGTGGATTCAGGGTGCGTCCAGTCCAGGCGCACCGTGCGCGTGTGTGGGCGTGGGGTCAGGGTGCGTCCAGTCCGGGTGCGCCGTGCGCGTGTGTGCGTGTGCAGCAGCCCTCTTGGTGCATCTCGTTCATGCTAATTTAAAAAAGCCTGGCGGTGTGGCTCAGCAGAGGAGCGCCCGCCTCAGCCTCAGCGCGTGTGAAGTCCTCAGCTGGAGCCCAGCACCGCCCGTGCGGAGCTGGAAAGAGCTGCCGCCCTTGAGCGAGAGAGACATGGTGCAGGCCGTTTTCGTGGGGCGTGTTGGTGGCGATGTGGCGGCAGCTGGCGGGTGCGGCAGGCACCGTAGTGTAGTCCGTGCTGCCCACATTTTCCCCGTGCTTCTCTGGGTCCGTGTTGTCCATTGGTGTTACCCATCTGGCTCCTACGGGCGCATGCAGTGTGCAGGCCTGGGAGCAGAGGGGTGGGGAGGGATGGGTGGGGCAGAGCAGCGTTGCAGGAGGGTCTCTACGTCTTTCACGGCAGCTGGTGTCACCGCACACTCATGGCGTGTGTGTGTGTGTGTGTGTGTGTGTGTGTGTGTGTGTGTGTGTGTGTGTGAGAACGGCAGAGCTGGCCAGGGGTCACCACAGAGAGGACCCCGTCTCCCCACGGGGCCTGTAGAGTGAGTCATCACTTCCCATGATGCACGTAGAAGGGCTTCTGGTATAGGGGGTCAGTGCAGGTTGCTGGTATGATAGACAGACAGAAATTTGTCTACTTGAGTCTATCCGTTCTTTCTTTTACACAACCGTGGGCATTTGTACCAGGCTAATTTTGGCATGTGTTCCTCACTGGTTCTTCTATACATGGCAGTACTTGTGCCTGGAGACGGACGGAGTCTGGAGACGGCCAGGGGTTCCCGCCCGAGACCACTCGCTGAGGAGGAGGCCAGGGCCATGGTGCGGGCTGCCCGTGCGTCCAGAGCCTCCGTTCCAGCCGCTCTTGGGCGCTTCCACATGTCTTGATGGGGACTGGCTGTCCCAGGTTTCTGGCCAGCACTCAGATGCTGTATTTTGCTTTGTTTAATGGCCAGAGAGAAACACACTGAGATTGTGAAAATGAGAGCAAGAAGGAGCTGTTTAGCCAAAGCTGGTGATGGCGGGAAGTTGCTGCCATCTTTTTCTTTTCTTTTCTTTTTTTTTTTTTTGGGTCCGGTTGTGGGGCCTGAACTCTGGGCCTGGGCGCTGTCCCTCAGCTCTTCAGCTCAAGGCGAGCGCTCTACCACTTGAGCCACAGTGCCACTTCCAGTTTTCTAGTCGTTTATTGGAGATAAGAGTCTCACAGTCTTTTCTGCCCAGGCTGGCCTTGAACCACGGTCCTCAGATCCCAGCCTCCTGAGTAGCTAAGATGACAGGCGTGAGCCACCGGTGCCCAGGCACTGCCATCTTTGTTTACAGAAACTCAGAGACACGCAGAGGGGTGGGGTGCTGTGCAGAGGGACAAAGTGTCAGCAGCTGGAGAGAGAAGGGAGGCTCTGCGTGGGAAGTGTGGGCATGGGGAGGCAGAAGCAGGACCAGGAGAAGCAGGGAGGTTGGGCTGCAGCAGCCTCGCTCCTCTGATGGGAAGAGTTGGAAGCAGAGGCAAGAAACAGGGAAGGTGGGAGACAGTGGGGCAGCTCTGACCATTCCAGACAGTGCCTGGACAGCTGGGGGTTATCAGCCCGACTGGCAGACCTGGGAGTGCGTGCTGGCGCGCGCGCGCACGCACACACACACACACACACACACACACACACACAGATACACATGTACATGCATCCCTCCTGCATGTGCGTACACATGCAACTCACCCACCTGCATGCACACCCGCACATGCACCCACACATGCACACACTGTGGTTTGGTTATGGTCACCCTAGAAAGCCCTCTGGGTGCCCCCAGAGGAAAGCAGCGAAGTAGCCTTGCAGGCCACTGAGCTGGGGGCTCAGAGGCTTTGCTAACCTCCACTCCACGTGGCTGTCGCTGAGGGCCCTGGGTCGGGGGGCAGAGGAGTTCTCTTGGGGACTGGCAGGACCGTGCTCAGCAGGGGTGTGGCTCCCGGGGCTGGTGCTGCCGGCTTGGGCTTGGGGTTTCCTCTCCGGGCACCTCTCTCTGGGAGGGGAGGTCTGGGAACAGCATTCACACACAGGAAAGGTGTCCCCAGCCTGCCCCGCCCCACCTCTACACCAGCTGAGCCCAGCTGACATTGCCACCTGCTTCCCAGCCTGCCCCAGGACCTGCAAACGGCCCTCCTTCCAGCTGCCAGGGCAAAGGTGGCTGGGTTATGGAGTGATGTGCCATTCTGGAATCTTCTGTGTTGCCTGCCCAGGCTCAGCCTAAACTGGGGGGACTGTGGAGGGAGGGGGCTGTGGGAGGAAACTCTCCAAGCCTTCTGTGGGCTCAGCCAGGTCTGCAAGGGTCTCTTCTGTGCCCGAGAGGCTTCTTCTTCCTCTCTCCCTCCCCCTCCCTCTCTGAGTCCCTCTTCCCGGACCCACTTGTGCCTGGCAGTCTGTGATTCCATCACTTCCTGCGCTTGGTGCTCACTCAGGGATTGCGATTGTAGAGGTTGAGGGAAGTAGGTAGAAGGCGAGGCCGTTTGTGGGAAGGAAGCCTGGTGTTCCCAGCACTGCACACAGAGAACCTCAGTTCTGGCGGTCTCGTGTGGCCAAACAGGTGTCAGGAGTTAAATGTGTGTGGCAGGTTGGATTGTGCAGCCAAAACCCATGAGAGCAGACGGAGCATGCCCGCCCCTGGGCAGGAGCCCCCACGCAGCATGCCTGCCCCTGGGCGGGAGCCCCACGCAGCATGCCCACCCCTGGGCAGGAGCCCCCATGCAGCATGCCCGCCCCTGGGCGGGAGCCCCACACAGCATGCCCACCCCTGGGCAGGAGCCCCCATGCAGCATGCCCGCCCCTGGGCAGGAGCCCCCACGCAGCATGCCCGCCCCTGGGCGGGAGCCCCACGCAGCATGCCCACGCCTGGGCGGGAGCCCCACGCAGCATGCCTGCCCCTGAGCAGGAGCCCCCACGCAGCATGCCCGCCCCTGGGCAGGAGCCCCCACGCAGCATGCCCGCCCCTGGGCGGGAGCCCCACGCAGCATGCCCGCCCCTGGGCGGGAGCCCCACGCAGCCGCTGGCCCTGCTGACCGGAGGAGGCTCTGAGCACTGGCCCAGGGCTTGACCTAGGTGCCATCCGCATGCAAATCCTGCTCTCACGGAAATGGTGTCAGGAATTGCGCTGTAGCCAGGGAGCACACGGCGTCCTGCCGTATTCAAGCTCAGATCTGAAGAGAGCCGCTACTTCTGTGTGCCCACACACGTGTGGAGAACCCGTGTGAGAACCCACGCTACCTGGGGTCAAGGTGGACAGCCGAGCTCCCGAGGGAACGGAAGGGCTCTGTGTTCCCACGATCCGTGCGGTCCGTTTTATTATGAAGAGACGCCTGTTTTTGAAGTCAATTATAGCCAGTCATGAGTGGAAGAACCCCCAACTCCCCCATGGATGCTTCTCCTGACCTGACGTGGGGAAGTGGAGCCCAGGGGTGTGATGGATTCCACTCTGCTCCAGAATTAGCTTCCTGGGCGGCGGCGCGCGCTGGTGGCTGTGGCTGGCCGTCTTGAAGGAGCCACCATGCGCTGTAACACCGGGTAGAAGGTTTGACGCTCGCTGCAGTCCTGTGTTTCCATAGCAACGTGACTGGAGGCCAGAGAAAGCGGTAGACGGCTGGCAAGGCCTGCCCAGGAGCACCCCCCCCATGCCCAGAGCTCCCCATCTGGTCCCTTCAGCCTCTCTCCCAAAGTTACCGTTTCTGGCAAAGACTTTGGGCTCTCAATTGTCTTAGAGAATAGCTCACGTCAGCACAGAAACGGATCCTGGTGCCTTGGGAACCACAAGCACAGGGCAGAGACGATTCCAGGTGGTCCCTAGAAAGGCTGTGGGCGTTCGAGAACCGCGTGCGATCTTGGGTGCTGGGCCTTGCCTGCAGCTGGGTGAACCAGACAGCCGGCCCCTGCTTGGTGCCCTTCCTGTCCTCCCCGACCACCTGCCAGACCCCCTGTCTGTTGCTTTGTTTAGTTTGAAATGTCTAGAACCCACAGCCCGGGCTGGGAGCTGTTGGCAGACAGCAGCGTCTGGCCAGAATTCAATAACATTGTTCTGTTTTTATTGTACTTATTTTAAGGTTTTCTCTTCTCTCTGGAAAGTAATATTGTTTTTCTTTCTTTTTTTTTTTTCCATTTCAAATGCTGATATATTGCTTCCTCCCTAGGTAAATTAATGCAAATCCAGCAAACAGATTTAAAAGAAAATATTAAGTAACCAGACAGATGGTGCCCAGGATAAAGCAGACGGGGTGGTGTGGGGTTGCTCGAGACCGCGTCCCCTGCGTGAGGCCGCGTTTGGCTTCCTGTCTTCAGGACTCTCTGATCGGCAGCCTGTTAGATGACCACGTGCGTCCCCCATCAGCCGCTCTTGCCAGTGGCAGGAGCGTTGTAAGCTTGTTAGAAACCCCTGTTCTTCACCTTCAATGCTAACGACGCCTTTCGTCAGAGGCTGCCTCTTCTGGGCACTCTGGGTGCGGTGAAGGCAGATGGAAACCGGCAGGTGGATACCACAGCCAGGTGGAGGCAGACATGTGAAGACAGTCGGATACAGACAGATGGACGCAGGAAGAGGTGTGTGTGTGGAGATGTGCATTCCATGCAGTGTGGTTTTGACAACTAAAGATAAACTCAGTTCGTTTTTAGCAGTGTGATTTCCCCCCAGACGTGTCTTCCTCCTTGCTCGGAGCTGGTGTGTGAGCATACCTGGAGTGGGGCTCTGGGACGGGGCCCCGGCTGCCCCCACCGCCGTGGACGGGGCTGGGCAGCAAGGCTGCGTGCTGCCTGGGCGAATCGCCCGTTGGAGCCGTAGCTCTGCGAGGCTGGGGAGCAGCCTCAGCGTGTGGGGCCCTGCGGGGACACTGGGGGTGCTCCGAGGTGGCGACTTCTTTCTGAAATCAGTGTTTGGCAGAGTCCGGGCCCGTGGCCGTGATTCCTGCCACGCCTGCTCGCTGCCCACCCTCGGCCCGCGCGGGCCTCCTCGCCACGCTGGCCATCTCAACGGAAGCACAGGTCTCGGCAGTGAATGCGTCTTAGGAGTACATGAGCTGCACGTTACCGTGGTGGCCATGGTACGGGAAGGGCCGCTGTGTGAGCAGGGCCCCATGGGAGCGGCGGCTGCAGACGCACTCAAGGCCCCTGCCCTCAGCCGGTCGGGGGTGGTGATCGCTTTTCAGAGACGAGAGAAGTATATTGTCTTGTTTTTATTTTGGGGTCGGGGGGGATCTTTTCCGTTTGGGGCATATTAAGTGTGATTTTCCATGAGAGTTCTACGAAGTGATTTCAAGTATAGTAGGGCCTTCTGATCTACGGAGGCGTGAGTCCACGGAGTCCGCTGAGGAGAGCGCACGCGTGCTCGGGATGTGGTGTTGAGTGCTGCACCCAGACGCTTGATTCTTTTCCCCTGAACGCCATGCGGCTTCTTCTAAGGACAAGCTGCCTTCCAGCGAATGTGAAATTGTCACGTAAAGTCAAGTGCGTCACACACGCTTTCTGTTTGGAAGGGTTGCCATCATTCTTATTTTGCTCTTGTCTTCTGGGAGGCAGAGGTTCGTAAGATTCAGCGCAGGAGAAGGGCAGGCCCCTGTGATTTAAACGTCCTTGGAGTCAGAGAGTGTACGCGAGGATTTAAAATGTCTGTTTTTGAAATGTTTATATTATTATGATGATGTTTTTCGGTTAGTCATGGGGCTTGAAATCTGGGTCTGTGCACTGTCCCTCAGCTCTTCAGCTAGGGCTCTACCACTTGAGCCACAGCACCACTTCCAGCTTTTTCTGCTTATGCAGTGCTGAGGAACCAAACCCAGGGCCTCATGCATGTGAGGCAAGCACTCTACCACTGAGCACCTTCCCAGCCCCTATTATATTATTTTCAATTGTTATTATTAAAGAGATGTACAGAGGCGTTACCGTTTCATAAGTCAGGTAACGAGTACCTTTCCTTCTGGACATTGCCACTCATTTCTTTGCTGTCTCCCAGTTATTCATTATTTTTTGACAATGCTTGGGTAACAAATCTACGAAGCAGGCAAGCTTACTGTATTCACTTGTTTAGGGATTTGGGACTTAGAAGAAAGTTCTGTATTGCAAAAATAATGTACGTGGTAAGACAGTGTAGCAGTGGATGTGTGTGTATGTGTGTGTGTTGTATGTGTGTATGTGTGCGTGTATGTGTCTTGGTAGCAGTGAGTACCCAGGCAACGGTCCCTCTATTCAGGAAATACCTCATGTGCCGGGTGAACCTTCAGCTGTGTCTGCACAGGGAAGAGGAGGTGAGGAATATCATCGTGGTTCAAAAATGCTTTCAAGTACTACGATGAAACGATTCTTTATTAGGCATTTGGAAGTTTATATCACCAAACAGTCTACAAATAGCAGGTCTGATGGAAAATGAGTTTAATTCCTTGAAAGGTCAGGCTCCTTTTGAGTTACGGATTGAATTTTTCTCTCTTAGCTTTGTTTATTAATATTTATGACTGAAATGATGGATGAGACAAGGAAAGATCTATGAGTGTTTCCAGAGGTTCCCCCGATTTAGTGTTTGCTCTCTTTACTCACAAGGAGGGCTGAAATATTAAATATCCTTTTCCATCTGCTGTCTTGCCCTTGAATGACAGGGGGCAACTTTTTGTGTGTGTCTTCTGTGAACACAGGAAGGATTTTAACCAGCCCTCTGAGTGGTAGAAATGTCAGAGCTTGACTGTTTTTGTCAGTGAACTTTCAATTGCAAATAGAAGAAACACAGCTCAAATGGGCTTAAGGGAATTACTGGCTGCTGTAGCTGAAAAGCTCCAAGACAGCCTTAGGTCTAGCTGGATCCAGACCCTTAGACATCTGCCTGAAACCCACCCAACTTTACCTGTTGTCTCTGCCTTCCTCTTCTGGCTTCATTCTCTGGCAGGGGCTGGATCCCCGCAGATCTGGGGGGGCTCTTTCTCAAAGCATCCAGGAGAGACCCTGCCAACACCTCATTTTTAGGCTTCTGGTTTCCAGAACCGTGATAATTTCAGTTGTTGTAAAATTTATTTCCCAGGCTGTTCTAAGAGTCCTGGGAAGCCAATATCGCTAGCATGGAACAGGGGACACCCAACAGGACATTTTTGGGTGAACTCTGTTTGATTGACTGCAGAAGGTGTTGTGGTTTGAGATTAGACACATGACCATGAGGCTGAAATCTGGGAGACAGTCTTGTGCCGTACGAGCCACTGTTTGGTTGGAGAAGCGCGTAACAGCTGTCCCCCGCAGCTGGGAGTGCAGGCAGGGTGTGCCTGGGCTCGCTGGCTGCATAAGCTTTCTGCAGACAGAAACCACAGCTGCCTTGCACGCATATCGCAAAGGGAGGTAGAGATGGCTCTGTCTCCAGTTCCCTTCCTTTGCTGGACTCCATTGCTTTGCACGTAGCTTTTCCCAGTTGCTGATATTCAACTTTCCCCCAGGAGGTAAAATACCCACCAGTGCATTAACTAACCAATCAACCCACCAACCAACTAATCAGCCAACCAGCCATCCAACCAACTAACTGAATAACCAGCCAATTAACCATCCAACCAATCCACCCATCAACCAACTAACAAACCATCCAACCAACTCACTGACCAACTAACCAGCCATCCAACCTACCAATGAACCAACCTTCCCACCAATTAACAAACTAAACAACGTGTCAACCAACCATCCATCTATGAATCTATCCATCCAACCAGCTATCAGCCACCCACCCACCTATTCATCCAACCACCCACCTATCCATCTATCCATTGATCGATCGATCCATCCATCCATTTGTCCATCCCTCCATTCAACCGTCTATCCATCCACTCACCCAGCAGTCAACCAAGCCCTGATCCACCCATATATCTAAACAACTACCATCCATCTATCCATCATCCATCCAACCAACTAAACAACCAGCCAACCAGCCAGCCAATCAATAAGCCAACCAATCTATCAAGCAATTAACCAACCAGTCAGCCAACTAATGAACATACCCGCTAGGCAACCTACGAACTACCAGCCAACTAGTTAGCCAACTAACTAATCAATTAACCAACTAACCAACCAGCTAGTGAACAACATTCAGGCATCAATCAATCATTGGGAGAAGCAGGGAAATATAGATTGATTACTTATGGTTTTAGCAAAGTATGGTAAATAAATACCTCCCCACACATGTGTAGTGGAGGTCGGTCAATGGTGGGAGGCTGCTGGCGTGCTGTGCCTTCATCAGCTGTGTTGGAACTATAACCGAGCTTTGGCATTTATCCCCCTCCGTGGCTGTCTCCTTGGAACCACACACCTGCAGTGCTGAGATCTCTTGTAACTAAAATAACCCTTACATTTGCCAAAACGTGAAGTTTCTGATGGATCCAAAGCTATGCACAGGATCCTCGAGTGCTCCCCTGCGCACGGTGCCCCTCCTGGACGTCCTCCGTTCTCAGAGCGGAGCTCCCGGCTTCCCCAGCGGGGCCTTCACAATACCTGTCCCCGCGGTCCACGTCTCAGCACCGTGGAGAGCGTGCACGAGGGGCATCTCCGCAGGTCCCCTGGTGGGGAGTGCCCTCCTGCTCCCTGGACTCTGTGTCGCGCACTGTCCCGGGTTCAGCCGGGTGCTGGAAGGGTGGGGCATGACTCTGCCAGCCCTCAGGTGTCTGGCAGGAGATGGGGCTGCATCCTCCACGGCTAATTTATCACAGAGAACGTGGTTTGCCAAGTGAAAGCTCTCTGCAGCTTAATCTTCATCACGCCCGATTGTCAATGGTGTGTGTGTGTGCGTGTATATATCATACCCAGCTGGCACTGGTATGGGTCAGGATCTCTGCCACTTCACACGCTGTGCTCCCGAGTTTAAGAACCCCTGAACCCAGGGATCCACCTGGGTGGTGTTGCCCCTGCCCTGCCCAGGGCACCTTGGAGGGAGGCCCTGCATTCTGCCAGCGTTGATGGCCCTCCTCCTGTTTGCCAGGCACGCCTCTCAGCCGCAGGGATGAGGCAGGAACTGGAACACACATCCCGTGGGGAAGGTGAGCGAGGCCACGTGTGGGTGCGTGCGTGCGGGGAGGGGGGCGGAGGGAGGGGCGGCCCTGCCCCTTCCACTGCCTGGTCTCGGGGTCTCATCCGAGCCCGCTCTGCCGCAGCGCCCCACCGGCTGAGGACAGGCCGCGGGCCCGGCCGGCGCAGGTGCTGCTGGTTTTGAGGGACTTCCTCGTGGGCGTTTGTGTTGTGTCCGAGGCCAAGGGTGAGCAGCGTCTGACCGAGGAGGGGCAGTGCGCTTGAGGCCGGGGGTTGGCAGAGTGTGGCCGGCATGGAGGGATGGCCAGGCGGGGTGGGGAGCCCCACGGCCGTCCCCCGGGGCGGTGCTCTGCCAATCCAACGCGCTCTGTGCGACCCCACGGTCTCACTGTCCATGTAGTTATTTGCACGAAGACGACGCAAACACACATGTGCGTGTCTGGTGTGCGTGTGCCCCGGGTGAGCCGTGGGTGTGCAGGCCGGGGCTGGTCCCTTCGGGCCTGGGAGGGGTGGGTGTAAGCCGGGGAGGTGGGGTGCTGGGGAGGGACTGGGAGCCAGCGCCCGGGTGATGCCGGGGGGCGCCCTCCTGCCACAGCCTCCAGTCGAAGGGGACGGGGTGGGCGGCGGGGAGGCCCCGTCCTCGGAGCCCCGAACCCATGCGGAGACGGCCACTAGGTCCTGGCCTGGGCAGGGGGCTTCTGCGGGGTGTCTTGGGCTGTGAGGCCTGGAGGAGAGGAGGCCCGTGGTGAGGGAGTTAAGACCCTGGGGCGCAGAGGGGCGCCCCTGGGGCTTCTGTCAGAGTGGGTGGGGCAGGGCGGGGTGGGGGATGGCGCAGTGCCCGCCGGGCCGGCCCCCTCAGCCCCTTGCGGGAGGAGCACGGGGGAGCCCGGCGCAGCTGTGGGAGGGCTCCCGTGCCAGGGCCGCGGGGGCTCGGCCAGAACAGCAAGGGCTCACGCCCAGCCCACAGCGGCGGGCGGGACTTGCCCGCTGCACACAGGCTCTGGAACATTCTCTCCAGCTGCTGGAAGGCTAAGTGCGGGGCAGACAGGGCGCCTCTGTCCGTGGCGTGCATAAATTAACTCCAGGAACATGGCTGTGCAAGAACGGAGGCTTTGTACGAGTAGCAGACGTAATGCACAGAGCCCGGTGGGACCCGGCCGGGGTGAGGGGCACCTGTGGGGTGGACGGCCCCCCTGGGGGCAGGGGCTGGCCCCGAACCGCAGGGGACAGCGGACGGCGGAGGCCGGGGAGGCCTGGAGGAAGGGGGGAGGGGCGGGAGCGTGCCTTCTGTTTAATTAGATGTGCAGTGATCCGAGCGCTGGCCCCTCCCGCCCCCCACCCCCCCGGGGTCCCAGAAGTTGGCAGCAAAACCAGCCCAGAGCTCAGTCTAGCCACACACTTCAGGTTTTCCCTCCGTGGGTCTCACAGTTTGGTTGTTTCTTTCAGGTTTCACTTCCGATAAGTCCTTTTTTGTGTCTTGTTAGGTGTCATTTGTTCAGGGATGGGACGTTTGCCTGCTACCCTCCCCCACTGTTTTGAGATAAAAGTTACAACATTCAACCAGGAGCCTTAAAGCCAACAACTTAGGGCATTTAGCACATTCACTGCGCTGTGTAGTCACACCTCGTTTATTTCTAAAACCGTGTTCAGCAGAAATCGAGAGGATCGTGCGTCAAGTCTAGCCAGGGCAAAAAGTGGAGTGAGTGCGTGTGAGGTGGACTGAGATGCCCTGGGCTGTGTGGACAGTGTGATGGTGCAGCAGCGCTCATGTGTGGCCGGGCACCTTTCCAGGGAGTGCCCGTGTCTCCGGCCTCACCAGCACAACCCGCAGAGGAGCGCGGCTTCTGACACACAGACGAGGCAGAGCATTAACGCAGGTGGCAGAGCGCGGGGCGTACGCGTGGGCGTTTACAGGAAGTCACTTTTAGTCGTAGCACAAACTGGCCTCAAACTCGCAGTCCTGCTTCAGTGTCCCAGTGCTGGGATGAAGGGGTGTGTTGCTATGCCTGCCTTAGGACACCTCCTGGGGAAGGAGTCGCTGGTGGGCGCGCTTCTCTGCGTGCCGGGGTCTGGTTGGTGCCCGGGGTGGGCTGGTGCTCCCTATCTGACCCTGTTTTCCTCACCTTGCAGGATTAAGGCAGCCGCTGGCATGAGGATCATGGCGGTGAGGCTCAGCAAGGAGGACCAGTGGGCGGTGCAGGAGGAAATAGAGCACAGCAGCACCCAGACCACGGCGGTCCTGGCCTGCGTGGGCCACCACGCTGCCACGCAGAGCAGGTGAGCGCCACGGGCCGGCCCGTGCTGGGGATTGGGCGTGGAGGAAAGCGTGGACTTGGAGTCATGGAGTGCTGGGGGGCCGTGTGTCCTGTGTGTGTGTGTGTGAAAGGCAGTGTGCCCTGTGTGTGTGTGTGAAAGATAGTGTGTCCTCTGTGTGTGTGTGTGCGAAAGATAGTGTGTCCTGTGTGTGTGTGTGAAAGGCAGTGTGCCTTGTGTGTGTGTGAAAGGCAGTGTGCCTTGTGTGTGTGTGAAAGGCAGTGTGCCCTGTGTGTGTGTGAAAGGCAGTGTGCCCTGTGTGTGTGTGAAAGGCAGTGTGCCCTGTGTGTGTGTGAAAGACAGTGTGCCCTGTGTGTGTGTGAAAGGCAGTGTGCCCTGTATGTGTATGAAAGGCAGTGTGTCCTGTGTGTGTGTGAAAGGCAGTGTGTCCTGTGTGTGTGAAAGGCCACGTGTCCTGTGTGTGTGTGAAAGGCAGTGTGCCCTGTGTGTGTGTGTGTGAAAGGCAGTGTGCCCTGTGTGTGTGTGTAGGTGGGTGTCCTCTGTGTGTGTGTGTGTGTGTGTGTGTGTGTGTGTAGGTGGGTATCCTGTATGTGTGTGTGTGTGTGTGTGTGGAGGTGGGTGTCTTGTGTGTGTGTGTGTGTGTGTGTGTGTGTAGGTGGGTGTCCTGTGTGTGTGTGTGTGTGTGTGTGTGTGTGTGTGTGTGGAGGTGGGTGTCTTGTGTGTGAGTGTGTGTGTGTGTGTGTGTGTGGAGGTGGGTGTCCTGTGTGTGTGTGTGTGTGTGTGTGTGTGTGTGTGAGATGGGTCGTGGTTGCTGGGTGCAGTGAAGTGCTGCAGCGGGCAGGGGTGGAGGCTGAGGGGGGCAGGGTGGCCACGCTGGGGTAAGCGTCTCTTGCAGCTCCAGCAGCCATTTTGGTGCTGTCTCCTGTGGCTTCAGCGTCTGCGGGTGGCCGGATGGCGCCTCTGGCTGGCAGCCTGCTCCTGCTCAGGTGCCCAGGCACCTTGGCAGGCCGAGCACTGTCCTGCGAGTGTGCATGTGTTGGACGCGGCACCTTTGCTGGGCTGGATGTGCCCGGCCCTGGCCCGGCCCTCTCTGGGTGACGTCCAGGCCGCTGTCCATGAGGGTGATGCTGGAGCCTCGGTCCGCCGGTGTGTCGCCTCGGGAAGGCGGCTGTGGGGGAGGCCTGGGCTGGCCGGGGCCAGGGGTGCTGTCGCCGGCGGTGCCAGCCCTGGACTGGGGTGCCGGCCCTGGACTGGGGTGTGGGCCTGGACTGGGGTGTGGGCCTGGACTGGGGTGTGGGCCTGGACTGGGGTGTGGGCCTGGACTGGGGTGCCGGCCCTGGACTGGGGTGTGGGCCTGGACTGGGGTGTGGGCCTGGACTGGGGTGCCGGCCCTGAACTGGGGTGCCGGCCCTGGACTGGGGAGCTGGGCCTGGACTGGGGTGTAGGCCTGGACTGGGGAGCTGGGCCTGGACTGGGGTGCAGGCCTGGACTGGGGTGTGGCCCTGGACTGGGGAGCTGGGCCTGGACTGGGGTGCAGGCCTGGACTGGGGTGTGGCCCTGGACTGGGGAGCTGGGCCTGGACTGGGGTGCAGGCCTGGACTGGGGTGTGGCCCTGGACTGGGGTGCAGGCCTGGACTGGGGTGTAGGCCTGGACTGGGGTGTGGGCCTGGACTGGGGTGCAGGCCTGGACTGGGGTGCAGGCCTGGACTGGGGTGTGGCCCTGGACTGGGGTGTAGGCCTGGACTGGGGTGTAGGCCTGGACTGGGGTGTGGCCCTGGACTGGGGTGTAGGCCTGGACTGGGGTGCTGGCCTGGACTGGGGTGCTGGCCTGGACTGGGGTGAAGGCCTGGACTGGGGTGAAGGCCTGGACTGGGGTGTGGGCCTGGACTGGGGTGTAGGTCTGGACTGGGGTGTAGGCCTGGACTGGGGAGCTGGCCTGGACTGGGGTGTAGGCCTGGACTGGGGTGTAGGCCTGGACTGGGGTGTAGGCCTGGACTGGGGTGCAGGCCTGGACTGGGGTGCAGGCCTGGACTGGGGTGCAGGCCTGGACTGGGGTGTAGGCCTGGACTGGGGTGTAGGCCTGGACTGGGGTGCAGGCCTGGACTGGGGTGTAGGCCTGGACTGGGGAGCTGGCCTGGACTGGGGTGTAGGCCTGGACTGGGGTGCAGGCCTGGACTGGGGTGTAGGCCTGGACTGGGGTGTAGGCCTGCACTGGGGTGTAGGCCTGGACTGGGGTGTAGGCCTGGACTGGGGTGTAGGCCTGGACTGGGGTGTAGGCCTGGACTGGGGTGTAGGCCTGGACTGGGGTGCAGGCCTGGACTGGGGTGCAGGCCTGGACTGGGGTGTAGGCCTGGACTTGGGTGCAGGCCTGGACTGGGGTGCAGGCCTGGACTGGGGTGCAGGCCTGGACTGGGGTGCAGGCCTGGACTGGGGTGTAGGCCTGGACTGGGGTGTAGGCCTGGACTGGGGTGCAGGCCTGGACTGGGGTGTAGGCCTGGACTGGGGTGTAGGCCTGGACTGGGGTGCAGGCCTGGACTGGGGTGCTGGCCTGGACTGGGGTGTAGGCCTGGCGGTGCCGGCCCTGGACTGGGGAGCTGGGCCCCCACACTGTCACCGCCCTGCCATCGCTGCAAGCAGGTGGAGTGTCACTTCCTGGTCTGTGACACAGCCTGGGTCCCGGCACAGGACAGGAACGTTGCTGATCTACCCTGCAGACCCGGGAATGTTCTAGAAGTGGTTATCACTGTCTAGGCTTTGTGAGATCTAGTCTTTTTGAATTCTGTTTAGACGAGATTAAAAAAGACAACAGGAGAACACAGAAAGTTCTGCAGGCTCGTTGGGGCTGGAGCTGGTTCTCCTCCCCTCACCTTTGCGTGTTTAGTGTTGGTCGCACGGGACAGCCTGTCCCCCTAGAACCATCCGTCGGCCCAGGGACGGCTGCCTTTTACCTTGTGGGTTGGAGGGGTCGGTGAGGGGTGAGGCCTGGCCGCCACGTGCCGGGCTGGGAGTTTCTCATAGACAGTCACATCAAACCGCCTGACAGTCAGTGATAAGAACTGGAGGTGTGTGTGTGTGTGTGTGTGTGTGTGTGTGTGTGTGTGTGTGTGTGTGTGTGTGTGTGTGTGTGTGTGTGTGTGTGTGTGCGCGTGCGCCTCATTGTGAACGGTGGGGGTAACAGAGACGGAAGCACCCGCCAAGCGTCGTGCCGCCCAAGAGGAGAAACTCGAGAACGAACAAATGTGGAAGCAGGTGGAGCAGAGAAACTCAGAGCTGGAGGGACGGACAGCCAGAGGAGAGGCCACCCGACATGTCCGGGACCGGTGTCCCGTGACGCGCCCTCGGCCTCAGCGATGCCTGGGGGCCGGCGGGAGGAGCAGAGGCCATCAGCCCTCCAGGCGCTGGGAGGGAGCCTTCCGGCATGTTCCTCCGCTCATTCTCACCCAGAAAGCCGGGCTGCCTCCGTCAGCCGTCCGTTGCCGAGGACGGCCGGCACCTCCCATCCGGTGGCGTGAGCTGGGGACAGTGACCATGTAGGGAGGAGAGGTTTACTGCCAGCAAGACCCCTTCTCACAAGAGAGAAGCAGCGCCCGCCGTTGTCTGGGTGACTGGTAGAACCTCCAAGGTTTAGGAGGCGGAGACCTGGCGTGGACGTGTGGGCCTGTGGGCTAGGGGCTTCATCGTGGTGGATTAGGGTTGATGGCTACCGCCCAAGTGGCAGAGAAGGGGGCCCGAGGCCTCCCAGACCCGAAGGTCACTCTAAGGGACCTTGCTGCCCAACGTGGTGGTAGCAGCCCCGAGCAGTGCCATCCTGCGTGAAGGGGGAGCTGAGTTTCCCCTGCCTGTACTCCATGGGCCTCGTGCTGGCTGTGAGGGAGGAGGCTGCTGCACCAGCAGCCCCCGGGGCATGGTGAGATGCCTGCTCACCTGTGGCTGGCACAGCGCGGAAGAGGAGGAGACTGCCCACAGCAGCCCCCGGGGCAGAGCGGAAGAGGAGGACACTGCACCCAGCAGCCCCTGGGGCAGAGACGGCCGGATGTCCCTGAGCCCGCAGGACCAAGGCTTTTTGTGAAGTTTGACTGTGATCCTTAAGTGGCTTACCATGTGACTACAAGATCACTTGTAGGTAAAACTCAAACTGGCTGTACCTGTGTCTGAGACTCAGGGAGGAGGGGGAGGGGGAGGGGGAGGGGGAGGGGGAGGAGGAGGAGGGGGAGGGGGAGGGGGAGGGGGAGGGGGAGGAGGAGGGGGAGGAGGAGGAGGGGGAGGAGGAGGAGGAGGAGGTCATCCAGCAATGGTGGAAGCTCTCTTGCTTACCCAATCAGTTTATGTCACTTTCCTTCCTCCTCTTCTTCCTCTGCTTCCTTCTTTCTGGTAGTCCTGGGGTTTAAACTTCGGGCCTTATAATAGCTTGGTTGGCAGGTACTCTTCTTTTTTTTGAAATCAGTCCTGGAGCTTGAACTCAGGACCTGGGCGCTGTCCTTGAGCTCTTTTGCTCAAGGGAAGCACTCTACTACTTTGAGCCACAGCTCCACTTCCAATTTTCTGGTTGTTCATTGGAGACAAGTCTCATGAACTTTCCTGCCCAGGCTGGCTTCAAGCTGTGATCCTCAGATCTCAGCCTCCTGAGTGGCTAGCCTGACAGTCTGAGCCCCTGGCGTCTGGCAGTGAGGGTCTTTCTGCTGGCCGGGTTGGAGCTCACCGGTTTGAATTTACGGATCTGCCACCGGTGTTCTGTTGGAGAAATGCCCAGGCCCTTTAATTTCTCTGTTGTTGGGAGGCAGATGAAGTTTTTTTTTTCTTTAGCAGAGTGATTCGACACAGGATAATGGTTGCATAATGCTGTAGTTAAACACAGCAGAGAGCTGATGGATCGGCTGTCGCTCTGATCTTGCTGTAATGGGAAGATGATATTTAGTCATCTGAAAGAAGGACCACAGTGCTGATGAATGTGCTGCATTTTGGGGGCGAATGGCTCATTAGGACCGGCCGCTCGTGCTCAGTGGTGAAGGAGCTGGACCCTGGGTGTCCCCTGGGTTGAGAGGTGACAGAGCCGCTGGAACTTGCTTTCAGGAGTGACCAAGCGCGAGCATTTCACAGATGCAGCGCTGCCGCCCCAGGGGAGCCGCCTCTGCGTAGCCCGTGTGTCGATGGAATTTGGCCGGCTTGCTTTGTGTCTTTTTGGCTCATTGGGGCCAGCATTCAAGGTGCCCTGTTTGTTTGCAAATACATGTGTGGGGTACACCTGGTGAGGAGGGGTGTGGTGACCCCGAGTCAGATGAGGGTGGCTTCCGCACTCCCTGCAAAGAAACAAAGGGAGAATAAGGTGGGGTCGGGTGTTGGTGGCTTCTTTCTTCTAGAATTCAGAAGAGATAACATTCCTTTAGCCTCTGTTTCCTCCACTTTAAAGTAGGGCGCCACGCTGCCTGGCCCGGAAAAATGGCCCGTAGGGATCTCTGAATTCTGTCATCGTCGTCTGGCCCGTATCTAAGGGGGCAGAGGAGGCAGACAGGGAGAGCAAATGCATTTCTTTGGAACATGGAAGAATCTGGCGTGATGGATATGCAAATGAAAGGCTTCCGTGTTGAATGAAGCAAGGGGAAACACCCACCAGGTACAAATCCCACGCCTTTGGGTTAAGCCCACGGAGAGGAGAACTGAGTGGAAGCCCATGAACGAAGAAGAGGGTTTGGACTTCAGCAGGGTTTCCTTCTAGCCGCAGGTGGAGTGAGCTCTGCTCCTGGGGCAGCATTGGGTCTCAGCCCGGGGCGCTGGCCGGCCTGCCCCCCCCCGCCCCCCGCCCGGCTCCGGCCAGGGCAGGACGGACCCCGTGTGGCGTGGAGGGAGCTGGCAGAGGCGGGGGGGGGGGGCAGGCGTGGCGCAGGTGGAGGGCGCCACAGCGTCAGCTGGCTCTCGCAGGATGTCAGTCAGGAAAGGGTCGCCTGGTCTGCTCTGATCGGTTGTCTGCGAGCTCACTGTGGGGCCCCGTGAAACCCCAAAGCAGAGCCGTTGAGCCTGGTGACCATCCTCCCTTCGCGGCCTTTTCCCTGCAGATGTCCCCCCCACCCACGTCAGTCCCAATGCAGAATTCACACCATCGGGCAAATGCAGTGGAATCTTCCAGCAGGTCTCCAGGTCGGTTCTGCTTCTCTCTCTCGGAACTCTTTGGTTCTACTTTTTCCCTGCTTCAAAGGCAACCACAAATAAAGCAGCGTCACAGCCAGTGGCCCAGGCACTGATCGTGGAGGAGGGCAGCGGGGAGGAAGGAGAGGCGGGGAGGAAGGAGAGGCGGGGAGGAGGGAGAGGCGGGGAGGTGATCCGAGGAGGACATCTCGGGAATTCTGTCTCCAGGAAGGCGGGTGTGTGTGCAGGGCTGAATGGCTGCCAGCAGGCGGTTTGGATCCCTGTCAGCCTGTCAACCCGCTGCTCTGGGCAACCGGTTTAAACGATTTCAGCATCGGCCTCGAACCAGGACATGGAGTGATCTTCAAGTGCTCGCTAGAGGGAGGGAATCCTTCTGTTACCGAAAATCCTGGCAGTGCAGTCAGGCCTGGCTCAAGTCCAGACCCTGACATTTCCTAGGCACAACTTGGAAATGTGCCTTGGTTTCTCACCTGACACAGGGTGGGGAGTGACAGACACGCAGGGAATGTCGTAGGGGTTGGTGGGGTGACTGGGGATTGACCAGTGCCCCGGGGGCAGATCAAGCCCTCAGCGCTGCCCTCCTCTGGAAGGAGGATGATGGGGGTGGGGTGGGGGGCGGGGACCCACTGAGGGTCAGGGGACGGGGTGAGAGTGATGGAAGGTTGCCCCATTAAAACGTAACATCACCCCTGGGAAACCCCATGGGATGGCCTTGGACAGTTCATGTACACTCAAGAAGTGATGCCTGTAATCCACACTGCTCAGGAGGCTGAGATTCCAACAATCACAGCTCAAAGCCAGCCTAGGCAGAAAAGTGTTCAAGACCCCCATCTCCAAAATGACCGGCAAAATGTTGGCCTGGAGGCATGGCTCAAGTGGCAAGCACCATGTTAGCAAGCCAGCGAGCCAAGCGAGTGTGAGGCCCTGAGTTCAAATCCTAGTACTTACTGCTAAGAAAAAAGAAGACAGGAAAGAGAGTGGGTGAGGGCCAACAGTCCAACTACTTTACATGTGTGGAAATACAGCCCTGGGACCTGCTGAAGTTGCTTTCAGAGGGGAGGGGCGGGGGAGGCAGAGGGGAAGAGGGGCCAGGCTGGTGCGTGCGCTGGAAATACCACAGTGAAAGCCCCTTGCACAACTGATGTATGCAACCGAAAGCCAAAAAATAAAAGCAAGGAGAAGAGATGTTCTGTTTAGTGCAAGGCCCAATGTCCTGTAAGGGACTCTGCCCCTTGGACCACGGGACCACGGGATGCACAGTGTTCTGCAGAGGGAGCCCCTGGCCTGGGTGGAGTTGCAGCCCTCCTTTGAGTGCATCGAAGAGGCCTGGGGTGGCGCTGGTCCCCCGGCCCCCAGCCGGCAGCCTTTAGACCCGGGCTGGCCCTTCCATGCAGCCAGAGAGCAGCCCCGTGGTGGATGTCTCTGTTTCGTCTTCTGGGACACGTCCACATTTCCAGGGGTGGTGTCCCCTCTGCCTTGTTGCTCAGCACCTCAGATCTCAGTCCTGAGGTGTGACCTGAGGCCTAGAGCAGTGCCCGCACTGGAATCAACCCCTCCCTTTGAAGATTAATTTTACACACAGTTTTATCTTTTGAAGGGGCTGCCTGTCTTTGCCTCTGCAGAACTGGGAATACAAACATCTGCTCCATGCCCAGCTATTTTTTTTTTTTTTTGTGGTGGTCCTGGGGCTTGAACTCAGGGCTTGGGCACTGTCTCTGAGCTCCTTTTGCTCAAGGCTAGCACTCTACCACTTCTGGCTATTTCTGTGATTAATTGGAGATAAGAGTCTCGGGACTTTCCTGGTCTGGCTGACTTTGAACCCTGATTCTCAGATCTCAGGCTCTTGAGTAGCTGGGATTACAGGCGTGAGCCATTGGCACCTGGCTTCAGTTTGTTTACGATGGGATCTTACTAACTTTTTGCCAGTGGTGGCCTCAATCCACATCCTCATTATCTCCACCTATCCAGTAGCTGAGATTACGTGTGTGATCTGGGCTGCTTCTATTGTTTTTCTCTGTGGGGTCTGTGAGTGGTATTTATGGGACACTCCTGGCTGTGCGTTCCATTTGCACAGGTGAGGCTGCAGATGGCCTCTTTCCCCAAGTCCAGGGGACCAGGGTGTCATGAGGATGGCTTCATCTGACTTCTCCTAGCCCCGCAGGCCGCTCTGGGTTCCTGCAGGGGGCACCGATTGCGTTTCGTGCTTAGAGGCCTTTGGGAGCTGGGATTGTTTTTCACTCTGCTTTCTTACTAACAGCTCTTAAGATAGAAAGCGAATTTCTCTGAAATTGAAATGGAAGCATTGTAATTAAACATTTATAACCAAAGCAGATTTATAGCTATGGTAGTTACATTTTTTTTTTATTGTCAACAGATGCTGTTGAAGCTAAATAACCCATTGAAGCGATAAGAAAAACGTTTTATTTATTTTTTTAAATCTGTTAACCACAGTAAACTTTATTCTGTTTGTTTTCTCTGGGGTCTTGGTGACAATAAATAGAAGGCAGTTGTGTACCGTGAAATTAAACTGGATCAGGAGGCCCAGGGCTGATGGAGCAGTGTGTTTTCCCTCTGTAGTGATTTAATAAGTTGCCTTCACAAGGGCTGAGAAATGCCCTTTGGTTTTGGGGTGCCTGCGGGTCGAGGCTGCCATTATAGCTTCCCTCCTCTCCCTGAAGGTGGAGTCAGCTTTGCAAAGGCCTTGCCATGCAGCTGGATCGACGTGATGTTGCTCTGTTACGTGCCTGCACCCTAGCTGGGCACAGCCCTGCTTACTTCCTTCACTTGATGTAATTCTGAAAGCAATGAGGCCGTTGTTGAAAAATTGAAAAGTGTGAAGAGCCACAGTTATAGTCCTCTTCTGATTTTTTAAACCTTCTCTATCATCAGTGTCCTCTCCTGTTTTTGTGGGGGGCTTAGGATTTGTTGGAGGTGCTTATAAGCATCTGCAGTCAAGTCTTTTCAGGGGCCGCCACCACTTCTGCCTGAGAACGTGGTCTCCCAGTGCCGGGCTCACTTGTGTCTAAGTACCTTGTTCTTCTCAAGAATGCTGGGACTTCGCCCTAGATTACCTGCTTCGACTTGTGCCTAGGTGTGATGGTGTTGTGTCTTGGTACCTCCACAGCTTCTGGAGAATGTGGGCCTGTATTTGATGGGCTCAATCATTCTGTCTTATGCATCTCCATGTAATTAATTCTCCTACCCTCCCTCAGACCCCCTCCTGCACCACGGTACCTCCTTCACACCCAGGTCCCTGCATATTGTTTATGTTATTTTTGACCTAGATTCCACACTTGGATGAAACCCCCCATGCTTGGCTAATTTGCTTTGTGCAACATGATGGTTGTCACTTTCATCCATTTCCCTGCAGACTGCATAACTGCATCCTTCTTTATGGCTGAGTAATGCTCCATTGTGTAGCTATACCATGTCTCCTGCATCCGTCCATTGGTGTGGTGCCTGCAGAAACTGGCTCCTAGCAGTGACCCCTCACGTGGGCCCTCCGCTGGCTTTCTTCCTGTTGCTGAACCTGAACAGTGCACCCTGATGAGAAGCGTGTGACTCGCGCGCGTGTGCTCGATCAGCCCCATCCCACAGTACCTCGCGTTGCCATGGTAACACATCGGCCGAGTGGACGAGTGTGATGTGTATTAAATGTTTCTAGGTTGCTTTCTCCCTCGTGGGACCTGAGCTTGTGGGGTGTGTATCTCCACGTTTGCATCTTCACACCTCAGGAATGCAGCTTTGTGGGCTAGGAGGCACCCGTTTGAGTCCTAACTCCAGTGCCATCACCACCTCTTCAGGCAGTGCCTTGCCACAGGCTGTGGGTGCTGCTCCTACCCTGCACCCCCTGAGGCCAGCGCTGAGCATTTCCCTCCTGCAGTCAACAGAGGACACCGGAGGGCGCAGACATCCCCTCCCCTCTGTAGTCAGCAGAGGGCTCTGGAGGGCGCAGACGTCCCCTCCCCTCTGTAGTCAGCAGAGGGCGCCGGAGGGCGCAGACGTCCCCTCCCCTCTGTAGTCAGCAGAGGGCGCTGGAGGGCGCAGACGTCACCTCCCTTCTCTAGTCAGCAGAGGGCGCTGGAGGGCACAGGCGTCCCCTCCCCTCTCTAGTCAGTACAGGGCCCTGGAGGGCACAGGTGTCCCCTCCCCTTTCTAGCCAGTAGAGGGCGCTGGAGGGTGCAGATGTCACCTCCCTCTCTAGTCAGTAGAGGGCGCTGGAGGGTGCAGCCATCACCTGCCCCTAGAGGGAGCTAGAGGGCACTCTACTTCCGTCCCCCATCACTTGATTTCTTCTGTTTCTGGCTTGGTTAATGTCTTATTAAGGTTCTTGCGTTTACATTACAAGGGACATTGACCTCTGCTTTGTAAATCATCTCAGTGTGTCTGGATAGTCTATCGGCTCCGTGTGATCGACTGGACCGGCTCCCAGAAGCATTTCTATGGCGTGGCCTTTTCCTTACGTATTGGGGGGCTGGGCAGTGGGCCATTTTGTCCTCATGTCTTCTTGGTACGGGTGTTTTGAACTGTTAGTACCACACGATTGATGGACAAATGAGAAGGAGGTTACTTGTTTCCTCTCATATGTGAGCTTTGGTAGTTGGTTCTGGATGGAATTTGCTCATGTTTATTTGCATAGAGCTGTCCATTTTAATTCTCCTTTTGCCTTTTTAACACTGGCAAGAGAGGTACCAGAATCACATGCTGGTGTTCACTATCCTATTCCTAATATTCAGGCTTGTATTTTTTCTGCCTTATTTTTGACTAGTCTGGCTAGATTGATCAGTTTTACTAATTTTTTTCCAGAGCTGGCGTTCAAGTCTGCTGTTTTTCTCTATTTGGTTATTTTCCCTTTCATTGATTTTCCTTTATCTTCCTGGTGTTTTCTCTGTGCTCGGTCTGGCTTTGGGCACACCTTGCTTGCCCTTCATGGGTGTTTGGGCAGAGCTTGCTCATCCTCTGTGGATGTCTTGGGCTGGCCGGTGTGCCAGGGACTGTGCAGACACTGAACTCACAGGGTGCGGTGTGGCTTGTTTTGTGTACTGGCGCAGGCAGGAAAATGTCGTAATTAAACCCATTACTTCACACAAGTAATATGTGCTAATAAAAAGAGAAAAATAGCAAAAGTAAGAATACAAAGTGTCACAGACTGAAAACACAACATGGGGAAACCACCACCAGTGACAGTGATCACTATCACTACCAGTAACAACCATTACCACCACCATCACTGCCACCACCACCACCACCAACAACCATCACCATCAACAACCATCACCACCACCACCACTGCCACCACCATCACCACCATCACTATCACCTTCACCACCACCACCACCAATAGCCCTCACCACTACCATCACTATCACCACCACCACCACCACCATCACCATCACCTTCACCATCACCACTGCCATCACCACCACCATCACACCATCACCACCACTATCACCATCACCACCACCACCACCACCACCACCACCACCACCACCATCAACAGCCCTCACCACCACCCCTACCCCCACCACCATCACCACCACCACCATCACCACCACTGCCACCACCACCACCATCAACAACCATCATTCCTACCATCAATATCACCACCACCACCACTACCACCACCATCTCTATCACCACCACTGCCACCACCATCACCACCACTACCACCACCATCACCACCACCAGCCATCACCATCAACAACCATCACCACCACCAACTATCACCACCACCATCACTATCACCACCACCACCATCACTATCACCACCACCACCACCATCACCACCACCATCACCACCACCATCACCACCATCACCACCATCAACAGCCATCACCACCACCATCACTATCACCACCACTACCACCACCATCACCACCACCTTCACCACCACTACCACCATCACCACCACCTTCACCACCACCAGCAACCATCACCACCACCACCAACCATCACCATCACCACCACCACCACCACCATCACCACCACCATCACCACCATCACCACCATCAACAGCCATCACCACCACCATCACTATCACCACCACCATCAATACCATCACCACCATCACTATCACCACCACCACCATCACCACCATCACCACCACCTTCACCACCACTACCACCATCACCACCACCTTCACCACCACCTTCACCACCACCACCAGCAACCATCACCACCACCAGCAACCATCACCATCACCACCACCACCAGCACTGACAGCCATGGCTGTCCTTCTCTCATGATGGGGTTGGTGGCAGGCAGGTTGAGGGGATACTTGGCACCCTGCTCTTAGCCCCACTCTGTGCTCAGAGCCTGCTCAGAGCAGCCCCATCTGGGGGTGGGTGGCTCCCCAGAGCCTGTGTGCCTGGCCTGCTGGGGCCGGTCCCAGGCCCCTCGGGTGGCCCCGCCTGGTGGACTACTGTTTGGACAGCCAGGCCCTGCTGGAGATGGCTCTGTCCTCACTGGGGGCTGTGCGGCCTGCGCGTGGCTCCCCAGGCTGAATGGAGATTTCCCGCAGGTTATGGGAGCCCCGTCCTGCACCCATGTGTGCACACGAGGCCCCATGTACAGCACCAGGTTTCTGTCATCAGAAGCACACCCCAACACCCCAGTTAAGACAGACTTAGCACTAAAAGGTCCTCTGGACCCTTTCTAACTCTGGAACGAGGTGTAATATAAAATGATAGTATGTGTAAGTATAAAATGATAGTATGGATAAGTATAAAACGATAGTATGTGTAAGTATAAAATGATAGTATGGGTAAGTATAAAACGATAGTATGGGTAAGTATAAAATGATAGTATGGGTAAGTATAAAATGATAGCATTGGTGGAGGATCCATTGCTATTTCTGGCTCAGTGCTGCCTGGTGAGCCGGACACCAGAGGGGCTGCACATGACGCAGGGTTGCTGCCTAGGCCAGGGGCATGTATGTGCATGCACATGTGTAGTCCTCACTCCAGCAAGAAGAACAGACCCTGACTGAAAGAAAATGCAGTGAGCTTTATCTCTGGGTGACTTAGGGTCTCTCATGGGGCACTTGCAAAGAGCTGAGAGAGCTCTTGAAGCCCACAAGACATTCGTGTTACTGGGCACTCGGTGTGTTTCCTCCTAGGGAGACATCCATAAACCGGTTTTGGGGGGTGGAGTCCAGTCCTGCTTCTCCTGGCTTTCAGCCATAGAGGAAGCTGTGAGATCACTCCAGGTTAAGAAGTGAGATCTTCAGTGCCTTGTGCACTGATAGGCCTTTTCCCTCTGTGAACCTAACAAGAGACCTTTCAACAAAGACCTTGGGGGTGGGGGGAAGGGGAGTCTGCATGGAATTGGGCTCATTAGGAGCCAGGAATGCACCACACTGCCCAGCCCCAGGGGCCGGGGGAAGAGGCTTCCCGCTGTATCGGAAGGAGGAATAAGTTCTTGGTGCTTAATAGAAGGCAACAAACAGCCATTGATGGCTAGGGGAGCCCTGGAGTGATTCCTAATTGGGGGTGGGGGAGGCGTGGGGGGGGCGAATGCTGCAGCAGTGGGAACAGTCCTTGGAGTGGGAGGAAAGGGGGAGAAGAAAGACCCCCAGGGAGGGAGGGCAGAGCAGGGAGCGGGAACACAGAGGGGAAACAGGGGCGCTGTGCTTCCGGCCTGTGTGGGGCTGGCAGTGGGAAGCACAGCTTGTGCTCTGCCACAGAGAACATCAGATTTAATATCCGCCCAGCTGAGGACGCCAGGAAGGGCCCAGGGAGATTCCACTGGGGTTTGCACGAGAACAAGGTCTCACCCAGGAAAAGTGTGTGTGTGTGTGTGTGTGTGTGTGCGTGCGTGCGTGCGTGCGTGCGTGTGTGTGCGCGCATGCATGGTGTGTGACACTTGCACACATGTCTCCTTCCTCTTCTTCTACTTCCTGAGTTTCCTGACAAGATTGATTGTAGGACCAGACACTCCCAGGGGAAATTCAGTCTGGGAGTTACCTGCCCTGCCCAGGCCTGGCCAAGTTCATCTTCTGTTTCTGGGCAGGTGATAACTAATAGCACAAAGGAACTCGTAGATTACTGTTTCTTACTCCCAGGGGTCAGAAATTGCCCTGAAAATAAAAGTAATTTAAGATTGCAATACACCTATTATTTTCAGCAAGGTCTAATGATGAAAAATGTGGGTACTTGTAACTGGTGTTGGTATTATTCTAATGGAAGTCTATTAGGAGAACAAGGCAGCTACTAAATAATTAATGTTCTCAGGAGCTAGGGCACAGACACTGCTAATGAGTGCATTATGCTGCGCATAGCCGCCTAGTGTCTAGAAATGGGGCACTGAGAGGCTGCATGCTTCCACCCACCCCTGCTGCCCAAGGGTTTGCAGGAGAGCCTCAGGACTATTGTCATTGTTGAGTCTCAGACTATTGTTGTTGTACCTCAGAAAGCCAGCAGAGCTGTGGGTGCCCCCCCACCCGGGCTCACACCCCGTGCCTGTGGGAAAGCAAGCGCGGCCGGCTGAGCTGTGTGCCCTCCCCAGTCTCCGCGCTCCACCCCAGCTGGCCAGCTCAGTGTCTTTGGCCTTGCCAGGCTGTTGGAGGAGATTCATTCATTCATTGATTTATTATTTATTTTTGCGGAGAGAACTGTCAGGCCGCTTGGCCTGTGTCTGCTGCTAGCTGGGGTCTGCGCGGCGGGACAGGGCTGCTGCTTTGAGAAGAGTAGAAGCGCAGGTGCGAGCTGCGGGTCGGCTCACGGGCGCCGCGTCTGCTGGGCGGGCAGCGACTCCCAGAAGCCATGAGGAGTTCTGCTCCTGGAAGTCACTCACGGCTACTTGAGTTAACGTCCCCAGTGTGCGTGGGGTTACGATGATGACGAGGACCTGGCCCACGGGGGACGCGAGAGGGCACTTCCACCCTGGGCTGCAAGAAGGGCAGAGGGACGGCTCCAGGCCCGGGGGTTGGCGTGCCACCAAGAAATCTGCCGCTGGAATGGACGGACACCCTCCTGAGGCTCGGGTGGGGTTCGCAGCTGCAGCCGCATTGGCCTCCGTCCTCCTGTCCTCCGCTCTGGCTGCGTCTGTCCTCCGCCTGTGTCACCTGGGGGCAACATCTGTTGCTATGCTGTCCTGGTTTCCATGGCAACCTGGAAGCACCTCAGGCCATTTCCCAAGGGCAGCTCTGGAAGTGGCTCACACCATCCCTGCCTCTGCATCAGGGCCGGTGTGTGTGTGTGTGTGTGTGTGTGTGTGTGTGTGTGTGTGTGTGTGTGTGTGAGAGACACAGCATCAGGGAGGCCGGGAGCTGTCCCTCCCAGGAGGCTGGCAGGGAGGACCGGCCGGAGAGGCTCTGCACCCTGTCTCAGCCCGCTGAGCGTGCTGGGCTGGCCCTGTCCCACGGGCTCTGGCTCACGGCTCCCTCCCCTGCCCCGCATCCCCGCCCTCCGTTCCCCCCATTGTCCCTGTGAGTTCCTGCCTTTGCTCCATGCCCGCCCGCCCGTTTCTCGCAGGTGTGCCGGGAGGTTTCCTGTCTGGTCTCTGGCTGTGAGCCGCCGGCGCGTCCCGTGTTCTTGGTTTCCTGTTTGTCTGGAAAGGCTGCTTGCTGAGTGCCGAAAGAATGAAGACAGCGTCTATTTTAGCTCCTAATTTATGCAAAAAACCTGAGCCAAGTAGAAATAGAAACTTCGTTGATAGGCAGCGTCCTTGGAGCTCTAAAAGAAGCATCGGTCTTGACAGGAATTCAGGTTTATGGAAGAGATGGGGAAGGCTCCGGTGTGGCGGCCCTGGCGTCCGCCGAACGCTCGGGCACTGGAACATGGACAAGAAATGGCCCGGAAAAACAAAGTTGTCTAAGAGAGTAACTAACCACTGACTTCGCGGTGGGCCCATAGGTCAGGCTGGGCTGGGCTTTGCTCCTGCTGGACCAGCTCAGCTGGTATGTTTTGGGGTGCTACACACAGAGAAACCCAACCAGAATGGGTTATGCAGCCCCAGGGAGGGCACATCGGTGACATGGCGCTGTGGGGCTGTGAGTGTGAGACACGGGGAACAGAGGAAGTCGACAGGTTTGTCACAATTGTGTGAGTTAATATACTTGTCTCCTCTCCTCTTGACATTTCTTTCTCCTTCCTTCCTTCCTTCCTTCCTTCCTTCCTTTCTTCCCTCCTTCCTTCCCTCCTTCCTTCCTTCCTTCCTTCCTTCCTTCCTTCCTTCCTTCCTTCCTTCCTTCCTTCCTTCTCCCTCTCTCCCTCTCTCTTCCTCTCTCTCCCTCTCTCTCCCTCTCTTCCTCTCTCTCTCCCCCTCTCTCGCTCTCTCTTCCTCTCTCCCTCTCCCTCTCCCTCCCGCTCTCCCTCTCCCTCTCCCTCTCCCTCTCCCTCTCCCTCTCTCTCCCTTCCTTGTCCTGGGGCTTGAACTCAGGGCCTGGGCACTGCCCCGAGGCTCTTTTGCAGTTAGTACCACCATTTTCAAGTGCAACCGGCCTTTTCATCTCCTCTGGCTCCGTCTGCCGCTGTGCTGGCCGCCAACCCCAGGTCTTACTGACTGATAAATCCAGAGAGACTTTATTTCTGCCACAAATTCACGCAAACTCACACTGAGAATCTATCAGCTGAACTCTGCCGTGCACTTGTAGGGGTTGCTTTATGTTTAAAGTTTTCTGTTGACATTATCATTACCGTTATGCACGTGCTTGCTCCAACCACAATGGACCCTGCGCTTCCTCCTGCTCTCCCAGATCTCCCAGCAGTCTCTATTGTGGCCCACACTAACCAGAAACACACCAGGAGGATGCTGGGAAATGTAGTTCAGCCCAGCCAGAAGGGCTGGAGAGACAGCATGTGGAAGGGAGCTCAGGGTGACAGGACAGTGAGCCCTGACTGCACGGCGCTGTCCCTCTCCTGGCACTGCGGCCTGTCCCCGCGCTCTCGGCCCTGCTCTGGGCTTGGTGCTCGGTGCCCCGCGCTCTCGGCCCTGCTCTGGGCTTGGTGCTCGGTGCCCCGCGCTCTCGGCCCTGCTCTGGGCTTGGTGCTCGGTGCCCCGCGCTCTCGGCCCTGCTCTGGGCTTGGTGCTCGGTGCCCCGCGCTCTCGGCCCTGCTCTGGGCTTGGTGCTTGGTGGGGCTCATGCCAATCCACTCCCTCATGTCCCGTGGCACGGTGGCTTCAGGGTGGCATCTGGCAGAGACGAGGCTGCAGGCGGAAGCAAGCACCAGGCTTCAACCTTTCATGAACTGGCCTTGGGGCACGCGTGGACGTACTGCTCTGCCCTGGCCTCCCCGTCTCCCGCCAAGGTCCAGGCAGGTGGCAGTGGAATCGTGCCCCGTGTGTGCCCGATGACACTGCGGCTCTGCCTCCTGCTGAGGTTGGTAGCGGAGAGGCTGGTGCGGCTGGGGTGAACCCGCCGTGGTCCTCCCCACCCCCGGCATGGAAGCCCCGTGGCCTCCTTCCCCTCGGTGCACGTGAGCACTCACCCCCAGCAGCTCCAAATCCAGAAAGAGGTCAAACCCTCGCTTCCCTCGGTGGCTTCTGGGGACAGGGCTGAGACCCCTGGTGGTTTGTCAGCAGGGCCCTCGAGGCCCACCAGGGTCAGGGCTCCACTCCCCATGGCCAGCGCTCTGGCCACGCCTCCCAGCCTGCCGGCGAGACTCAGAGATGATGCCCGCCCCTCTGCCGCTTGGCTGCTCGGTGGTTGGTGAGATGTCGGAGCCTACTCCCAGGGCCGCTGGCTTCCCTCGGCCCTTCCGTGCCCCGCCTGGCTGCCCTGCCTCCAGCTCCTCTGTCTCCCTGGGCGTGTGGGTGGATGTTCTGGGACGGCCCCGACTCCACTCACTCCAGGTCTGCTGAGAGCTCACCTGTCTCTGCCCACAAGGCCTCATCTGGGTGCGGCCAGCGCGGGTCTTGGAGTTCTGGCTTCGCTCATTGGGGGAGTCGGCAGCCTCTGTCAGACTGAGCCTACAGATGACTGCTTTAAGACTGAATGGAGTTTTCAAAACCGCTGGTGTGATGGGCGCTGAGCCGTGGTGGGTGCTGGCGTGGTGGGTGCTGGCGTGGTGGGCGCTGGCATGGTGGGCGCTGGCGTGGTGGGCACTGGCGTGGTGGGCGCTGAGCCGTGCTGCATGCTGGCGTGGTGGACGCTGGCATGGTGGGCACTGGCATGGTGGGCACTGGCATGGTGGACGCTGGCATGGTGGGCACTGGCATGGTGGGCACTGGCGTGGTGGGCACTGGCATGGTGGGCACTGGCATGGTGGGCACTGGCGTGGTGGACGCTGGCATGGTGGATGCTGGCGTGGTGGGCACTGGCATGGTGGGCACTGGCGTGGTGGGCGCTGAGCCGTGGTGGGCGCTGGCGTGGTGGGTGCTGGTGTGGTGGGTGCTGAGCCGTGGTGGGTGCTGGCGTGGTGGGCACTGAGCCGTGGTGGGTGCTGGTGTGGTGGGTGCTGGCGTGGTGGGTGCTGGCGTGGTGGGCGCTGGCGTGGTGGGTGCTGGCGTGGTGGGCACTGGCGTGGTGGGTGCTGAGCCGTGGTGGGCGCTGAGCCGTGGTGGGTGCTGGCGTGGTGGGTGCTGGCATGGTGGGTGCTGAGCTGTGGTGGGCGCTGAGCCGTGGTGGGTGCTGGCATGGTGGGCACTGGCGTGGTGGGTGCTGGCGTGGTGGGCGCTGGCATGGTGGGCGCTGAGCCGTGGTGGGTGCTGGCGTGGTGGGCGCTGGCGTGGTGGGCGCTGGCGTGGTGGGCGCTGGCGTGGTGGGTGCTGAGCTGTGGCGGGCGCTGGCGTGGTGGGCGCTGGCGTGGTGGGCGCTGAGCCATGGTGGGTGCTGGCATGGTGGGTGCTGGCGTGGTGGGCGCTGAGCCGTGGTGGGCACTGGCGTGGTGGGCGCTGGCGTGGTGGGTGCTGAGCCGTGGTGGGTGCTGAGCCGTGGTGGGTGCTGGCGTGGTGGATGCTGGCGTGGTGGGTGCTGGCGTGGTGGGCGCTGAGCCGTGGTGGGTGCTGGTGTGGTGGGTGCTGGCGTGGTGGGTGCTGGCGTGGTGGGCGCTGAGCCGTGGTGGGTGCTGGCGTGGTGGGCGCTGGTGTGGTGGGTGCTGAGCCATGGTGGGCGCTGAGCCGTGGTGGACGCTGGCGTGGTGGGTGCTGAGCCGTGGTGGGCGCTGGCGTGGTGGGCGCTGAGCCGTGGTGGGCGCTGAGCCGTGGTGGGTGCTGGCGTGGTGGGTGCTGGCGTGGTGGATGCTGGTGTGGTGGGTGCTGAGCCGTGGTGGGTGCTGGTGTGGTGGGCGCTGGCGTGGTGGGCGCTGAGCCGTGGTGGGTGCTGGTGTGGTGGGTGCTGGCGTGGTGGGTGCTGGCGTGGTGGGCGCTGAGCCGTGGTGGGTGCTGGCGTGGTGGGCGCTGGCGTGGTGGGTGCTGGCATGGTGGGTGCTGAGCCGTGGTGGGCGCTGGCATGGTGGGCGCTGAGCCGTGGTGGGTGCTGAGCCGTGGTGGGCGCTGGCGTGGTGGGTGCTGGCGTGGTGGGCGCTGGCGTGGTGGGTGCTGGCATGGTGGGTGCTGAGCCGTGGTGGGCGCTGGCATGGTGGGCGCTGAGCCGTGGTGGGTGCTGAGCCGTGGTGGGCGCTGGCGTGGTGGGTGCTGGCGTGGTGGGTGCTGGCGTGGTGGGCGCTGAGCCATGGTGGGTGCTGGCGTGGTGGGTGCTGGCGTGGTGGGTGCTGGCGTGGTGGGCGCTGAGCCATGGTGGGGTCTGAGTCGGGATGTACTCTTTGCTTGGCCATCAGGCTGGGGCCTCACCCTTGCTGGGCTGGGCTCCGCCCTGTGCTCAGGGCCCCCCATGGTGGCTGCTGGGCAGGATCAACGTTCAGCTAGCAGCTGGGCATCAGGCGCCCTCAGAGATCCTTGGCAGGGCAGCCTGGCTTGGGCACCGGGCGGACGGCCCCGCTGTTGTGTTGTCTCAGGCCGGTCAGTGCTTTCTCTGGGGAGGGCCTGCTGGGCAGTACACGTCCTCTGTGCATGTGAGCATCTGGCAAAGTCAAGATGCTGCCATCCAAATGCTGTGCAGACTCCCAGAGTCCTCCGCGGCGGAGCCTGGGCCTCTCCAGCCCCGGAGCACAGCCTGGGGGAGAGAGGAGAAAGCCGCAGCTTGTTAGCTGTGTTGCCCTGTGGTTGCTTGTGGAAGTCCAGCTTCTACTGGCTTCTCAGGGCCAAACGGCTCTGGAAATCAAATCTGTGAAGGGAAAGTGCTTGAGTGGATACAATCAACAGAGGAGAAGTTAGAGAACTTCATGCTCGTAATGCTTTCCAACTCTGGTTGACTTCAGATCTAATTACTGTGGAGTAATTGGCCTGTAAGAAAGATTTGGAGGCTGTTGTAGTTAATACAATGGCCCACGCAGAAGATGGAATGCAGCCGTTCATTCTAATTAATCGGTGGCCGGGGAGTTCCTGTTTCCGGGGAGCACTCCATTCCCGGGGAGAGCCTCTCCGCAGGGAATCTGCATCCCTTCGGACGGGAGGGCCTGGAGACCCTGCCACTGACTTCCCGCCCAGCAGACACGCTGACATTTATGGAAGAGCTGCCAGGTAAATGTGAGGTTAGAGGAAGGGCTGCGATCTGACGCAAATGACATTCAGAATGCCATTCTATTTTTGGGTTTCTTTGAACTCTTCTGAATTTTAAGGGTAATGAATTTAGAGATTCTGTTTGGGTGGCTTTTAAATATCCTGCACTGTCTATACGTCTGTCTGTCTGTCTGTCTTACACAGTGATCTGAGACCAAACCCAGGGTCTTGTGTATGCTAAGCAAGAGTTCTGCCTCGGAGCTGCGTCTCGTGTGTGTGTGTGTGTGTGCGTGTGCGCACGTGTGTGTGTATTTGTGTGTGCGTGTGTGTATGTGTGTGCGTATTTGTGTGTGTGTGTGCGTGTGCACACACGTGTGTGCGTGCGTGTGTATTTGTGTGTGCGTGTGCGTGTGCGTGTGTGTGCGTGTGTGTGTGCGTGTGTGTGCGTGTGTATTTGTGTGTGCGTGTGTGTATGCGTATTTGTGTGTGTGCATGTGTGTACACACATGTGCACGCGCGTGTGTATTTGTGTGTGCATGTGTGTGTGCGTGTGTGCGTGTGTATTTGTGTGCG
Source organism: Dipodomys merriami (assembly GCF_024711535.1). Lineage (NCBI taxonomy): Eukaryota > Metazoa > Chordata > Mammalia > Rodentia > Heteromyidae > Dipodomys > Dipodomys merriami. The sequence continues at coordinate 1,345,712 of NW_027202971.1, forward strand.
TGTGTGCGTATTTGTGTGTGTGTGCGTGCGTGTGCACACACGTGTGTGTGTGCGTGTGTATTTGTGTGTGTGCGTGTGTGCGTGTGTATTTGTGTGCGTGTGTGTGTGCCCGTGTGCATGTGCGGCCTTACATTCCACATCCTCTTGCTGCAGCCTCCTGAGTTCTGGGGTCGTAAGTATGGACCGTCTACCTGGGACCTTTCTCCCACCTGTAGTTTTTTTCCTTTGCCGTTGTGGATCTGAAGTAATTCTTGGTGGTCTGGAGGTGCCAGGCGCTTCTGGAGTGCTGGAGCCAAGGCGGATGCCGGCCTCCTGTCCTCAGGGAAGGGCCGCAACCCCGGGGGCCTCCTTGGGTCTGGAGTCTGCTGCCACAGACTGCGTGTGAGTGAGAGAGATGCTGAGGAACCGAAAACACTGATCCACTTAATAAAAGAAGAGCCCCAGGCTTCTTCAGAGCCCAGAGTCTCTGCGGTGCATCCTCCACAGTGCCCACAGTGTGCGCCGCCGTTCCTCCACACAGGAAGACGCTGGAAAAGGAGGTGCACAGACCAGAGAGAACATGCCCAGCGGCCCAGGGGCCGTGGCTCCGCGGCTGAGCGCTGCCCTGGCGCGGGAGGCCTGCGGTCAGCCTCTGGTTCTGGAGGCCGGTGGTGTCCAGAACGAGGCTGGGTTATGAGGAGTGGGGAAGCGGGCGTGCATGGCCCGGTGGCAGGAGGCGTGGTGTCCAGCGGCGGTGCAGCGGGCTGGCGCCCCGCGAGGGCAAGGCCTTGGGCAGAGATGCGCTAAGAAGAGGCTCGGGGTGTCCCTGCCGATCCCGGTGAGTTATCTCGAGGAGATTGTCACAGAAGAGCAAGCCTGACCTCTGGCCCTGGACTGTGCCCCGACCTCCGCTCCCGCGGGGGTCACCTGCACAGAGTCCTCTCGGAGGCCGGTCAGCCGGACGTGGGGCTGAGGGAGCCTCTGCCCGCCACCCAGCCTCACCCGTTTTATTTTAGCAACAGAAAGCAGACTGAGACAATGGGTAAAAGCTGGAGAGAGATCCTATAAAAAGAGTAAAGCTGAGATGCTAGCACTGCCTTGGTGATAGCTGAAATTAAAAATAAATTAGTAGCCGGGCACTGGTGGCTCACACCTGTGATCCTAGCTACTCAGGAGGCTGAGATCTGAGGACTGTGGCTCAAAGCTAGCCTGGGCAAGAAAGTCCGTGAGACTCTTACCTCCAATAAAACACCAGAAAACCAGAAGTGGTGCTGCGGCTCAAGGGGTAGAGCGCTCTTCCTGAGCTGAAGAGCTGAGGGACAGCGCCCAGGCCCAGAGTTCAAGCCCCATGACATACATAAGTAAATAAATAAATAAACAAACAACGGACTCACCAGAAGGTCAGCGATGGTGGAGAAGCAGCAGAGAGCGTAACGACAGTGGAGCTTGTCAAGCGGAGAGGCGGCTGCTCACAGCCTGGGCCTGCGTGCACTCGCAGTGTGCTGTGTGGAACGGGAGCAGCAAGCAAATGGGGACATGGATATTTAAAGAAATAATGGCTGCAAAGTTTCCAGCTTGCTAAAAGACATATACTGGTCACGTGACCTGGCGAAAAAACATTTCCACTTATTTCCTTGAGAGAAATGAAAACAAATGTCCAGAGAAGATTTATATAGAAGTTTCCACACCAGCCTTCCACCGGAGCCCTGCGCTGAAGAGCCCAAATGTTTGTTAATTGCTAAATGGCTAAACAAATCCCGCCGTACCGGCACTGTGAAATAGTACTCATTTGTGAGCAGGGGTCCCTGCAGACGGACGCCCCGCCCGCATTAGTTGCTGGAGCCGTGTGTCCAGTGAGAAGAGCAGATACGCACGCTACACGCTGCGCAAGTCTGACTTCCATGGTGGTCTAGGGGAGGTGGCGCGGCGCGGAGCAGGAGCTCACAGGGGCCAGAGCCCGCGGCTGGAGCCCCTGGCCCCTCCCCGGTCCCTCTTCCGGGGTCAGAGAACCTTCTGGGCCATGGCTGGGGGATAACACAACTGCCCCTCCCAACACGTGTACGTAAATTACGTTTCAGTGTGACTTCTGGCTTTATCGATTCTCTCCCTTTCAGACCTGGGGATTGCACTCAGGCCTCGTGCTCGGTCCGCAGGCACTCCACCAGCGCTCTCGGAGTTGGTTGTTTTGGAGGTAGAGTCACTGATGAGGGCCGGGCCGGCCTGGGCTGCGATTTTCCTGTGTGCGCTTGTCAGTCTTTCGGGATGATTCTGGGTGGGGGAGAAATCCACACCAAGGACAGCCCCGTGTGTTGGGTGCCCGGAGCAGCCTGCAGTGTGTCCGGCTTCCAGAACACACGGGGGAGAGGGGGGTGGGGGTGGGGGGGGTGGGGAGGGACAATGCCCGCTGCCCCCCTCCCCAATTCCACAGTGAGAAGACACAGAGACCACGCGTCAGAGCTGTATGAGGAGCTGGGGCAAGGGGCTTCCGGCCTTCGTTTCCTGGGAGAGTTTGGGGTGTTGTCAGAAAGAGTGGCAGAGGAAAAACAAAATAATCGTGGCCATTGTGGTAGCTGTGTCTGGCCTTGTCATGGCGAGGCTGGCAACATCAACTAGGCTGGAAGCCGGGCGGAGTTGTTAGCGTGAAGAATCGGCAGGGCTGGGCAGCCGGGAAGTGGAGGGGCCGCCAGGGGTTCCTCATTACCAAGATTTATTGTCATCAGCTCTGCAGGGCTGGTGAGCAGAAATCCGCCACTCCGGCCGGTCTGCAAGGTGCGTAGATGGAAAAAGAAGATGAGGACAGCAGTCTTCGTGGAAGCGGGGTAGATCGCCGCCTGACTCAGAGCTGACTCGAGAGGCAGACGGGAGCTCTGCATATTTTTACCAGAAACATGTATGTGAGATTTGAGCAAAAGCAGAACAAGAGAAGTAAGGGACCGCGTTGTCCCCATTCTCCATGAGACTGAAGCCACAAACGCAGGACTGTCCACGCCTTCCTGGGCCGCGCCCAGCTGGTCTTAGCTGATGTCAGCAGCTTTGTCTTCCTTAAATTCCAAAAGAAATGCACCCTACAGATGCAGCTGGAGCTGATTCATTTTCTCCCTCCTTTCCCCGAGATAGACTTTTAAATAGCTTTTTAATAGAAACTATATAAAATGATTGCATAGGTTTCTCATTTTTATAAACTGTGTGTCACCCTGCCTCTCCTTTTGCAACTTTGATTTTCCTCTCTCGCTCCTTTTTTAGTTTTCTTTTTCCCCAAATTTAAACAGTTTTTTAAGTTAAAATACTTAGTGGCTCATGACTGTCATCCTAGCTAACTCAGGAGGCTGAGATTTGAGGATCGTGATTCTAAGCCAGCCTGGACAGGAAAGTCTGTGAGACTCTGATCTCCAGTTAACCACCAAAAAGCTGGAAGCGGAACTGTGGCTCAGGTGGTAGAGCACCAACCTTAAGTGACAGACAGTGAAGGACAGCACCCAGGCCCTGAGTTCAGGCCCCAGCAGCAGCAGCAGCACAGGCCGAGATAGGTTTATAGGTTTATCATAGGCGGAACCGCCCTTCTGAAGAGTTTGATTCAAGTCCCACTGTCCTGTGCCACGTCAGGACCTGAAGTGCCATCTCCCCTGACTGTGACGTTCCAGCTCCTCCCCGCCCCGGCCTACCCTGGTCCTTGGCAGCTTCCGGTCCTGCTGTTTGTGGGCGGGTCCTGCTGTTTGTGGGCGGGTCCTGCTGTTTGTGGGCGGGTCCTGCTGTTTGTGGGCGGGTCCTGCTCCCCGTGTGCCCTGCCCGGGGCCTTCCTTATCCCGCCCCCTGTGACCACTTCTTCTGGAGTGTTGTTGTTCCCATGAGCAAGTCGTGTGGATGATGCTTTAATTTCTCTCCTGGACTGACATCGATGGGTCCTATGTTTGATGTTCCTGAGGAATTGAGAATGGTCCGCGACGTGAAGTCACAGTGTCCCCCCTTCCCCGGCAGCCACCAGGCCTCGGCCTCTTCCCCCACCAGAGCAGCGTGCTCTGTCTTTCTGATCGTAGACAACTGGTATGGAGCGATGGCTCCCTGGCTCTCAGTCTGCATTCCTTTAGTGTCATGAGGACCAGCATCTTCTCGTGGGCTATTTATCCCGTTGTTTGCCTGCCACTAAAACTGTCTATTAAAGGACTCTCCAATTTTAATTGGGCTATTTTTCCTTTTGCTGTTGAGTTAAAAAAATTATTTATATCCTGGCTGCTCACCCTCTATCAGATGGTTTGCAAATAGTCTCTCCTATTCTGTGGGTTAGCTTTAAGAAAATATTATATAATATTATGTATGTGTGCATGTGTGGGCACACACACTTATGTAATTTAAGTAGTTGAATGGAGGGGTTTCAATTCAGCCTATCATCCATGAGCACATGCTTGTCTTGATCCGTGCCACTCCCAGCTCTCCCCCCTCCCCCCACGTTACCTGCTCCATTGTCTCTCCGTTGTCTTCTTTACCTCACTGATAGTTTTCTTTAATTTTGTTCAAGTTGAATATTCTATGCTTGTGAGAATTTCTCTCTCTTTGTAACCATCAATGTAATCAATAATTGGAAGTATATCACAAGCCAAAGCAATGGAAAGCTGGCGTAGGGTGGGGGTGGAGGGGGCCATGGTGGACAGTGTGGGGGAAGCTGGGGTGGAGGGGGCCGTGGTGGACAGTGTGGGGGAAGGTGGGGGTGGAGGGGGCCGTGGTGGACAGTGTGGGGGAAGGTGGGGTGGAGGGGGCTGTGGTGGACAGTGTGGGGGAAGGTGGGGGGGGGCTGAGGGGCGCTGGGGGCTGAGGGGCGCTGGGGGGCTGAGGGGCGCTGGGGGCTGAGGGGCGCCGGGGGGCTGAGGGGCGCTGGGGGGGCTGAGGGGCGCTGGGGGGGCTGAGGGGTGCTGGGGGCTGAGGGGCACCGGGGGGCTGAGGGGTGCTGGGGGCTGAGGGGCGCTGGGGGCTGAGGGGCGCCGGGGGGCTGAGGGGCGCTGGGGGGCTGAGGGGCGCTGGGGGGGCTGAGGGGCGCTGGGGGGGCTGAGGGATGCTGGGGGCTGAGGGGCACCGGGGGGCTGAGGGGTGCTGGGGGCTGAGGGGCGCCAGGGGGCTGAGGGGCGCTGGGGGGCTGAGGGGCGCTGGGGGGCTGAGGGGTGCTGGGGGCTGAGGGGCACCGGGGGGCTGAGGGGCGCTGGGGGGCTGAGGGGCGCTGGGGGGCTGAGGGGCGCTGGGGGGCTGAGGGGCGCTGGGGGAGGCTGGGGGGCACTAGGGGGGCTGAGGGGCGCTGGGGGCCTGGGGGGCGCTGGGGGGCTGAGGGGTGCTGGGGGACTGGGGGGCGCTGGGGGGCTGAGGGGTGCAGGGAGGCTGGGGGGCGCTGGGGGGCTGGGGGGCACGGGGGGGCTGGGGGGCACGGGGGGCTGGGGGCGCTGGGGGGCTGAGGGGCACTGGGGGGGCTGGGGGGCACTGGGGGGCTGAGGGGCACTGGGGTGGCTGAGGGGCGCTGGGGGGCTGAGGGGCACTGGGGGGGCTGAGGGGCACTGGAGGGGGGCTGAGGGGCGCTGGGGGGGCTGAGGGGCGCTGGGGGGCTGAGGGGCACTGGGGTGGCTGAGGGGCGCTGGGGGGCTGAGGGGCACTGGGGGGGCTGAGGGGCACTGGAGGGGGGCTGAGGGGCGCTGGGGGGGCTTAGGGGTGCTGGGGGGCTTAGGGGTGCTGGGGGGGCTTAGGGGTGCTGGGGGGGCTGGGGGGCGCTGGGGGGCCGAGCGGCGGCTCAGCAGGCAGTTTCCACACGGTCTTGGAGGCTGCTCTGTCTCACCCGCACCTCGTGTTCTTGCTGATGGTTTGAAACACATTTCCCGTGCGTTTCTTGTGTGTCCTGTGACAGGTGTTCTCCTTTATCCGACACACGTCCGCAGAGGCTCTGGCGTTCCTCAGGCTTTAGGTCTCAGCTCGACACTCAGCTCTTCGTGAGGCCTTTCGAAAACCTCTTCCTCATCTCCGGTTGTCCTCCACATTTTATTTTAAAGTTAAAAGACAGCTTTTCACAGGGCTGGACGAGTTCTTGTCTGCCATGTGTAAAGCCCCGCGTTCCTAGTGCGGCCCCCACTATGGAAGCCCAGCCTTAACTTTTCAGCATCCCATGTACTTGCCGTTTCCCGCTCTGTTCCTTACGGCACCTGTCATTATGCACACGGACCTGTCTGTCACCTGGCTCATGCCCCTGGGTCCTGGTCTGACCTGTCCACCAGTGAATCCTCGAGGTGGCTGGGTGGAGGCCGCGGTGGCGCAGGCGCTGGGCCCGGGAGAGCTTCGGCAGCTGCGCATCTCCAGGCACGGCATGTTCACACACTTGCCAGCCCATGGGTGGCCTGGGCTGGGGACCTGGCTGAGTGGTGGCTTCTGACACGGGCCCCGCAGGTGACAACCCTGGCTTCACAGTGACCTCCGGGTCCTCCGTGTCTGCTCAGTGAACAGAACAACACACACAGGACCGCTGTGCTGTTCCAGCACGGTGCCAGCGCGGTTGGTGGCGGCGGCGGCAGCGACACAGGCTGGGGAGGGGCCTGGCCTGGCCTGGCATCCCCTGCCCGTCACCAGCCGGCCCGTCTGAGCGCCTGTCCAGCATGGACCTGGAGAGGCCGAGAGGACACAGCTGATGGCCCCACCCGGTCTGTTCTGGAAACGGGCCTGTGGACAGGGTGTCTGTGTGGAGGCCCCGAGCCCAGAGCCATTGAGAAACTTACCTATGTAAAGGACAGAGCTCGCACTGGAAATGGGTTCAAGCTGTAAAGACCTGGGCTCTGTCTGTGTCTCTGTCTGTGTCTGTGTCTGTGTCTGTCTCTGTCTCTGTCTGTGTCTCTCTGCCTTTTTTCTCCCGGTCTTGATCGCCTCCTCTCCCCTCTCCCTCTCTGTGTCTTACAAGACACCCATGATTGTCACTGTGAGCGACACACTTACGAATGTCTGGGTGTGTCTCCCCTCCTTACCGTGGGCGTGTCTGGGCTGTGTCCACGCTGTCTGGACGTGCCGGGGCTGCGTGTGCCCACGCTGTGTGTTCCTCACAGGGTCCCACAGTCCCGGGGAGGAGCTGGCGCTCAGGAGACGTGATGTTTCCATGAGAGGCAGAGCTTGAGGAAGCAAGGCCGTGGACCGGAGGCTCCACATGCCTGACCTGCCCCAACTCACAGACAGATACACACACATACACACACAGATACACTCACACAGATACACTTACAGACACAGATACACTCACAGACACACACAGATACACCCACACAGATACACTCACAGACACACACACAGATACACTCACACAGATACACTCACACAGATAAACTCACAGACACACACATGTATACACATATACACATATACACACAGGCACACACAGATACACACATGCACATACAGATACACACACACACACACACACACTCATACAGATATACTCACAGACACACACACAGATACACTCACAGACACACACATGCATACACATACACACATACACACAGGCACACACAGATACACACAAGCACACACAGACACACATATACAAAATATACACACATATACACAGATACACAAATACATACACAGACACACAGGCACACACAGATACACACACATACACACAGGCACACACAGATACACACAGATATACACACACAAGCACACACAGATACACACACAGGCACAGACAGATACACACAGAGGCACACACAGATACACACATGCACACACAGACACACACAGATACACACATGCACACACAGACACACACAGATACACAGACACAGGCACACACAGACACAGGAGTCATTCCTGTGCTAGGTGGCTTTTGCTTTAACTCTTGCTGTACTGGGAAAACTTTGTCTTTTCTCTTGGATGTGCGCCCACCTCCCCCTTCCTTCTCCAGACACGCGGGGAATGTGTGTGAGCGCAGCAGGCGGGTCTCCGTGCCTCGTGGGAGATCCCAGCCCTGCGTGGCACTGGAGATTGAACCGTGTGGGTGCGAAGTCCTTCCCTGTGCCTCTGCCCACCGGGCCCACGCCCCACAACCACCACTCTGCTCCCCAAACTCCACACCAGAGGGAGCGTAGCCCCTGTCCACAAGCTCCCAGCTAAGAGAGGGGGGAAGAGCCAGATTCGGGCTGCGCCTCGGGCCTGGGGTGGCGGGGAATCGGGAGGAGATGGTTCTGGAACCTTCTGGCATGTGGCCCGGGGTTGTGGCGTGGGCCCGTGCGGTGGTGGAGGAGAGCGCCGTGCGCAGTGTCGCCGGGGATGGAGGCCCTGGGGGTTCTCGGTGCTGTCTCTGCCCCGGGGAAGCCGCACCCATCCCCGGGTGGGGACCAGGCCGTCTGCGGGGCGTCTGTGGGTCACGGGGCGTCTGTGGATGAGGGGGCGTCTGTGGATGAGGTGCTTGGTGGATGCTGGCAGCCATCTGCTGGGTGACAGGAGAAAGGTGGGGTGCTGCATTTGTGACGCAGCCATGCGGCGATGCACTAATTTAACGTGTGCTCATTTTCTAGGGCCAACGGCTCCTTCCACGAGATCCTACAAGTGGACGTCGGCGCCGACAACAGCAGCGGCCTGGCCGGGCCCCAGCAGATCAGCTGGCAGCTGGAGTACCCGGGCGAGGGCTCCGAGAGGGAGCTGTTCGTCTCCGAGATCTTCATCAGCCCCACGACCTTCGTGGGCATCGTGCCCCTGGCCATGGTGAGAAACCGGGCTCGAGACCTGGGCACAGAAATCTCCCCTTGTGCTCTCCGTGGCTCGGAGTGGAGCGTCTGCGCCAGGCTGTCTCCAAGCCTCAGTCGTGTTGTTCCAACACTACACGCAAGTGGTGCTTTATGTGCCTGCTTTCCAGATGGGCTCCTGGAAGCCCTTGGGGTGCGCCGGGCAAGTCCCTCTTCCTCTGCAGGGATCGGGCGGCTCTCGGGGAGCCCTAGCCCTCTACTGTCTCCGTCCGTGTGCACACAGGACCAAGGGCTGTGCGGTGGGCACCCCGGCCCGGTGGCCAGCCCCGTCCACTGGCTTTGTCCTGACAGTTCCCAAGTGGCCAGGGATTGGCAGATGGACCAGCAGAGCGTGGCTGGGAGCTGACCAGCGGAACCCGGACGGGGCCCAGAGCCCCTGGAACTGCCTGCGCTTCTGTGTTGTTGTCGCGTAGTGGCTGTAGCTCTTTCTTGGAGCTCAGCTGGGACTCTGTTCACCCCAGTCAAAGGGGCAGCCACACCCGAGAAGGGGCCGTGCCTGAGAGCCTGGGAGGGGCAGCAGAACTGTGCGGGTCTCTTCTGCACTGCTTTGGCTGGCTTGTCTGGTACCAAAGTGTGGGGTACGCGAGGTCCTGGGGACAGCCTGTGGGGGATTGCGAAGTGGGTGGAGAGCCCTGGTCTGAACTGCCACAGCCACCCCGTGAGGTCACGTGTTAGTCTGGTGATAGCCACAGCTGGAAGGGAGGATGAGAATGTCTCCAAGTCCGTCTCCTTGGAAATCCAGCACGTTCTCCATCCAGCTCAACCTCCAGGAGGCTGCGGTTGGGAGAGCATTTCCCTCAAAGTTCTCACCATTCGGCTCCATCTGTCCACTCTTCCTTCCTTCCTTCCTTCCTTCCTTCCTTCCTTCCTTCCTTCTTTCCTTCCCCTCATCCATCCCTGCACCAGCCACTCATCTATCCATTTACCCATTCTTCCATCCATCCATCTGTCCATCCACTCATTCATCATCTTCCATTCATCCACTCTTCCACCCACCCATCCATCCACTCTTCCATCCATTCTCCCATCTGTCTGTCCATTCATCCATTCCCTCAACCATCCATCCTAACTCTCCGATGACTGGGAAGACAGGAAATGGAAAGGATGGGCATCTTGAAGGTGGAATCGCCAGGCCTTGGAAGCCACTTATATCTAATATTTCCATTTCTAAACGCCAGCCCAGAGGTCAGATGTTTGGAAGTCCCTTCTTTGGCAGTGAGGTCTAGAGCGAGCTGTGCTCACTCCATCAGCTCCGTCTTTACAGTCTGTGGCTTTCTGTTACCTTTCCCATGGCTGGGAAATACTAACCAGCGTGGCTGTTTCTTTCCTTTTCTTTTTCTTTCTCTCCGAAAGCACACATTTCCCCCTTCCCGCTACAGTGTTGCTTTTCAAAGTGTTTTCTGCCCAATTACTGAGCTTTGAGCGCAGAGATTTGTTCCCGTGGGTGGCTTGGAGTTGAGGCCTGCAGCCCACGATTCGACTAGTTTTTAAAACTAAAAAGCCCCAGCTCTGCACATGCAGATAAAAAACATATTATCCTTCAGAAAGAGTGGGATCACAAGAATGAGTACACCTGGTGAGTTTCTAGGCAACTGGGACCAGGGCTCAGCGTGGGCCAACCCCCGGCCCGGAGCCCCAAGCCCCACTGCACAGCCCGGCCACAACGGCTCCTTAATTTCCAACAGCGTGTGTGTGCCCGCGCCGTGCGGGCGCTGTTCTAGTTTGGAGGCCGGGCGGGCAGCCCCTCTGCTTACATCCTGGGCACCAGGAGCACAGAAGTGACAGATAGCCCATCCCCCCAGGGAGGATGGAGCCCGGGGCGGGCGGCGTGGAGGGACCGGGGCAGGTCTTCCTCAGGCGTGGGCACTGGTTGTACAGGCTCATGTTGCAGGGGCTTCTCTCTCCAGGCTCTGATCTCAGTATCGTTAGGTTTTTAAAAAGAGGTGGCTGAGTAAGAACAGCACCACGCACCTGGTATTCAGGTAAGGGGTAGGTTTATTCAGTAGACCTACTGGGACCAGGCCAGGTTGGCCCTCCATGTGGCTGGGAAAGAGAGCTGGGAAAGAGAGAGAGCTGGGAAAGAGAGAGAGCTGGGAAAGAGAGAGAGCTGGGAAAGAGAGCATCTGGGCCTGGGCTAGGCCTTCTCTAGAGTATGGCAGAGAAAGGTGTGGCCACATCAGATTCAGATGTGACCTCAGGGGATGCAGATGTGACCTCTTCCAGGTGTGCCAGTTGCCTAGGTAACGCAGGTACTGGGCAGAGACTTTGCTACGAGGAGGGTGGAGTCTGCTAGCCATCCAGGAGCAGACCTTAGATTCCAGCCTTTTAATAATCATGAAATATGGCTACTCCTGCTGACAATAGGGCTACTCCTGGCTACTTCCTGCTGACAAGGGGCGTCGACAATAGGGGTAGAAGGCTGGAATTTGGTCCCCTCCCAGAGAACGCAGTGAGCAGCAGCTGTCCCTTGGTGGCGTGAGTCCTTAGATGAAGTCTGGAGAAAGACTCATGCATTGAGAGGCTGGAAAAAAAATACTATAGAGAAAATAAATGGCAAGAGGAAGGACTTGGGGCTGAAAATGTTGGTAGAAATGTCCCTAGCTACTTCTGATATCTGGCGACTAGGTAGAGAAGTCAGGTGACAAAGGCAAGAATGTAAATTCCTGTTCAGTTAATAGGTAGACAGGTATGGACACTAGATGGGCAGACTTCTTCCACTGACCTCCCGGCTCTGGTTAATTTTGAAAGGGCAGGCACAAAGTGGCTGATGTGACATCATCTCCTCTTACTCCTCTTCATGTTCCCTTGTTCCCCAGACTGGCTGAGTCTAGGCGCTCATTGCTGGGATGGCTTGTCCCAGTTGGTATTCAAGGAGGTTTGAACTCAAGGCCTGGGCACGGTCCCTGAGCACTTCTGCTTAAGACTAGTGCTCTACCAGTTTGAGTTACAGTACCACTTCCAGTGTTTGGCTGGTTAGAGATAAGAGTCTTGAGCCATGCTTCCAGCCTGGCTCTTTGCAGATTAGTTGGGAGATGGAGTCTTAGGGATTTTTCAGCCCGGGCTGGCTTTGAATTGCAATCTTTGCCAGGAAAACCCTTTATTATTTCCAATTAAAGCAACAAGGAGATCAAATAGAATAGAGTTTACCTGGTTCTTATTAAGAATTGACCAAGAATTATTCTGCGATGACAAAACTCATTAGATGTGAGAATCTTAGCACAGATAGGCCCAATATTTTAGAATCACATAGTCAGTAGTAGAATACACAACACAAAACAAAAAAAGGCAAAACTCAGAACCTAAAATTTTTGACAACAATGTGTAGACATCTTTGCTAACAAAGCACATCAGATGGTTGGGCCTCCGTTACCAGGGCTTGTGAAAAGAGCAACTTGTTAGCAAGGCACCTTAGAATAGATGGATGGAGTGGTAAGCTTGGTGGAAGGTTAAGGGTCAGATGGGGCCAAACCCTTAACCCACCATGTGGCCAAGATGGCGAACTCAAGATGGCGAATTTCTGAAAAAATGCAAAGAAACCCTGAACAAGCAGATCAAGCCTACATTGGCTAGCCTTTGAGAGGGAACCTAGACGGGGTCCCCGGGACCCAGCCTGCGTCGCACTCTTCAGGGCACAAGCCGAAATGTTGTAGAAAAGTGAAAGGGAGAGAAAGGGAAAGTTGGACATGAATGGCAGAGAGAGAGCAAAGAGAGCCTGAAAGTAAACAGACTTCTGACCATTTACCATCGCAGTGGCAAAAACTGTCTACATCTGAGAATGGCATAAAAATGAGGCGCTCTGGCTTTCCAGGGAGCGCAGGAGGCATTTCAAAGGGGTTTCACGGCTCGGGCGTGATTCGCAGCACCCCATTACATGTGTAGGAGAGTCAGTGTGGTGAGTGAAGGAGAGCTGACCAGGCAGAAGCCGCGTCCCGACTTCCCCCAGAGTCCTCTAGAGAGAAATGGCCAAGCCCCCAAAGCCAAGCGTCCTCTGCTTCAGAGGTGAACAGCCTTTCGGCTAAAGGCCGTAGGAGCTCTCTGGCATGGCACCACGTCTGGACAGAGACTGAGCAACAGAGAGCCGTGGAGAGTAGTTTCACTCACCAGAACAGAGAAGTGGTGTGGACGTGGATGTGAAGGCCAGCAATGGTATCGATGTGCTGTGTCCACAGCAGACAGGTTCACAAAAGGCCGTCAGAACTGTGGTATTCCTCAGAGCAAAAAAGGGGGAAACAAAAACAAAAACAAAAACAAAGAATAAAAATGGAGAGGAATCCCACCTATCCTGACTTTAAGCCCTTCCTGGGTTTCAACGGCACCATTTATGTTAGGTTTTTAAAAAGAGGTAGCCGAGTAAGAACCACACCACGCACCTGGTATTCAGGTAAGAGGTAGGTTTATTCAGTAGACCTACTGGGACCAGGTCAGGTTGGCCCTCCATGCAGCTGGCAAAGAGCTGGAAAAGAAAGAGCTGGGAAAGAGCTGAGAAAGAGAGAGCTGGGAAAGAGAGCATCTGGGCCTGGGCTGGGCCTCCGCTAGGTAGGGCAGAGAAAGGTGTGGCCACATCAAATTCAGATGTGACCTCAGCAGATGCAGATGTGACCTCTTCCAGGTGTGCCAGTTGCCTAGGAAATGCAGGTACTGGGTGGAGGCTTTGCTGCGAGGAGGGTGGAGTCTGCTCGCCATCCAGGAGCGACCTTGCAAGTATGAGGTTCCTGTTGCTGCCAGGGCTGAAGCTTCCAGCAGTGTGGACGCTGGAAGTCTGAAATGGCGCTGACAGAGCTGAGGGCAGGTTTTCCGGGCTGGGATTTTTCTGGAGGCTCCAGGAGAGATTCTGTTCCGCTCGAGGCCTCCTCCTCCCTCTTAGAAGGACCTCGCCCACGGGCTGTAAAATGCCTCCAGCGGAACCACGCAGCTCCATGCTGGTGAGGACAGTACGCGTCGTCCAGTGAGCGCACTTCACGACTGGCCGGCCCCACGCGGTGGCAGCCACGCAGGTCATGGCTGCGGTGTGTGCCGTGACCGTGGCCGGGCACGTGGCTGCCTGGAGGCCGCCTCCCAAGCCAGCACCACGCGGGCTCCGGGGCTGGGTGCAGCTGCATTGCCCCTTCTGGCCTTCCTGCGGACGGATCGCAGCCAGCCCGGCGCGGGCGGGAGGGTCCGTGAAGACCCTCGGTCCGGGTGACTATGCTTTTGGGAGAACGCCCACTGCTGGGTAACTTCTGAAGGGGAAAGGGAGAAGGCCCGGTGAGTTCAGGAGGGAAGCTGCGGCGCTGGGGGGCGTGGCCAGTGGCAGGGGTGGGAGGGGTTAATGTTTAAAGAGCCAGTCAACCTCGTGAATATTCATGACGCCTCCCACACCGCCGGCTGCTGCAGAGCCCAATCTGGGAATGACTTCAGCCCTGGGCTGTTGGCCTTGTTGGTGGATGAGCCCTGGATGGTGAAATCGAGGGCCGTGTGTCTGCCTCACGCCTCCGGAAAGGTGGACAAGAATTCCCAGACAGCCACGCAGCTCTCCTTGGCGGCGGACAGGGAGTCGGGCGGTTTATCAGGGCTTCCGGCAGGAGGCAGGGGAGCCCTCCGCCATGGCTGCTCAGGATTCAGTCCTGACTGCCAAGGGCCAAGGAGGGGACCTGGCGACAGTCCCCGGTGTCCCCACTAGGTGGTGCAGACAGACCGAGCTGTGGACCCCCCCCTGCCCCCACTCAGCCCTCCCCCAGCCCAGGGCTTCCTTCGAAGACACAAGCCCTCCTGATGTCCAGCCACGTCACAGGGCCTTTCTAGTTGGAGTCCAGAGAGAGCAGAGGGCCTTCAAATGGCTGGCAACAGCACGCTTAATTCAGTGACGTCAGACGGCAGAAAGTCACCTTAAAGAGCAGACTCCTCCGTGCCCTGACGTTTAAGAGCGGACAACGGATCTAATGTGAAATCTCTGAACATCACCAAGGCCAGTGCAGGTTGTGGTTGTTGTTTTTAATGTCACGGGGCCTGAACTCTGGGCCTGGGCGCCGTCCCTCAGCTCTTCAGCTCAAGGCGAGCGCTCTACCGCTGGAGCCACAGCGCCACTTCTGGTTTTCTGGTGGTTCATTGAAGATATGAGTCTCACAGGCTTTGCTGCCCACGATGTTGAACCGCGCCCGCAGATCTCAGCCTCCTGAGTAGCCGTGAGGACAGGTGTGAGCCAGTGTGGCAGTTCGGGGTTTTAGTTGTCCCTTGCTGTGGCCAGGGAAGGGTCCGTCCGGCAGACACCTGGGTGGCCTCCCGAGGTCCTGTTTCTATCAGTGAGGCCGTGGGATGCATCTGAGTTAGGTGATATCCAGCCCCGAGCGGCCTGTGGCAGTGTCAGTGAAAACTAATACTAGATCGGGTTTGAACTCGTTCCTCCAGCGCTCAGTAGTGCGTGGTGGCTGGTGGAGCCTGGGCTCTGGGCCGCTCCCGCCTTGGTGGAGGGAGAAACGCACGGGGACTCCCTCCACTCCACGCCGCTTAGATGTTTGCTGTACAGTGAATAATAAAATATGTAAGTTATATTTACACTGTCCAATTTTATTAGCACATAATTTCTTGTTAGAAGCCCTGCCTCCACCTTAGACGGCTGAGTCCTCGTCTCTCCAGCCCCAGGTGGGCCAGCTGCTCTGCACTGTGACCTTCCTCCTCCTTCCTTCCTTCAGTCTCGTTGTTAGTGAGCTCTTGCGGGAAGGTGAGATGAACCCCATGACCCGCCCACTTCCGGTTGCCCTGGAAGTCCCTGAGTGTCTGGGAAGTTGAAAGGCATCTTGGAGTTCAGGATGGCCCCAGCTCTTCCTTCCATCCCCCGTGCTGGAGGTCACCCCCCACCCCAGTACCCCGGGGCTGCTAGACGGGAGGGAGCTCCCTGTAGCGGGGCAGTTAGGCAGTTAGCAGTCGCCAGGCCTCTCCACCAGAGCCTGGAGGCGCTGAAGGTCTCTACTTTTTTGATGGGGGGGGGGGGGGTTGGGAGGGAATGAGTCTACTCCCAGACTAGAGATGGAGCTTAAAGCACCGGCCTCCTTGGGTAGAGTGATTGTTCCTCTGTGGCTGAGAATAAAGCTGGAGGAGCCCTAGGATTCTTTCCTGAGGCAGAAGAGGAGTAAGGACCTGCGGAAAAGGCTGGGGGCTGGGCCGTGGCAGCCTCAGTGTCTGTCCTGGCTCGGGAAGGTCGGGGCTTACACCTGCTGTCCGCTCCTCCTTTCCCTGGGAGTGCTCCCGAGCTCCGCCTACTGTGTGGCGCCTCCCGCCTTCCGGCCAGTCCTGTGTCTTCAGTGGATGTCCAGTATGCCAATCATCTCTGGAACCTCCCTCACCTACACAGCCAGGGTGAGCTTTGCTAACTCCGGAAACAGCTGTCCATCCAGGCTGTTGACAATCGAGATGGACGGCCACATGATCTGAGGCGGGCACAGACCTTCAGCAGCGGCTGGCCAGTAATTACAGCTTGGTGATTAGCTGTTAGACTGTCATTTGGACAGGAGCCATTTATGTTTGCACCAGAAATTTATTCTTTCATTTCACTGCCAATGGAGTAAGCTTTCTGCTCGTTGTCTGTGGGTTGATTGCTCATATCTGGTGTGAGGTTCAGGTCAAAGGGCTCCATTTTGTAACTTGGAGGAGAGGCCTCTCCAGGAGTGACGTTCCTGTTAACTCTGCACTGGCCTTTTTTAGAGGTTTGCTTGGAGAAGGGTTTGCCAAGATTTTGGTACTTCCAAGGTTGGAGAGGTTCTGCAAGTCTTCATGCTGACAGTTTACCTTCCGGTCTTCCCTTTCCGAGCAGATGGTTCCTGGGAACAAGAATCCATGAGTCACGCTGCGGTCTCTGCATGCCAGGCCCGCCCCTGGCGTCAGCAGGCCGTGGCACCCACGCTCCCTCGTCCCACTGCGCCTGGTCCAGCCACACCACCGCTGTCACGGTCTCCCGCTGGCCTGCGGCTCTGTCCTGCCGCACCCAGCCCACGCTGCACAGCATGGGTGCTCTGCTCCCTCCACCCCTCATCAGTCGCAGAGCCAGTCTCCCCAGTGCTCCGGCCCCTCCGGCAGCTCTGCTCTCTTCTGGGGGAGCTGCGGGAGGGAGGGGCCCTTCTCAGGTGAGGGGTTGGTGGTGAGGTACGGTGTCTTTCTGAGCAGGCTTCGGCCTGGAGTAGTTCTGATGCTTGTCTCTGGAGCCCGTGACCCATCTCGGGTCCACAGTGAAGGCTGAGCTCACTCTTCACGCCTGTCATCTGCACTTCCTTCCTTCCTTCCCCAGTCGTCCGCCTCTGTTGCTTTGTCAATGTTAACGATCGCCTCAGAGAATCGGCTCTGGATTGGGAGGCTTTTCCCCTGTTGTGTTCTTCGCATTCCATCGATGTCTGGGCCAGTAGCTGTTGCTCCTCTTAATCTTCTTACTTGGGATGTAATTGGAACATCTTTCTTGTGGCGTGTAAAGGAGGGACCGAGGGCGCTGATGTAGGCCTCTGTCTCCTCTGCTGCAGGCAGCTAGTGCTGCCTATTTCTCCTTGAATTTTTATATGGCATGTTTTCATTCCCATCCGTCTCCCAATTGTCTAGTCTACCTTTTGTGCTACTTAGCAATGGGTTTATTTTCTATGGATTTAGGAGAGTTTTCCACGTGTCTTCTGCTTGCTGATTTCTAATATTTACTCCATTGCAGCCCAAGAATTCATCAGGTGTGACCCGATTCCTGTGGAGCTCTTTCAGATGGTTTTTCCTGGTGACTGTTCTGTCCACCTGGGCAGTGTCCATGAGCATCAGTCACTGGGTGGAGCATCAGCCAGGGGGCAGATATCAATCAGGGGTGGAGCATCAGTCAGGGGTGGAGCATCAGAGGGCAGAGCATCAGTCAGGGGGCGGAGCATCAGCCAGGGGGTGGAGCATCAGTCAGGGGGTGGAGCATCAGTCACTGGGCGGAGCATCAGCCAGGGGGTGGAGCATCAGTCAGGGGGTGGAGCATCAGTCAGGGGGCGGAGCATCAGCCAGGGGGCGGAGCATCAGTCAGGGGGTGGAGCATCAGTCAGGGGCGGAGCATCAGCCAGGGGGTGGAGCATCAGTCAGGGGTGGAGCATCAGGGGGCGGAGCATCAGTCAGGGGGTGGAGCATCAGCCAGGGGGTGGAGCATCAGTCAGGGGGCGGAGCATCAGTCAGGGGTGGAGCATCAGTCAGGGGTGGAGCATCAGTCGGGCAGAGCATTAGTCAGGGGTGGAGCATCAGTCAGGGGTGGAGCATCAGTCAAGGGTAGAGCATCAGACAGGGGGCGGAGCATCAGTCAGGGGGTAGAGTGTCTGGATCTGGTCGGCGGAGGCCCAAGGAGGCCTACAGAGGCCCACGGACTTCACCAGACCCAAGCAGGGCTCTGAACTATCCTTCTGTAGCAGGAATTGTAGCAGCACATGCATTCCCAAGGCATGTGTTTTGAAGCTCTGTGGGTGATAGATTGTTACATCATGCCCTGGGCTGGCTGCACAGACTTTGTGGTAATATTGTATCTGTACTGGTGTGTGTTAGGAAGCCCACTTGGATGCTTATAAAGCCTCTGCAGCTGGCTATTGCTAGGCCAGTCTGTAAATAAGTCTCATATGAACATGTGTCATGTACATAACATAAAATCTATAAGTTACATATTACGTACATATATGCGTGCATATTAGGTATACACGATATATGCACGTACTATATATCATGATGTGCATGCATGTGATGCAACTCCTCTTGCTTTTTCCCTGTTTATATCTTTTCTTCTTCTTTTTGGTGGCACTGGAGTTTGAATTCAGTGCATTGTGATTGCTGGCAGCTTTGCACACGGAGCTGGGCCTCCGCCTTGTTTTAGGTGCTAGTTATTTTTGAGGTAGTCTCCCTTCCTGTGTGTGTGCACGGTCTGATCCTTCAGGACTTCCACCTTTGCTGGGACTACAGGGCTGTGCCATGGCACCCAGCTCCCCACTGAGCAGGGTGGCCTTGGACCAGTGTCCTCCTATTATCAGCCTCCCAAGAAGCTAGGATTCTGGGCAAGAGCATTTTCTTGAAGCTGTAGGCAGAGTTTATTTTTTTGTGTATACAATGAACCTGGCAGTCACTTTTAATCATAGTGTGTAAGCCATGTGTATTTACTGCTATTATCGATGCACTTAATTTTACAGCTCTCCTCCTTTATTTGTGCCTTCTGTTCTCCATTCCCATTTTCTTTCTTTTCTGACTTTGGATTAGTCAAGTTTTTTTGTATGATTCTTTTTTTTTTTTTTTTTTATCACTTTTCTTAGTAGGTGAGCTGTGACTTTTGTTGTTTAGTGGCTATTTCTGAGTTTATTGTGAATACCTTTAACTTGTCGTTGTCTAGCTTCAAGGACAGTGTTGTATGGCTGAGTTATACACCTCTGTTGGATTTTCTTGTCCCCAAGTCCCTTCTGTTCATTAAGGAGAGAGTACAATGAAATCTATTTGTGCAGTTCATGTGGTCAAGTGAAGAAGGGTGGATAGGAAGTCTGTGGTGCAGCGCCAGTTTGCCTCCATGTCTCATTGTTCTCCTACGCATCCGTGTGTTGTGCTGCTGTTATTTTTGTGCGGGCATTAAACATGAAATAATCAGAAGTCTCATATTATTTTACTCACCTGGCGTTACTGTTTGCTTTGCTCTTTTTTCCTTTGTGTGGGTTCAGCTCCGGTCTGGCATTCTTTCTTTTCCTGGGGAAAGAACTCGCCCGGGCACTTCCAGGCGCCTGAGGCTGCAGGGCGCCAGCCCTCGGCACTTGTCTGTGCGCACGCCACCTTTCTTTGGCTTCTTCGGTGGAGCCGTGTCTCCAGGGGCCGGAGATGTCTACGTGACACGCGCTTCCTTTTAGTGCTCAGAGGCTTTGGTCATTGGCTTACTTCTGATAAGAAACTCGGTTCCACCCTGCCTTTGTTGTTCTGACTTTCCCCCCAGCCCGGGCTGACTTGCAGGTGTCTTGTTTATGACAGTGTGAAGGTGTTGGTGATGGTTCTTGTCACGGTGTTAATGGGGTGTGAGATGTAGAGTTTCCATTGCATTTGAAAATATCCAGCCTTTAATTCTTTGACCCTCTCTCCCGTCCTCCTCCCTTGTGAG
Source organism: Dipodomys merriami (assembly GCF_024711535.1). Taxonomy (NCBI): domain Eukaryota; kingdom Metazoa; phylum Chordata; class Mammalia; order Rodentia; family Heteromyidae; genus Dipodomys; species Dipodomys merriami. The sequence continues at coordinate 1,365,536 of NW_027202971.1, forward strand.
TGGTCTCTGTGCTTAGCTGGGGTGACTTAGCCAGCTCCCCTCTGGGTGCTCTGCTCACGTGGAACATTGTCTTCTGTGTGTGCCGGGGCGGTGCGGTCCTCGGCTGCGCTGGCGCGGCGTGAGTGTGTGCATCGCCCGCTGTGGCCTGTGCTCCCCACGCTGCCCTCACTCAGGCCCTGGACCGTGTGCTTGCCACCGCTCGCTCCTGGAGCTCGCCTTTCATCGTGGACGACTGCTTTCCCACCGTCCTCGGCCAGGATGGCTCCGTGCGCCCCGGGAGGAAGCGCTCTTGTCTGAGCAGGGCCGAGAGCTTTCTAGTACGGACACCACCCCGAGTTCTACACTTTAATTGACCAGACATCACTTGCTTGCTCGTTCTATGACAACGGAAGTTGCGTTAAACTTTAATTTTGTTCAAGCAGGACTAAGGTTTTTCCTGAGACAACAAGGGAACACTGGAAACAGGTGACAGTTGTAATTGAGGAGGCTCCTGGGTGGAGGGGGAGGGTTAGATAAACCAGATCGCTTTTGTTCATTGCTAGGATTGGGGTGTGTGGGCCGCAGCCTTCCCTGCGCCCCGGTTCGCAGAGCGAGCGGTTCCCCGGAGCCGGCCGGCAGGGGACAGCACTCCGCCCCGCCGCTCTCTCTTCCCCTCTCTGCTGGTGTGACGCTTTGTTTGCGCTTGTGTGTTCTCTTGCTGGCCGCTGCTGCTCTGTGCTCTGTCAGCGTCTGAGCCGCGTGTGCGTGACGCGGGCGCCCGCTCTCCTCGGCCCGCACTCACTTACCCAGCGGCCGCCGCTTCTCCCACTTCACTCCTCTGGGAGTGTCCTTGAACTCAGGGCCTAGCTGCTGAACTTTTGATTTTTCCCTCAAGGCTGGCTCTCTACCCCCTGAGCCACAATGCCACTTCGGCTTTTTAGTGGTTAACTGGAGAGGAGAGTCCCTCAGACTTTGCTGCAAGGGCTGGCTTCAAACTGCAGTTCTTGGATCTCAGCCTCCTGAGTAGCTAGGGTGGCAGGTGGGAGTTCCTGGCGGGGCCTGGCTCAAATTGTTAACAAGGCCGCAGTGCATCCTGGAACCCAGGGCCGAAGAAGAGGCAGAAGAAGACAGAAAGGACCAGGAACCAGCCCTGGTGCTCCACGGGAGCCCCGAGCACCGTCCCGACTCTCCTCCTGTGGCTTTTCTGGGACTGGTGCTCCTGGAAGGAAGCCAGACAGAGACGGGGATCTCTTACCCCCAAGTCCATTTATTTTATTTTATTTTTTATTTTTATTTGTTTTGTTGGTCATGGGGTTTGAACTCTGGGCCTGGGCGCTGTCCCTGTGCTCTTCAGCTCAAGGCTAGCACTCTACCGCTTGAGCCAGAGCGCCACTTCTGGTTTTCTAGTGGTTTATTGGAGATAAGAGTCTCACGGACTTTCTTGCCCGGGCTGGCTTTGAACTGTGATCCTCAGATCTCAGCCTCCTGAGTAGCTAGGATGACAGGCGTGAGCCACTGGCTTGTGTTGGGAGGAGTTGCTGGAGGCTTCTCAGTGGCAGAGGGTGGGGTGGGGGATGGGGGCGGGGGCTCAGGCCGGCCCCTCCACAGAGCTGTCTGTACTAACAGTGACCCCTGCCCCATGAGAAAAAACTGTGTTCTTTGAGAACGCATAGAGAGCCGCGTTTGGTAATCTCTCGCCGCTTTGTGGGTAATAAATGATCGAACTCTAAAAATAGCCCTCCAGCGTGCGGGGCTGGGCGGATCTGGGCCTTGCATAACGCTAGGCCCCGGCCCCGGGACTGGAAATCATGATTTCAATTGGAATCAGCATCTTCGCTTGTTTCTGAGAGAAGTTTACATCTGCCTTGTGGTTTTGAAAGCGAAGTCAGAGCAGCTGAGAGCAGGATGCGGTGGGGGCTGGCGTGCTGCCTGGCGGTGCTGGGCCAGGACGGGGGGGGGGGTGGGGTCGGCTGGGGGGATGCCAGGGTCCTCACCGGCTGGGGACGGGTCCCCAGAGGGGGGCCATCCTGGAGCCTCGCCTGGCTATGACTTGGGGATTTGCCAGCTCTCTGAAAATCAAGGTTTATAGCTGTAGAACATCTTTTGGAAGGTTTTCAAACTGAAGTCTCACGAAATCCGCCTTTTATCCTCGACGCTTCCTTTGGGGTCAGGTAAAGGAATGGGGTTCCGGGGCCCGTTTTGCAGGCCCTCGAGGAGCTGAGAGAAGACCCGAGCAGCCGCCAAGCCGGCGTCTTCCCCCCAAGACCTTTCGTCCCAATTGAGACCCTGGCTAAGCAGCCGAGAGCTGCCGGCCACGTCCCCGACGCCCTGGGCAGCAGCCCCGTCCTGTGCACGAGGGGAGGAAAACCAACCCCCAGCGGGATGACCGAGGAACAGCTGTGGTGCGAATGAGGTCAGCGACCTCGCACCAAGCACTTCGGGTGTCCCGGCTCCCACGTCAGTGCTCAGCGCTATTGGACGGCACCGCGCCGTGGACTCTGTGCTTCCACGTCATCAGGAGTGCGTGCCACGCGGGCACCGAGCCCGGCACTTACCTGGCTGTTGAAGAAACATTAACGTTCCGTGGCCGCATCTTCTTGGCTCCCGTGTCTTGTAATCACCGCACCCGGCCCTTCTCTGTGATGTTATCTGTGATCTGAATAGATGCATTTCGAAAGCCCCTTTGTGAAATTTCCCCAGATGCTAATATCCTTTCAACACAAACACGACATGACTCCAAAGACGCGCGTGTGAGTGCGTGGCGCGTGGGAGGCTCTGCTGTCTGTGAGCACGCCCCCGGGACGTCTCCAGAGCGCTTACAGAAAAGCGGGGTGAGATGTCAACGTCAGCAAGTTCATGGCTCTTCGCGTCAATGAGATGGCACCCCGGGGCTTTAGTCAGACTGTGTTCTTTGTCCGACTCATGTCCATTGTAGCAAAGCTTTTCCTCTTCCAGCGTGCGGGTCCTGTCGCGCCCTCCGGCTTGTGGGAGCTCGGGCGGGCGCTCCTGTGCGGGATCTGTCCCGCCCGCCTCTCCTCGCTGTGGAGCTCCGAGTGCGCTCCACGGGTGACGCAGCCCCCTTCCGGGAGCCGTATCTGTTCGCCCCCTTGTGGCTGAGGCCTTCAATCCGGTTAGGGCGGCGTGTGCCGGACGTTAGCATTTACGTAAGGTTGTGGTGTCTTGCACAGAGACACCCTGGCACTATGCTAATCTCCCATTGCTGGTCAATCAGAGACTTTAGCGGTGAGTCTCGCCTAAAACGGTGATGGGAATGAGCAGGTGTCCGGTGTGGTTTTCTAGTTCCATCAGCCCTTTTCCTGCAGACTCGTCTTCCTTTCTCCCGTGTTTGTTTAGTGGAGCAGGATGGGCTTGCATGCGTAGTAGTCTGCGGATGATGGCTGACAGCTGTGAATATTTGCCTTGATGTGAAGTGGCCCCGCTGGGCAGTGGGCAGTCGGTCTCCCGTGGCCTTTTGACATTTTTTGAGCACTTTACTACCTTCCTTCCCACAGGCGTTTGAAGCTCTGGCTCCTGGGTCTTGCTTTCCTCATTCCACAAACCAGCTGTTTCTCTGCTCTTTTATTGGTGAGTGGTGCTCAGGCCTGCAGTCTGAGTACTCGGTCAGTCATGGCTAAATAAGGGTCACTGCTTGTCAGGCCTGGAGGCCAGAGCAGAGGAGAAGCTTCCCACCCAGCCCGCCTTGCCCCATCCACCTGCCCCCCACAGTCCTCTGCGGCCCAGCCCAATTCCTGCGCGCCTCTCCATTTTCAAGCTTGCTTTTCCAGCAGGGAGAAGGATCCTGGCTTCTGAGCTCTGGCACATATTGTTTGTTCCAGCCCAGAATAGCAGAGGAATGTTGGAATTGCTAATCCATGCCGCCACAGAAAACAAACCTAACTGGGATTCAATCTGTGTTTACTGTTATTTTTATCTTTACTCTGAGAGCATATAGTCAAAATAATATGCCAGCGAGGGGCTTGTCAGGACTCGCCGTTCACAGCTCCCCGTGGTGGGTTTATGGCTGACCGCTCGGCTGGTCGGGGGTCGCCGCCCTGCCTGGCTGCCCCCGGGGCAGACCAGGGCCCCCACTCTGCTGTTTCTGGAGCTTCTGTTGTAAGCCAGCGCCTGCTCTGGTTTGCCTGTGCTGGGCATTGAGCCTCGCCGAGAGCCAGGTGGGCACTGGGAGAAAGCACACAGGACCTGCCACAGGTGAACTTCAGGCCGCTCTTGTTTACCCGATGGCACCCTTAGAAAAAATCCCCACGAAGGAGCACAGGTGCGCTCAAGGCGCAAACCCCGGAGTCCACAAAGTGGCAGACGAGAGCGACTTCCGATGGACGGTGGCTATTCCGCTGGTGGGCATTGGGATGGTTTCCACGCCACGCCTGATGTGGTGGCCGGGATTGCTTCTGGGATGGAGAGGCTGCGGATGGACATCCATCCACCCACGAAGAAGCTGAGGGAAGAGCCATGGCTGCCCAGCTGCAGCCAAGCTGTGTGCGTGGGTCGCTCGCTGGGCGCTGGTACGCACACGTGGGCTCAGCGCAGCGTGAGGGTCCGCAGGGCGCCAGCTCCACGCCGTCTGCGCCCTCTCCCAGAATGCCCTGCGGCACCTGGCCTGGGTCACGTGCAGCAAAAATCCCAGTGCAAACTGGCTTTAGTTAACCATAGAAAATTAGAAAAGGAGTCCTGCCTAGAAAGGTTTCCCTTTCCCCTCCCTCCCTGCCTCCCTCCCTCCCTGCCTCCCTCCCTGCCTCCCTCCCTCCCTCCCTGCCTCCCTCCCTGCCTCCCTCCCTCCCTGCCTCCCTCCCTCCCTCCCTCCCTCCCTGCCTCCCTCCCTCCCTCCCTGCCTCCCTCCCTCCCTCCCTGCCTCCCTCCCTCCCTCCCTCTCTCTCTCTCTCCCTCTCTCCCGTGTCTTTAAGTAGCTGTGCAAAGGCGTTTCAATTCAGCAAATCTGTGATGGGTACACTGCATCTTGGGCAGTGTCAGCCCCCACCCCCATCTCTCTGCACGGGATTCTGGGGGGCCTGACTTTCTGAGCAGCCTCGGGTCTGCACTACACAAATGCTGATGGCGAGCATCTACCTGACGGATGGACGCAGATGATTCCCGCAGAGCCGTGGCGCCTGGGTGTGACGGGGAAGCGGGAGTCCCGGCCAGGCCTTGCCGGAGGCTCCGGGGTCCTGGGAAGCAGGAAGGGGCGGCCGAGGCCAGTTTGTGGTCAATTCTTTCCTTTCGTTTTTTTAAATTGCTCTTTTTTTCTTAATTTAAACACAAAACTGAAGCCTATATGCACTGTTATAAAGCCTAGAGAAATAAGAAATCCTAGATAACCCTTATGCCAATTAAGACTTGGAAAGTATTTAAAAAGAAGGCAGCTGGACTATATGAGAGGCATGGCTGCTGGGCTGGGGAGGGGGCGTGAGGGGGGAGGGGGCTCAGGGCTGGGGAGGGGGCGTGAGGGGGGAGGGGGGCGTGAGGGGGGGGAGGGGGCATGAGGGGGGAGGGGGCTCAGGGCCTGGGAGGGGGTGTGAGGGGGGGAGGGGGCTCAGGGCCGGGGAGGGGGGCGTGAGGGAGGAGGGGGGCATGAGGGAGGGAGGGGGCGAGGAGGGGGGAGGGGGCTCAGGGCTGGGGAGGGGAGGGGGGAGGGGGCGTGAGGGGGCTCAGGGCCGGGGAGGGGGCGTGAGGGGGGAGGGGGGCATGAGGGGGGAGGGGGTATGAGGGGGGAGGGGGCTCAGGGCTGGGGAGGGGGTGTGAGGGGGGAGGGGGCTCAGGGCTGGGGAGGGGGGCATGAGGGGGGAGGGGGGCATGCGGGGGGAGGGGGCGTGAGGGGGGAGGGGGTATGAGGGGGAGGGGGCTCAGGGCTGGGGAGGGGGCGTGAGGGGGGAGAGGGCTCAGGGCCGGGGAGGGGGCGTGAGGGGGGAGGGGGGCATGAGGGGGGAGGGGGTGTGAGGGGGAGGGGGTATGAGGGGGGAGGGGGCTCAGGGCTGGGGAGGGGGCGAGAGGGGGAGGGGGGCTCAGGGCTGGGGAGGGGGCGTGAGGGGGGAGGGGGCGTGAGGGGGCTCAGGGCCGGGGAGGGGGTGTGAGGGAGGAGGGGGGCATGAGGGAGGAGGGGGCGTGAGGGGGAGGGGGCTCAGGGCTGGGGAGGGGGGCGTGAGGGAGGAGGGGGGCATGAGGGAGGAGGGGGTGTGACGGGGGAGGGGGCTCAGGGCTGGGGAGGGGCGTGAGGGGGGAGGGGGTATGAGGGGGGAGGGGGGCTCAGGGCTGGGGAGGGGGCGTGAGGGGGGCGTGAGGGGGAGGGGGCTCAGGGCTGGGGAGGGGGGCGTGAGGGGGGAGGGGGTGTGAGGGGAGGGGGCTCGGGGCGCTGGACGGCCCTGGCCCTGGCGCTCCGCCAGCCCAGCCTGTGCTGGAGCCATGCATGCGGCTCAGGCTGCAGGACTCCATCCACACAGGCCACAGTTCCCTGGCAGGAGGAGCATCCCGCAGCACCCCCCCCATCCCGTCCCGCAGCCCGCCCGTCCCAGGGCTCCCTTGCTGCCTGCGCTTGCTGACCGGCACCCTCTCCTCTCCCTCAGGACACGGAGGTGCTGAACACCGCGATCCTCACGGGAAAGCCTGTCTCCGTCCCTGTCAAGGTGGTGGGCGTCCAGGAGGACGGCTCTGTGGTGGACGTGTCGGCCTCCGTGGAGTGCAAGTCGGCCAATGAAGACATCGTCAAGGTATGGAGGGGCTGTTCAGTCCTTCTTGTGGCTGCCCGGGGCTCCCACGGCGGTCAGTCTGGGCACCCTCCCCCCAGGAGAGAGGGCTGGGTGACACAGTGACTTCCCCTCCAGGAGAGAGGGCTGGGTAACTCAGTGACCTCCCCTCCAGGAGAGAGTGCTGGGTGACACAGTGACTTCCCCTCCAGGAGAGAGGGCTGGGTGACACAGTGACCCCCCCAGGAGGGGTCCAGACAGCAGGTGTCTGTGGAGTGGGGGCTGGGTAGGTTGTGGGACAGAATCTGAAGGCACAAATAAATTAAAAAAGTTGGGGGTGCACCAAGAAGGGGGTGAGCCTGATCAGGTTCTCTGCCTGCATATGCAGACATGCCAAAACAAAACCCCCATGTACAAATGATTGACAGTAATAACGTGAATAAAATAAACAAAATGACCTAAAAGGCTGGGATCTTAGGCTCACCTAGTAGGATCAGGGGAGATAAATGTCATTTGAAATGTACACATTCAAGTGTTAAGAAAGAAAGGCATGTGCTATAATTGTGTGTGTGTGTGCGCGTGTGGTTGTGTGTCTGGTTTTTGAGTGGTTCATTGGAGAGAAGCGTCTCATGGGGACTTTCTGCCCAGGCTGGCTTTGAACCACAATCCTCAGACCTCAGCTCCTGAGAAGCTAGGATGACAGGCGTGAGCCACCAGCACCTGGCTAAGTTGCTTAATTCTTATTAGTTACTTTGTTGCTCTCGTGTAGCTACTGGCAAATTCACATAGAAATCTGGATTTCCAGCCGAGGAAAAATCAGGGAATGCGCCACGCAGCGTATCGGTCACGGGAGGCCACGGGTCCCTCGGGATCCCGTCCGTTGCCACCGCCCTTTCCCATCTCCCCTCCACGTGAGAGGCTGCCTCTCACCTAGCCCCCGCCCGCCCCGGCGCTCTGTGCTCCTCTGATCTTAGATTGTGCTGAAAGGGAGATATTTCTTCTACTCCGCTCTCTTTAAAAAAAAGCAGCAAGTGGTATATTTCCCTTTGCCACTCCGGCAGGATTCTGTGCCTTGATAGGCCATCAGGGAACGCTGGAAGATGGCTTATATTCCGCCAAAGAAGGGCTGGGGCTGAGAGCCCTCGAAATCAAATCGGAGAAGCAGGAGTGCCGGCCGGCTGATGGCAGAGGCGGCCGGGGCGAGGTGGACACGGGCGCCCTCCAGCCCGCCAGGAGCCGGCGTGTGGAGACCAGGTGGTCTGTGCCTTGATGTTCCGGAAGGAGAAGGGGAGGAGGGAACACTTTTAGTTCCGTGTGAAGAGCTTCCAGAGAGATGTCGTGGCACCAATCCTGCCCCCGCCCTCCTCGGGGTTCGGCTGCAGGCGGACGCCTGGCATCTCTCAGCCCTCGGTTTCCTCGTCCGTCTCGGGGCAGCCGTGGTGTGGGAGAGGCCTGGAGCTGCCTGGAGCTGCCTGGAGTGGCCGTGCCGGAGCCAGGCCGCTTGAAAGCCGGGTCTCTGGCTGCCGCCGTGGCCGTGGCTGCGGTGGCCCCAGGAGCGGGAGTGGCCTTTCCACTGGACACGGCAGGACACTCAAAGGAAGGGCAGCAAAGGGACCGGCCTGGCATGCTCACACCTCACACAGCGTTTAACAGCGCAAAACAACAACAGAACCACACCAAGGTGCTTAGGGCAAGGACTCCACATTCTGGAATGAGCGTAATACCCTCAACAGTGCTCGATTCCTGTGCAGCATCCTTATTCAGAGTCGGGTCATCTGGTCTACCTTACTATAGACTGCCACAAATTCAGCATCCCAAACACGCCGTTCCTTATTAAAAGAGGTTGAAGAGCGGCATTGCTGCCGGAAGCTCCAGCCGGCAGCCCTTCCTTCTCTCCAGCTTCTGGAAGCGTCCCGTGCCCCAGACTCACGCCCCCTCTGCCCTCTTCAAAGCCAGCAGTGAAGCACCTTTGTCTTCTCTGGTTCCTCCCCAGCCCCGGTGAGCACGTGGGCCGCCCCGGTGAGTGCGTGGGCCGCCCCGGTGACCAAGGCCGCGGCCCCGTCGGCCCGTCAGCCATGTCTCCTTCCCAGTGTGCTCGTTGCCTAGAGCCGCTGCAACACGCTACCACAAACCAGGGGGTGCCAGGCAATGGAAACGTGTTCTCTTGTGGTTCTGTTGGCAGGTGGCTCTTCTGCCTGAGGCTCTGAGGGAGGACACCCCCCTCCTGTCCCCCTCCTGTCCCCCTCCTGTCCCCCCTCCTGTCCCCCCCGAGGCCTGGTGGCTCCCGGCAGCCTTGGTTCTTTTCTTATTTATATGTGTATTTGTCACTAGACTTAGGAGCCCCCTGAATTCAGGGCGATCTTTCTGGAGACAAAATTACACCTGAACTCCTTCCTTCACATGGGCAGAGAAGTAAATACGAGCCCACGCGGGTCTCCAAGACGGTGCCTAGCTTACAGCTGCGGTAACTAAGCGTCCGGCTTTCTGCTATCACCTGAACTCAACAATGGGCCATTAAGGGGCGGATGGGAGGGTCGCAACCCCTCCACCCTTCTCTACCCAGGGCGTCTCGCTTCAAAGCTGACCTGTGAGCAGGGCACAAGGCAGGGCATGCTGGGAAAGCGTCCTCCCTTGCCGGGCAGGGTGCAGGAGCTGTCACAGACCGGCCCGGCCCAGGCACTGGCGTCTCCCTGGGGTGGTGTGCAGAGCCGGGGCGGGCGCAGTGGGCATGGCGATCCCCTCGGGGGATGGAGGGCCGCTCCGTGCCCAGTGGGGTCGCTCTAGGGGAGGACGCAGGCCGGGCGTGCCAGGGTCTGGCCGGGGATAGACACAGCTGCTCTCTCCACCTTTTGTTCCCGTCAGCTTCGTTGTGATGCCAGTATTAATTAGCTCATTTGTTCACTCCTGTCTTGGGCATCTCTGATCAAGGACCTGCATCCTGGAACTGTTTCTGCATCATTCAGGGAGGTCTCAGAGCGAGCCGGCCTAGACCGGACCCTCCCTGTCCTCTGCACTTCCTTCCACTTGGCCCTGGCCTGGGCGTCAGATTCCAGGCCTGGCCGGATGTGGCTCCTGTGGCTCCTGGAGACATCAGTGGGAGGGGAGGGAACCCCCATTACTTCACAGTGAACCCCGCCGTGCAGATTTGATGGTGGGCGGGGTTCTCGTTCACCGGGCTTCCTGAGGCCCCGCTGGGCAGCGTGGGGTCCAGCCTGGGTTCCTCGGCCCGTGGGAGGCAGTGACCAGGGAATCGTCTCAGGGTCAGCCCTGGCACACAATGCACCAGACTCCATCTCCACCAATGACCGGGCCTGGCAGGGGACCTTGTTACTCCAGGGACAGAGGAGGGTGAGCAGGAGGATCACAGACCAAGCTGACCTTAAAAGAGCCAACGCAGGGTGGGTGAGGCAACTCAGGCCTGTAATCCCAGCCAGCAGGAGAATGAGACCTCAGCATCACAACTGGAAGTGGATTTGGGCAGATGAACCCATGAGCCTCTGATCTTCAGTTAACCAGCAAAAAGCCGGAAGTGGAGGTATTAGGCAAGTGGTGGAGCGAAGAAGTTGGGTGTGAGTGTGAGGCCCTGCGTGAAGCCCCAGCACCACTGAAAACCCAAACCAAGAAACAGCACGGAAGAGTGCTCCGCATGGGCGGACACTGGGGGTCATTCGTTGTCTTGGAGGGCGACCACAGGCCATTTGCTCACCAGCGTGGCCGAGACCTCCCGTGGGGGAGGGCCCCACCGCCCTCAGCTCAAACACAGAATGAATCGGGGTGCTGTCAGTGCTGGGAGGCCCTTGGGAGCTGTCTAGTGGCTCCCCATGGTGGGGTTCTAAGCATGGGTTGGGGGGGGCTGTCTCCACAAAACTGCTCCCTAAGAGCCAACCTCAAAGTCGAGCCTGGGGCCCTGCAAAGAACAGCGCATCGGCGCGTGGGGAAAATTGGTTCTGGCGAGGATCCGATCCCCCCCTTCCCAGTCTAAGGACGCTCTCCCCTGGGGGACTCGACTTTCTGCGGGCAACCAAAGGAAGGAAGCTTCCAGAAATCCTTGCTGTGCAGAGGGAGGAGGACTGTGGAAGGGGGTCTGGCACGCTGCAGGGTGGGCGCAGGGCGGGTGTCCTGCCGGGAGGCAGGGCAGGGACAAGGCAGGGGCAGGGCAGGGGCGCTCAGGAAGCTCTTCACCACGCCCCACGCCCCACGGGGCGCCAGCGGATGACCCCTGCGTCCCAGAGGAGGTGTGAAGAAAGGAGGGCTCCTGCCCGCCCCGCTGGAGGGGGCGTGGGAAGCAGAAAGAGGGAGCGGGCCCAGGCCAGGCGGGGCACCTCGGAACCCATGAGAGCCGCCAGCCTGAAAATGAGCTTCCTTAACTATATCAGGTGGGCTGTCCTCCCACTGGAGATAAGTGTCCTTTTCCCTCCCTCCCTCCCCTCCCTCCCCTCCCTCCCTCCCTCCCTCCCTCCCTCCCTCCCTTCCTTCCTTCCTCCCTCCCTCCCCCTCCCTCCCTCCTCCCTCCTCTTCTCTCCTCCTCTCCCTCCATGACCATCCCCTCTCCTCTCTCCTCTCCTCCCCTCCCTCTCCCCTCCCCACTCCCCTCCCCCACCTCCCTCCTCCCTCCCTCAACCCTCCCTCCCCCTCTCCCTCCTCCCCTCCCCTCCTCTCCTCTCCCCTCCTCTCCTCTCCCTCCCCTCCTCTCCTCTCCTCTCCTCTCCTCTCCTTTCCTCTCCTCTCCCCTCCTCTCCTCCCCTCCTCTCCTCTCCTTCCCTCCTCTCCTCTCCTCTCCTCTCCTCTTCTCCTCTCCTCTCCTCTCCTCTCCTCTCCTCCTCTCCTCTCCTCTCCTCTCCTCCCCTCCCCTCCTCCCCTCCCCTCCTCTCCTCTCCTCCTCTCCTCTCCTCTCCTCCCCTCCTCTCCTCTCTTCCTCTCCTCTCCTGTCCTCCCCTCCCCTCCCCTCCTCTCCTCCCCTCCTCTCCTCTCCTCCCCTCCTCTCCTCTCCTCCCCTCCTCTCCTCTCCTCCTCTCCTCTCCTCTCCTCCTCTCCTCTCCTCTCCTCTCCTCCCCTCCTCTCCTCTCCTCCCCTCCTCTCCTCTCTTCCTCTCCTCTCCTCTCCTCGGCCCTGCGTGCGGCTGTTGGCAGCCATGTTTGCCCTGCAGGCCCCTGAGCTGGCTGAGCCTCCGAGGTCTTGGAATAAGTTAATGTTGACTGCAGGTACCATGGGCGAAGGGCCACACTGTGTGCCAGCACCTGGAAAGGACACACACGTGTGTGCTTGCACACACACACTGACCTTCAATGCACACACACACACACACACACACACACACTCCTTTCTGTGCATGACCCGAGGAGGGGAGAGACCAGCCCTTACTCTGCGAATTCGAGCTGAGTTCCTGTCATAGACAGCAGAGCCCTCCTTCCTCCTCCCTCCTTCCTCCTCCCTCCTCCCTCCTCCCTCCTCCCTCCTCCCTCCTCCCTCCTCCCTCCTCCCTCCTCCCTGTCTTCCCTCTTCCCTCTTCCTCCTTCTCCTCCCTTCTCTTCCCTCCTTCTTTCCTCCCTCCTCTTCCCTCCTCCCCCCTCCTCCTTTCCATTTTAATTTGTATGTTCATGGTGATGCTGGGTGGGACAGGTCGATGTCTTCCATTTAATTCTATCTCCTTTACCCTGTTTGGAGTCCTGACTGCACACTTGTTGCGCCTGTGTTAGGAACACCAGTGTACCACGCAGCTGCCACAGCGTCACGTCTACAGAGAAACGGTGAGCGCACACTTGTGGAATCCCTGGCAGGTCTCCGGCTTGCTCCTCCGTGTTTCTGGGGTTTGGTTCCCACTGGGGCTGTGTTCCCTGTCATTGTCAGCTGCGGGCTGGTCCCACACATGCCAGCCCCGCAGTGCAGTTGTGAGCACACGGCTCTGTGTCAGTGCTTGTGAATGAGTTAAAAGGGAAAAGGAAAGTAGGTGTGTATTTATACCATTCTCTTCAATAGTTATGCAATTCCTTTTAATGCCACTCTTTTATATATGTTTAAATTACTGCTAGGGTTACTTGCTCTCACCTTGAAGACATCTGCTATTTCTTACAAGGTGGATCTGATAGCAGCAATTTATTTCAGCTTTTATCCAGAACATATTTATTTTGCCTTCATTTTGAAGTATAACTTTGTATAGCAGGGTTTTTTTTTTTTTTTTGCCTTTTGGGTGTCATTTTGCTCCTTCTTTTCTTTCTTCCTTCTTTCCTTCGTTTTTCTCCCCTTCATTTACTCCTTCCCTTTTTCTCTTCCTTCCTTATGCTCAAGTTTTGTTATAAGGGTCCTTATGCTGAAATTTGAATTAGGACCTCGAGCTTGCTCTGCTTGCTTTCTGGGCTGGTGCTTTACCATTTGATCCATGCCTCCAGCCTAGTTTTTTGCTGGAGTGTGTCAAACTTTGCTGGCCTCACACTGTGATGATCCTACAGGTCTTGGACCCCTGAGTACCTAGGAGATCGGTGTGAGGTGTTGGCCCTCAGCTTCCTTCCTTCCTTGTTCCATCATTTATGATGTCAGCCATTAATTTTACCAAGTGTCCCTGTACAAAAATTTCTTTTGCTGTTTTTAACATTTCATCTGTACCCGTGGCATTCACAGTATTACCGGGATGTGTGAACACGTCTTTATCTTTTTCCTACCTGAAGTTTGCTGAGCAGTTCTCAAGTCTGAGATTTTTACTCATCATTCACAACTTTGTCTCCTCCTTTCTCTTTCTCCTCTGTGTGATTCCCGGGGTCGGCGTGCTGCGAGCTTCCAGGCCACGCGCCTCCATTCCTCCGTTTTCCTTTGTCCTCTCGCCTGCCCTCATCTCCGTTCTTGAGCTTTTTCTAGTGAGTTTCTGAATTCCAGTTCTTTCACTTTTCACCCTTAAATCAAAATCAAACAAAACCCAGATTCTTTCTCTTGTGGTCTCCCTTGCGACTCTGTTGCCACCGCTTCCGGTCCTTACAGAAGCTTGTTTTGGACACGTTTGCACTTCTGTTGCTCTGGTCCGGCCGCGTGCATCAGGACGCGGTCAGGCCGGCCCGCCAGGACACGCCACCAGGGCGGGGAAGGGCCGGGGAGCCCACACTTAGATGCCGGCGTTATTTCACTCACAATCTGGACCCTGTCTGCGGTGGTGTGGGTTGGGCCGCGTGCCACCCAGCCCTCGGCGTGGCGCGGTGCGTGCTCCGATCCCCCGTGCCGAGCCCTGGAGCTCCTGTGATCAGCCGCCAGCGCCCCGCCATTCACAGCCTCCCCATCCCAGGAGTGTCACACCCACCAGTGCCCCATGAATGCTCAGTCCCAGGCTAACTGCAAAGAGAAAAATGTCAGAGCACTGTGTGGTGAATGGATCGCACTGATATACACTAGCACCGTCGGATCATGAGAGAGTTAGCGGCATTGGATACAAGGCAAGATAACGCAATGTGTGCTAAGCAGAAGGTGGTGTGAGCAGAGTACATTAGATACAGTTGCGTTAATTTGTGGCCAACACTTCCAGAGCTGTTCGTCTCCGGAGTCCTCTGTAACAGATGCTTTGTGATTTCACCGCCGGGGAGGCTCCACGGGCTGGCCAGGGCCAGGGATTTTAGAGTCGCTTCCATCTGGAAATGACCCAAAGTCAATCAAGGGCTGGACACTGGTGCCCGTCAGCCCCCCGAGGCCCAGCCTGGCCTCGTGCCCTCCGCTGCCCTCCTTTCCACCCGGCTGGCTTCTGCTCTGCACCGCCGTGGAAATGTCCATCCCCGCTTCGGGAGGGGAGCGCGGATCCTACCTGGCCAGCTCTTGGCATCAGCTCCGGCCTCTCCCGGTCCCCGTGCGGTGTGTGTGTGGGGGGGGGAGGGGGGAGGGGGGAGGGGGGAGCAGCAGGGGGGATGGGGGAGCAGCACTCCGTCTGCCGCTGCTCTTTTCCCAAAGTCTTGGAGATAAATATTCGCAGCTTCTGATTTTTACACCTTAAGTTCACCATGAGCAGCCACATTTGTTTTCTAAAAGAGAATTCATAAGCAGTTTCAAAACAGGTTTGAAAAACACAACCACTGCAAGTATTTCTTTGTTCCTGAGAATATACTTACTCTGACAAAATGTTTTTCTTGTATGTGACTCGATTATGTGCAGACTCCAAAGACCTGGGCCCACCACCGGTGCCCGGAGGTCAGGACCTCACTGCCCAGTGCCAGGGCCGGGCAGAGGGATGGATAGGACTGGACACAGCCCCTGGGCACTAGGAATGGTCTGAGTGCCTGGTGGGCTTCTGGTTGCCCACACCGTCAAACTCGATGCGCTTTGAACAGATGCGTTAAATTTGTTACAAACTTATAACTTAGTTATCAGTTATCCGTCCATGACTGATACGAGGCCCAGCTGCGAATGTGGCCCCTCTGTTTGCGTCAGCCTTACGTCCTCTGGAGGTGGCCACGCCTTCCCTGCCCGAGTGGCCCCGGGCAGCAACACAGAGCAGCTGCCTTGCCCGGACCTTCGCTTCGCGCCCCCCGCCCCCCCCGTCGGTACCGGGACACAGCGCCCGTAGTTTAATGAGGATAACTCTATGTAAACATTTGAAGGTAACCTAGGGTATGCGGTGAGCACTTAATGCATGGTAGCTGTCATTCATACCTGGCAGAAAGTCAAGGTGGCGTGTTTACGGTGCCCCCACCAGGCTCAGGCCCAGTGCCCTTGGCCCGCACAGTAGTGTACAGAGATGTTGGGTTCGGATGGCAGTTGGTTTTGGGGGTCTTTGCGAATGTAGAATTATTTCTGCACTTGCTGTGAATTTTGTGAGGAAGGAAGCATCCGGTTCTGCCCTGCTTTTCCGTGCGCCACAGCGGCACGTTTCTCCAGGGGCAGAGATGTCCGGAGGGCGCTGCAGGTGGGAGTCAGCAGAGAACGGCTCCTGCAGCCTAAATGCCCACCGCTCCGCTCAGTAGAAAACAGTCCACCTCCTGCCTTCAGGGCTCCCCTCGGAGACACCTTCGTGTCTGCAGTGTCCCTCTGTCTCATTCTTGACTAATGTGGTTGCAAAGTGTGAATTCACAGGAAAACTACTCGCCTCTGAAGAGAGCTTTCCCATGACCTTTATGGGTATCTCCAGCGTGTGTACGCATGCACAGGCAGACACATGCACACACACATGTTCACAGGCAGACGTGCACACGGGGGGACACCTGCACAGGTGCGCACGTGCATGGTGGACGGGATACCGGCTGTTTCCAGTCTTCCCGCTGTGTCCTTGTACTTCACCCACCAGCACTGGTGGCATCTACTTCACACCTCCCAGAGCTCGGGACCCCGACGGCTTCCGCCAGCAGGTGCTGCTGACCAGACTCTGACTTTTATCTTGTCACTCCTTCCTGCCATCTCCTAGGGTCCCTGTCCCTGACACACATGTGCTGACCCTGTATCCTCAAACAATTCCCCTCCCCACTGCGGTGGGCCTCCCTCCCCTCCCCTCCCCTCCCTCCCCTCCCTCCCCTCCCCTCCCTCCCCTCCCTCCCCTCCCCTCCCTCCCTTCCCCACTGCGGTGGGCCTCCCTCCCCTCCCCTCCCTCCCCTCCCCTCCCCACTGCGGTGGGCCTCCCTCCCCTCCCCTCCCTCCCCTCCCTCCCCTCCCCTCCCCACTGCGGTGGGCCTCCCTCCCCTCCCCTCCCTCCCCTCCCTCCCCTCCCCTCCCCACTGCGGTGGGCCTCCCTCCCCTCCCCTCCCCTCCCCCCCCCACTGTGTTTCAGATGGTAATTTTCTGCCGGTTTTCTGTGAAGCAAGTAGGCCACATGGCTGTGGCCCTTACCGGCAAAGTGTTTGTTCCGTCTCTTTATTTGGTTATCTTAGGGGTGAGGATACAAAAAAAAGGCTTTGTCATCATTGCTGAATAATATTCCACTGCGTGCATGCTACAGCTTCTCACCCATCCGTAGGCATCTAGATTATAGGTTCACCCATCGATGGGCATCCAGATGACTGATCCAGCCACCAGTGGGCGTCTAGCTCATTGATTGATCCACAGATGGTGGCTAGGTCCTTGGTCTACCCAGTGATGGCTTTTAGGTTGACTCTGTGTCTTAGCTGTTGTGAACAGCACAGCTGTGAACATGGGTGTGCAGGCTCATATCTCTGTGTGTGTGTATCTGGACACTATTACTTTTGGATGCATATCCTGAAGTAGAGAGATGGTCATGTGCAGATCTATGAGGTATCTGCACCCCGCATTGTCTTCCACAACGGCTGCTCATTCACACCTGCGCCTCACACCTCATGGCCAAACCCCACAGTTTATAACTTGTACTTCACACCTGTGCTTCACAGCTCACAGTTCACACCTGCACTTCACACCCTGCACTTCACACCCCACAGTTCACACCTGTACTTCACACCCCACAGTTCACACATCTGTGCTTCACACTCTGCACTTCACACCATATGGTTCACATCTGTGCTTCACACCCCGTACTTCACACCTCACGGTTCACACCTGCGCTTCACACCTGTACTTCACACCCCACAGTTCACACACCTGCACTTCACACCCCACAGTGCACACCTGTGCTTCACACCCCGTACTTCACACCTCACGGTTCACACCTGTGCTTCACACCCTGTACTTCACACCCCACAGTTCACACACCTGCACTTCACACCCCACAGTGCACACCTGTGCTTCACACCCCGTACTTCACACCTCACGGTTCACACTCTGAACACACCTCACGGTTCACATCGGTGCTTCACACCCCATACTTCACACCTCATGGTTCACACCTGTGCTTGGCACCCTGAACTTCACACCTCATGGTTCACACCTGTGCTTCACACCTCACAGTTCACACCTGTGCTTCGCACCCTGAACGTCACACCTCACGGTTCATACCTGTGCTTGGCACCCTGAACATCACACCTCATGGTTCACACCTGTGCTTCACATCTCACGGTTCACACCTGTGCTTCGCACCCTGAACGTCACACCTCACGGTTCATACCTGTGCTTGGCACCCTGAACGTCACACCTCACGGTTCACACCTGTGCTTCACACCTCACGGTTCACACCTATGCTTCACACCCCATACTTCACACTTGTGCTTCACACCTCACGGTTCACACCTGTGCTTCACACCTCATGGTTCACACCTGTGCTTCACACCTCACGGTTCACACTTGTGCTTCGCACCCCGCTTTCACACCCCGTGTTCACACCCCACAGCGCACATGATGGCCGTGGGCGAGAGCTCCCTCCTCATCCCGACAGCACTGTTGCACTTGTTTTTCATAGTCTAGTCTGACAGAGTGAGATAATATCGCATTGTTTTGACTTGCATTTCCCTGAGGGTTAATAAACTTGGAGGCTTTCCCACTGGTTTGTTGGTCATCTGAGTTACTTTTTTCTTTTTTAAATAGACAGACCAATATAACAGAATAGAGTGCCCAGAAAATTCCCACATGTTTACCAACAACTGAAAACACACAATGGAGAAAGAGCAGCCTGGGGAAACTAGACATTCTCAATTGAAGAGGGAACTGTGGCCACCGTCTCCCTCGCCCCAAAGCAGGCACCCACGCAATGGAACCAGCTAAGCTCTGAAACGGAAACTACGAGAAGCAGCCATGCAGGGGTGTCTGTAAGACGCTGGTCTGGGCATTGGTGTCTTTTGTTTCCTAAAATCACAGGAAATAAATGAGAGCAAAAAAATGGACAAATGGGATTCTATCAAACCAAGCAGATTCTGCACAGCAAAGTGAAGCAGTCGGCATAGTGACACATACTGGGAAAACTTAATCTGACTACGTGAGGACTGATGCCCAGAATATGTAGGAACGGAACTCCATCACAAGGAAGCCGCTGTCCCCTGCGCACGGTTGGGGCTCAGGTGGCAGATCCCGGGGGGGGGGGGCTGGGCCGCTGGGTGGGTGGGCTCCCAGATGCCCCGGGTCATCTGTGCCTGGCCGGGTCAGGATCACAGTGGGTCTTCAGGTCAGTGGCCGAGGCTGTGATACTCAAGGATCTCTGAGGGGACGCAGCAGAGTTTGTCTGCAGCAGGGATGTGGGACGGGGCTCGAAGGTCCTGTGTGACCTTCGCTCAGTATTTCATTTCAATCCGGGGTGCACAAGCGAGTCCAAGACCAGAGCCGATGGGAGGCGACTGCTCCCCTCTCCTGGGGCGATTTCTCCCTGGTGCTCCTGGGGGGAGGGTGGAGGAGAAATCTCTGGGTCTGGAAGTGGTGTTTCTTGTGGTCTTGAGTGTGGACCGTGGACGCTGAGCAGGCACCTGGGCCTGTCTGTCTGTCTGTCTGTCTGCTCTCAAGGGAGACCTGCCCTGGATGCACAAACCTAGGGAGAGGGGAAGGTTGAAGGTAAGTCCTGTTTGGGGCTGCTTGTGCAGGGGCCTCCGGGTGGAGCAGAGTGCCCCGCTGGCAGCCTCGGCCCAGCACTGCGCTCTGAGCGTGCATCGTCTGGTCCAGTTGTCACATTGCTGGCCTGTAAATGAGATGGTGCGGTTAGGCGGTTCTGTGGCGAGTTGATGGCTTATTTTGTTCTGCTCCCAATGCGGTCCTTGTTCCCTTCCCCTCTCCCATGCAAACACAAGGCATCGCCTGCTGGTCCAGGACAGACAGTTCACAGAATGTCATTTGCTTAGCTGGAAGGGCTGGGACGGGATGGAGGCCGCACTAACACTCACCACGAGTAGATGAGCTTAAAGAGGGGACTGCCAAGCGCCGAGCCAAAAGCCCCTAATGAAATGCCGCACCGCACCTGCAGCCTGCAGAATTACGGCTCTGGGAGGCAGAAGTAACCACACCCAGGCCTCTAGGGCCTTCCGTGAGGACGCCTGCCCGGCCCCCTCTCGTGCAGAGCGCTCCTGATTTTCAGGAGATGCTCTTTATGGCTCGAATAAAGTATTTTTCTTAGTAACATAAAAACCTTTTGAGTGCCTTCAAATAGGTGCACGAATGAAATAAGGCGCACCTGGGGTTTGGCTGACGGTAGTGTGCGCACATAAAGAGGCCAGTTAAAGAAGAAATGCACTCACACACCGCGACGGAGGTTATGGAACTCCATTAAATTATGTTTATGGTTTTACTTGTCAGTATTTTGTAACACAAATGGTTTTCCTGGAGTCTATTTATCAGTATTTGTCACTAATTAAAGCCTACAAATTACCTTTTGTACAAGTCTTGCTCTTCTGGGTGTCTTGGTAGCTAATAAATCAGAGCTGTCGCCCCTCCTGCATTCTGCTGCTGTCAGGCTTT
The DNA here is from genome assembly GCF_024711535.1 of Dipodomys merriami. Classification (NCBI taxonomy): domain Eukaryota; kingdom Metazoa; phylum Chordata; class Mammalia; order Rodentia; family Heteromyidae; genus Dipodomys; species Dipodomys merriami. Next base: position 1,385,449 of record NW_027202971.1, read on the forward strand.
CTCCCGGGTTCCTGCTTACACAGGGTTCTCGCTCTTTCCCGAAGGTTTCCAACACCTGTGACTCCATCTTCGTGAATGGGAAGGAAATGAAGAGCAAAGTGGACACCATCGTGAACTTCACCCACCAGCACTTCACCTCACAGGTGGAGTTCACCGTGTGGGTGCCCCGGCTGCCCCTGCAGGTGGAGATCTCTGACACAGAGCTGAGCCAGATCAAGGGCTGGAGGGTCCCAGTGGCCTCCAACAGGAGGTGAGAAGTGTGTGTGTGTGTGTGTGTGTGTGTGTGTGTGTGTGTGAGCGAGACACAGAGAGAGAACAGGAGAGCAAGGCACAAGTGGGAGAGGGAGGACCCACTGGGATCTGAGGTCCCGGGTCCCAGATCTCCGGGGTAGGCAAACTGGCCTAGGGAAACAATAACCCCCAGTCAGAAATGCAGGCTTCCTTCCTTCATCGCTAGGAACTAAATTCCGGCCCCATGTGTGCCACCTGACTGACCGGAGCAATGGCCTCTTCCTCAGCATATTCAGATCGGACCTGGCTGACTCGTGCGTGTCAGCTGGAGTCTCCTGCAGAGAGCCCTGTGTGGAACTGTGAGCCAGCAAACATGAGGTGTTGTCAGAGGTGCAGGGTGCGGGGCTCCGTCAGGCCACGGTGAAGCAGGGACACAGACACGGTTACCGCGTCTCCGCTTGCAGCCTGCACCCCTCCCACGGCGCCGGTCGCGGGCGTGGAGGCTGGCGGCATTGTGAGCAACAGGGTGGGAAACATCTCGATGGACACACGGATGTGCAGAGGAGCTGCAGTGCACGAACTGAACTCGCTGTGAATGGATGTGGTTGGAAGCCTGACTGTGGATGGTGCTGCCGTGGGGGCGGGGGGTAGGGGCCCGGTCCTGGCTGGACGCTGACCCCGAGCCACAAGCGCTGTGCACTGCACCCCTGGGAACGCACGGCAGGCTGGCCACAGCTGAGATTTCCAAACTGTGGGGCCTCGGTTGTTTCCTGTGCTGGCCATCTGGGGGTGCTGAGCATCCCCCTGTGATTTAATCTCTTCCCTCCATGTATTCTCCTTGCATTTCGCAATGAGCAACGAGAGACTCTGAGTAGATAGTCAGTTCGTGACAGGTAGAGGAAGGAACCCAGCGCTGCCCAGCCCTGGGTGGAGGACGGTTTCAAGCGCTGCCCAGCCCTGTGTAGAGGACGGTTTTAGAACGACCCATTTCTAGCACACAGAGACTGGACAGTCGCCCCTACCTGCACAGCTTGTCCGGCAGCGACAGCCAGGGGGAGGCAGGGCCCCCGGTGTCCACACTCTGAGTACAAGGCCATCGGCTCTGAGTGCCATCCAAAGTGCTGGTTGAGTGAACAGCTCCAGGAACGGGGGTGAGCTGACGGACGGAGCAAATCCACAGCACGAGGTGAGATTTCTGCCCAGTGAGGATGTTGCCTGTGTTTGTTTGGCTCCAGGCCGACCCGCGAGAGTGACGATGAGGAGGACGAGGAGAAGAAGGGCCGCGGCTGCTCCCTGCAGTACCAGCACGCCCTGGTGCGCGTCCTCACCCAGTTTGTGGCCGAGTCACCCGACCTGGGTCAGCTGACCTACATGCTGGGCCCCGACTGGCAGTTTGACATCACTGACCTCGTGACCGAGTTCATGAAAGTGGAGGAGCCAAGAATCGCCCAGTTACAGGATGGCAGGACACTGGTGGGCCGGGAGCCGGGCATCACTACTGTGCAGGTGTGTGTCCTGACGTCTGCACCCAGGGGTGCTGCACGGGGACGTGTGTGTGTGTGTGCATGTGTGTGTGTGTGTGCACGTGTGTGTGTGTGTGTGTCCTGATGTCTGCACCCAGGGGCGCTGCGCGGGGACATGTGTGTATGTGTGTGCATGTGTGTGCGCACGTATGTGTGTGTGCACGTGTGTGTGCACATGTGTGTACATGTGTGTGTACATGTGTGTGTGTCCTGATGTCTGCACCCAGGGGTGCTGCATGGGTATGTGTGTGCGTGTGTGCGTGTGTGTGCATGTGCATGTGTGTGTGTGCGTGTGTGTGTGTGTGTGTATGCGTCCTGAGGTCTGTACCCATGAGTGTGGTGGTCATTGCTGCTGCACAGGGTGTGTGTGTGCACATGTGTGTGTGTCAGGGCGCATGTACTCAGTCTGTGTGGAAGAGAATTATAAGGAGCAATAGTGCAGTCGTCAGTTTTTGTAACCTAAACCTCAGATTACCCTTTGCAACTCAGAGAAAAGTATGCGATTTCTTTTGCCAGAGAAAATGAAACGTACAACTTCCTGCCACCAAACTTTGCCTCCTAAGATACTCTGCTTTCCTTGTGTATTGCCAATATAAGGCAGCGTCTCTACTGAATGACATTAAGACAATTTCTAGCCAACTTTAGCGGGATAATGATGCAGACAGCGGCGCAGCATCTTCCGTATGTGAACTCAGCTGTTTTAGGTGTTGCTGGAGTTAAGTTTGGCACAGTGTACCGTGTCCTGTATCTGGGAGGACACAGGGCCGGTCGCTCAGGAGTTTGAAGTAGCCACGCCTGCGTCCTTGTCCACCTGCAGGTCCTCTCGCCTCTCTCTGACTCCATCCTGGCTGAGAAGACCGTGATTGTCCTGGACGACCGGGTCACCATCGCAGAGCTGGGGGTGCAGCTGGTGGCTGGCCTGTCCCTGTCCCTGCAGCCCCACCGAGCAGACAGGAGGGTCATTGTCTCCACCGTGGCTGCCCGGGGCGTCCTCCAAGCACCACAGCAGGTGAGGGGGGAGGCTCGGGGCGCCTGCTGCCGGGCTCAGGCCTCTCTGGCTCCTGCGGAGGAGGTGGCCGGGCGCTCACAGGCAGGCTGAGGCTCTTGGACCCACCTCCTGCTTCTTAGCCAGCAGCCCCAGTCTGAGGAAGGCGTTGGAGAGAGGCCCAGGTGCATTTTCCTCTGTCATTTACTTTCCAAGTGGGCTAGTTTGGGCTGTGCGCCTGCTAGACCAGGAAGGAAAAAAATCACTTGTTTTCACCCTTGCCAAACAAAACAGGTGATTTTGGATACTTAGAAATTCCATGTCAGCTACTTGAACAAGTATGGCTAATAGGCTTCAAATTGCTGCTGTTTACTGCAATTATTGTCAACTCTGAAACTCTTCTCTGTCCTCAAACTTTTAAAAATAATTTATAAGGAACAGGGACACGGTGTCACTCCAGGCCACCAGCCTCATAGCTCAGGGTTGACTGGGAACCTGTCCCCATGCATGTTTTGTTCCATCTAAAGAACAAGATGAGTGATATTATGCAGAGAAGCAGCCTGATTAGTTGCAGCTGAAGTTGATTCAGATAAATTACCTGATCTGTCAAAGTGTTTCCACAAAGGTCAAAGTCAAAATCTGTGGCGCGGCATACAATAAATTAATTTGTGCGCTCATTGAACGCACTCGCTCAGCTGTATTACCTGTTTGTCCTCCTCTCAGAAGGGTGGCGGCGTGTTATCGGCGCTGGCCTGGGCTCGTGGCGTAACCCGTGGACGCTGCTCAGTGGTCCCCAGCGGAGGGGTTGGGCTTCTCTAGGAACTTGCGTGTGTGAGCATGAATGTGAAGGAACGTGGTCCTAACGTCACGCTTGGCTTCTTCCCGCAGGAAGCTACCATCAGCTCTTGGCTTTTGTTCAGTGACGGTTCAGTGACACCTTTAGACATTTACGAGCCCAAGGATTTCTCCATGGCTGTCTCGTCCTTGGATGAAATGGTGGTGTCCGTCCAGCCAAACCTTCAGTCCGGATGGCCGGTGCTGGTGGCAGAGGGTGAAGGCCAGGGCCCCCTGATCAAGTTGGAGATGCTGATCAGCGAACCCTGTCAGAAGACCAAGAGGAAGAGCGTGCTGGCCGTGGGCAAGGGGAACGTCAGGGTCCAGTTCGGGCCCCTCACCGAGGAGCAGCAGGGCGGCAGCAACGACATCGAGGGCGTCAGCCGCGAGTACAGAGACCACGTGGGCAACTCCATCCAGCGGGAGGGCAGCCAGGAGCGGGCGGTGCAGGAGTGGGGCCACCGCGGGGCCCCGGCCGGCCAGGATGAGCGTGGCAACCGCAGCGCCACCCCCGGGGCTCCCGAGGGAGGGGGCGAGAAGAAGCTCCTGAAAGGCGGGGCCGACCCCTTCACCAGCTTCCCCACGCGGGGGAGGTCGCCCCACGCCGGGGAGGGGCCCGGCGGCGGGGGGGACCTGACCGTGAGCTCCCGCGGCCTGACCGACCTGGAGATCGGCATGTACGCCCTGCTGTGCGTCTTCTGCCTGGCCATCCTGGTCTTCTTGATCAACTGCGTGGCGTTCGCGTGGAAGTACAGACACAAGAGGTTTGCCGTGAGCGAGCAGGGTAACATCCCCCACTCCCACGACTGGGTGTGGCTGGGCAACGAGGTGGAGCTGCTGGAGAACCCGGTGGACATCACGCTGCCCTCCGAGGAGTGCACCACCATGCTGGACCGGGCGCTGCCCTTCGAGGAGAGGAACTTCCTGCTCAACGGCAGCTCCCAGAAGGTCTTCCACAGCCAGCTGCTCAGACCCGCCGACTACGTCTACGAGAAAGACCTGAAGACGGAGCCCGGCAACCCCGGGGGCCCCAAGAGGAAGAGGGTCAAGTTTACTTCCTACACCACCATCCTCCCCGAGGACGGCGGCCCCTACACCAACTCCATCCTGCTGGACAGCGAAGAGGACATCAAGTGGGTGTACCGGGATGAGGGCGGGGCGCAGGACTTTAGAGACTACATGGAGCGGCTGCAGGACCAGATGTGAAATCCTTTCTTACGTTTGTATTCACCTTTATGCCTTCTGTTTTCTGATCGCTGGGGCAGCCATGGAGGGTGGCAGGCAGGGTTTCACTCGCGGCGGTCTGGAGCGGTCCCTTTCCGAGCGGGCGCTGGAGGCCCGGAGCGCCGTGGCCGCAGGGTTTGAACAGGGAAATGCCTCTCAGACACCTAGGGGTCGGAGACGCCCTGTTGGGATACGGGGGGGGGGGGTGGGGGGAGTTCAGAGCAGTGTGATTTCCCCCAACCCCACAGAGGGACGCTGTCGGTCATCCGTATGTAATTAGGGAGGATTTGGGCGGTGATTATTATTATTATTTTTATTCCTAGACCTTTTAAAGCACAGTGGACACCTGATTCCGTGGCCTGAGTTTAGACCTGTGTGAAAGATGACTGAATGTAGCTTCTTACTGGCTCTGCGTGTGGCCCGTTATTTTTGTAGACATCCGCACCCGCATCTGTTCTTTTGGTCCCCACCCACCATCTCTTTTTCTTCTTTTGCGTTGAGATCCGTGTGGCTTTCACGCGGTCGCAGTCCCTGGCTCGCCGGGGCTCACTGGTTTCTCAGAATTCCACGCAGGATGTCTGCTTTCTCCAGCTGCCCGGCCTCCGTGGCGGGGGACAGCTGGAAGGGGCTTCTTCGCTCTTGTCTCTCCTCCTCTGTGCGGTTGAGTTTTCTTGTATTCAGTGGGGACGAGGGTTTTATTTCAAACACAGACACCCTTGAAGGAGGGCTGCCGCCCTACCGTTTTCCACATGAAGCATAACAAATTTTGAGACACGTTGTGAGTCACAGATATTTAATTTTGTCCTTCGCTTGTGGAGAACCTTGGGAATTCTTTGAGCACATCTCTGAGGGTGGGAAGACCCCAGCACCGCTGAACTGATACAGATTCTTTGTGGCCAGTACAATGTATTATGCAAAGAAATCTGGTGTAGAACTCACCCACATCGCAGGGGAATGGATTGGCAATAGCTTTGGATTAAACTCTCCATTTTACCGGACCAAGAACCTGAAATGATGTTTCAAGGTAGCAATATATAGAAACCTGTCCATAGAATCACCTCCCCTCAGTCCCCCAAATCTCCTTTGTGACTCTGACAGAGAGGTGTACATGGGTATTCAGAAGCGTTGCTTCTACAAAAATTCAGAAAAGTAAACGCTCTGGAGCCCAGGAAACAGCTGCCACATGTACGTGGTTTGTCTAACACAGGTAGCGAAAAATCCAAGCGGCGAGAGCAAAAAGGATTCTTGCATAGTTTCCAAATAAAAATCCCATTTTAATCCCCCATGAATGGTCTCAAGCAGAGCAGGAATTTCAGGTTGGCACTCTTATTTACGAGGGTGGTAGAGCTGGAAAAAAAACTGATCCTAGACTAGTATGCCTTGTGAGTGAACTTAGCCACGTGCATCTCGGAGGAACGGAAGTTTGAGAGCAGAGGACAGCGGGTACGGCAGGTCCCTGGCCCCCGTGACTGGTGACTAAGCTTTCTGAAAGAGGATTGCTGTCGCTCAACCGTGCTCTTTTTATAGATGCCGGCGGCCCAGCCTCTGGCGGCCATGAAGTGGTGGCTGAAAAGTTCTTCCTGTATTGTTTGCACATGGCACCGCACTGTGTTTGCACATGGCTGAGATGCAGGTTCTGTGGTCTCACTGCTAGAGCCTGGAGCTTGCTGGCTGTGGAAGGTGGTGGATTCTAGAACCTTTCCACTTGACAGGAGAAAGAGAGCGGGAGATGCAAGCTGTGGCTGCCCTGGCTTGTGCAGAGACAGCTGGCGTCTGCCGGCCGGGGCTCCCTGCTCGAGCAGCAGCTCTGCTGAGCGTTTGTGGGGGAAGGTGGCTTGGACCTCCTGTGCAGGACAGGAACGTTCCTGCAGTAGTCTACGCACCCAGACGTGTCCAGATGACCCTGGCTCCTTCCACACGCCTTTTCCAATTCGGTTTCCTTCCATCATCCACATTCCAGAAAGACTGGGAATTCACTTCTGAAAGTGAGGACCCTCCACGGGGGCGGGGGGCTTCTCTGTCACACACAGCAGGTAGGAATGAGGCCCTGAGGGGGAGGAGATGACCGTTTCCATGAAGAGAGCGCTCAGGAACGTGCAAGTGTGACGTGTGCGGGCATCCGCCTGGCTGTCCGCAGTGCGGGGAGCTGACCAGGGTGCTGAAGGGGCAGCGCTCAGCCCTGCTCAGGGGGGTGCGCCCCCTGCCGTCCGTCTGGTCAAAGCCCCTCCGCGGGCAGTGGGGGAGGACTCCGCCTTCCCCCATGACACACACATGCCCGCACACACGAGCACACGTATGGAGAGATGGAGGACTCATGGGGAGCCGCGGGCTGCAGGCGTTTTTAGCGTTGGGGTGGAGGGTGCTCAGGAAGCAGGGTTTTGTGGGAGTGCTTTGCGCTCTACTTCCTGCAGATGGCAAATGGTGGGCGCAGGGCCCGGCTCCTGTGGCCACCCAGTGCTGGCTCTGAGCACTGTGCTGTGAACTCGCTGAACTAAAGCGGGGTCCGTGGTGCTGGGTGTGGCTAGGGTGGTAGAGTGCTTGCCTGGCTGCAGAGGCCTGGGTGTAATCGGGGCTGATGTGAGCGAGGAGGCCTTGCATTTGTTTCCTGGTGGTGGTGTTTACCCAGGCATGTGTGGCTGAGATACCCCAGCGGTGGGCGTGGTAAATCACCTGAACCAAGCGGGTTGCTGGTCTTTTACTATGGAGACAGCGTGCTCGGCCTCTGTCGGGGACACCAGGCTGTCCCCTCCACGGTCACCTAGCGGGAGACCGAGGCCCGCCCTGGGATGGCTGAGCCACAGAGCCAGGGCAGAGACGGGGTGGGGGTGGGGCTGAGAAGCAGCTGCTGGTCTGAAGGACGGGTGTGTTCAAGTCCACGGGGCTTTCACGTTGGAGCGGGCAAGAGAAGACACCCCGGAGGCTGGGCATCCATTAGCAAACCTCAACTCTGTGTCCAGACAAGAGGCAGGCGTCCCCTGAAGCTCTGCCTCATGCCCTGGGGGAGGAAGGGACACCCCCAGGCCATAACTGCTGGAATGCGGGGAGCCAGCCGTCCCGTAACTGCTGGAATGGGGTGGGCAGCCGTCCCGTAACCGCTGGAATGGGGTGGGCAGCCGTCTCTGCAGAGCAGGAGCGTGGCAACACCACCTCTGGCTTTTGTCCCCTCGTCTCATCGGTGACGGGAGCGGCTGGTGCGTGGCTCATCAGTTTGGGGAGGGCTGTGCGGGCGGGGACCCCTGCGGGCGGCGTCTGTGACTGAGGAGCGGAGCCGCAGGCAGCGGCTGCACAGGTGGCCGCACGCACGCACGCACGCACGCACGCACGCACGCACGCACGCACAGCGCCGGCCCTGCTGGGTTTTCACCTCCGACAGATCCAGTGCGGCCCCCGCTTCTCCATCCCGGGCCCGCGCACCACCCCGCTGCCAGTCCGGGGCTGGGCCCCTGCCCTCAGTGCATAGGACGCGTGTGGTGTTCTCCATTCTCCCTGATACGAAGGGTGTGTGGAAAGTGATGCCCAAATATAGATAGCTGATATTTTTGTATGTAATATAGGCAATATACGGGAACTCTGAGAGGCGTATCGGAATAAATGCATTTTAAAATAAAAGCATGAAAACAGTAGCTTTTCACTGTACAGACATCCAACTCGAAGTCTCCGCACGGCTGAGGGGCGCGTGGCCCTGGCTCGGGGCGGGACGGGCTCACCTGGGATTGTGGGTGAAATCTGCCGGGACCGGACACTTCATCTTATGCTTTGTTACTTTCGGGTTTTTCTTTTCCTTTTTATCTCTCTGGAACTATTTCAGAAATAAAGTGATGTCATTTTCCAGGATCAAGGTGTATTCTAACCACAGAATTACCCATCATTTTTAACATGAAAATAAATACTTAAACCTTCTGCAGCGGTGTCATTATTTTATCCACCTAGTCCCAGTTTGATCTCAGTAGCTGTGTGCTTGGCTGTATTTATAGATGTGTGTGTGTGTGTGTGTGTGTAAGTGTATCATACCTATACACATATGCATGTGCATGCATACATATTTGAATCTGCCAGACAGGCAAACTCAAGAGACATCAGCAGGACAGATGGTGGGGACCGCTGCTTTGAAGGTAGCGCAGTCAGCTGTGTGGCATCGCAGTATGTGGGCATCGCTCATGGCAGCCGGCATCATCCTTGGCATTCGGCAAACCCGCCCGTTGCCTTGGGGATGAACAGGGCTCTCTCTTCAGCAGTGTCTTGGCACATCATAGCGATTGCTCTCGCGATGGGCCTGGTCTTTCTCCAGGCCCTGCAGACATCAGTTAAGTGGCGGCCGTATGTGCTGGCTTGTGAACATGTCTGCAGGGCACAGGCGTTCCCGCCTCTCAGAGCTTGGCGGCAAACGAGCCAGAAAACTCTCCCAGGTACCCGCGCTCACAGCCACTGGGATGACTCTAGGTAATCACTTCCCACCCACAGAGTAGGGCTGTCTTGAAGACCAGCTGTTTCTCCCTGGATCTCCGTGCATATATAGCTTACAAAAGCTGTCTCAAGAAGAAGGAAAAAAGGAATGCTCAGAATGAGATTTAATGAATTCATTCTGTGTAGATTTAGTGTATTGTGTGTGCTAAATGCAAACAGTACTATCCCAGTATTTTGTTATTGAAATCCTTAATGGCCGCTAATTTCTTATGATTATCTTCAAGTAGTTCTCCAAAGGGGTTTTAACTCAGTGTGTTAGTTTCTTTATGGTTTATGCAATTGAGATAGGTTACAAAGAAAATCTTTGTTTCAGACATTTCTAAAAGGACAGAAAGTGCAGAAACATCACAATCTGGGTTTCAATGTTAAGAATGTTCTCTCTCTCTCTCTCTCTCTCTCTCTCTCTCTCTCTCTCTCTCTCTCTCTCTCTCTCTCCCCCCCCACCCCGTCTGTGCTTTCACTTGGATTTTTTTGTTAACAGCATGTGTACCAACTGAACCGTGCTTCAGTTTCAACTTTTTGTTGGTCAATTAGAACTAGGATCTGTCAAAAACAGACTGGTTTTGAGCCGTGATCCTCAGATCTCAGCCTCCTGAGTAGTTAGGATTCCAGGCACCAGCGCCCAGCTATAGACTGCTTTATGGCCCCCATTACTTTCCCAATAACAAGTCCATTAGGAAAATTACCTTCCCAGATCAAGGAAGTGTAATCTTACCAACCCACAATCCTGGATAGTCTGCAAATGCTACGGCTTCTCTCCTTGGCTTTGATGGTGGCTCTGGGTCAGGGGTTCAGGTGAAACATTGTGGTTTCACATCAGAGTCTAAAAGTAGTCTCTGTGCAAAAGCAGAGAGGATGGACAAGCCTCCTTCACATCTCCACTGCCCACCATGATAAAGCACTTACCCGGAGCTGGGTGCTGGCTTGGGACGCAGCAGCAGGTGCGTGGTACTGGTTTTCTACCCATTTGAATTTCTCCTTACCTGTGGGGGCCTGGCTTCCAGATCCCTGGAGGTTACCGAGCCCGAGGAGGCCCGAGGAGGCCCGAGGCCCTGATAGCAGATGGCGTAGGATCTGCAGAGGCGCACCTATATCTGTCTGAACGTACAATCACCTCCACGTGACGTCCAGTGCCCAGTGTTCCTCCTACGCCATGCACGTGGTCTCCACAGGGCACTGCTTAGGTAAAGGACAAGAAAAAGACCCAATGTGTGTCGTGGTCTTTTTTTTCTGAGTAGTTTTGCTCTGTGGCTGGGTGAAGCGATGGATGCCGACGGCCGATGATTTCTTCAGGATGGCTGACATCTTTTCAGTTTTCTTTTTAACTGCCTGTGGCGAAAGGAACACATAGAATTCTGTTCCCCCCCCCCTGTTCTAGTATCGGTGCTGGCGTGGCCTGCGGCGTGTTTCCCTGCGGCCTCCTCTGGGGGAGTCAGATCCACTGAATGAGACAGCTGCGCTGCCCGGCACAGGCGTGGGTGGCTGGCCCCCCGGCCTGTGCTCCGCAGGCCCGTGACTGCGGGCGCTGGGCCCCCCGGCCCCCTGGACGGCCAGTGAGCGGGCTGCGTGGCCCCTGGCTGGGGCCTCGTGAGGCCGATGCCGGACCTGGGAGCCCCTTCCGCCCCAGCCATCCCCCCCCCCCCACACCTAGAGAAATGTGCATAGGCGTATCTGAATAGAGGAAGGGGAAACAAATCACAACACGTGTTACGCCATAACCATGCTCCCGGACACCGAATGGAACCCTCTCTGGGAACTCGAGAGTTGGTGTAGTGCTTATGCTGTGTGTGACAAATCCTGGGCACGAGCACGAAAAGTGAGTCAGGCCAGCCACGGGCGGCGGCTGGGCGCTGGGATCTGACCCCGGCAGCCACGGTTCACGCAGTCCATCCTCTCCAGCCCGCCGCTCCTCGGTGTTAGGAGAATCCACGTCATGGAGCCCGTGCCGGGGGAGGGCACAGTGTGAGAATCTCACACCGCGGTCCCCGCGCACAGAGCCAGCGTCTGGAGGCCGCAGAGAGAGAAACACGGAGCCACGGGGCATCCACAGTGGGAGGCCAAGAAGATCCCCAGGCGGCCCCCGGGCCGGGCCGGGCAGTTCCTCCCAGCAGCGTGGCCACCGGGGACAGGCCGCCTCGTGGAGGCCTCGGTATTGCTAAAGCGATTCGTTCCGCTTTGGCATTTGAGTCTGCTTCAGTCAATACAAGCCTCACCTTTTCCTCATTCCCTCATCTCTTCTCCTAAGTCTCCCCCCCCGGGGGTCCTCTGGGGTCTCCGCGGAGCTGGGACCCAGAAATAATAACGTAACAGAGAAACTAAAAATAACAGCTCAACAAATAGCCCTGCTCAGCTTCAGCAAGCCGAGAAGTCGCGTTTCTCTGAAACAAGGGGAGTCTACATTGATTGCTTGGCGAGGTTTTGAAAGAGAAAACATAGTCATCACTTGAGCATAGCCTGTGAGCAAAACACGCTCAGGAGCCTTTCAGTCTCATGGGTCGCGCTTCACTCTGCCTCTGGCGGGGAGTATCACGAAGGGGGGCTTCCTGCGCCACCCCAGCTCGAGTCCGGCCGGGGGCGCCTCCTCTGATCATTCAGGGCTGCTTGCTTTGAGCTGCTTGCTCTGCTGACCGGCTTGGTCTCACGAGCTCCACACCTCTCCCCTCGGCCCCTCCGGCCCCAGGGCCCGCTGCGGGCGGCTGCCTTTCTCAGGCCTCAGGAGGCCGAGCGGGTGTGGAAGATCTCGGGAGCGCCGGGGCTGCGTGGCTGCGGCTCCGTGGACCGGGCTGTCAGCTCTGTCAGCTGTGGATCCGGGACGCCGCTCCTCCTCAGCTGCGGTGTTACCGCAACATAATCACCACGGGAAACATCTGTTGCTGAACACGCACCTAGGCACGGCCACGCCTGATTGGCTCCTATTAATTTAATTCAGAATCACGGATGAGAAGTGGGTGCCGAAGGGGACGGGACGGCGATGGGAGTGGCTGGCACTGGGCGCCGGATCCGTCCCTGCCCCGGCTGCGCCCGCCCTCCCTCAGAGATGGGGGTGGGGGTCGAGTGCTAGGCCGGTGGCAGCTGGTGGCGCGGGGGCAGGTGCGGCCTCTCAGCCCGCTGGGGCAGCCGGGAGACGGCGGGGAGGAAGTCGGGGAGGAAGTGTTTGCAGGCACGGGCGGCTCAGAGGGGCTGGCTCGGTTTCCCCTCGCAGCAGCTCCACGCGTGGGAGGAGCCCGCGGCGGATGGAGGCGTTCCGGTAGCAGGGTGAGTCTGTGCCAGCTCGGGGTCACTCCGCCCGCGGCCCAGGGCTCTGCGAGTGGCCCTGGCGTCCCCGCTCAGGTGGAAGAGGCCGACCCCGCGCACGGCCGTTTGCTCTCGCAGTTGATCGGAGTCATGGCTGGGGTCACGGTCAAGCCTCAAGCTCCCCCGAGGTGGAAAAGCCATGGAGTCACCCCCACAGGGAGGGAGGCAAGGTGGGGTTCCCGCTGGCCCCAAAGCCACAGAGTCAGGCCGCAGCCCAGGGCCCGTGGATTTCCACCCACTTACCTGGCCGGCGGCGGCCCGGCCGGCGGCCCGCGAGCTCTGTGGTGGCTCTGGGCTGCGTCGGTCTCGGGTCTCACTGGAACACTGAGCGCGGCTCTTGGGTTTACGGGAGCGGCTCCGGGGTAAGCAGCCGCAGGTCCTTCACACTGCAGCCGCGGGCCCCCAGGAAGCGGGGTCCCCACCTCCGCGTCACTGGAGGGCAGAGCGGGCCCCGGTCAGCTGGGACACGGCTTGGGGTCCCCCCAGTTTAGCCCCGCAAGTCCCCTGCTCTCAGCCCATCACGAAGCCTCGGCCTTGGCCAGGCAGAGGAGCCAAGATGGAGGCACCATTATGGTGCTTCGGTCTCTGTGGGGGGTGGGGGAGGCTAGGGACCGGGTCTGGGAAAGGACAGACACCCCAACTGGAACACAATCGTCAGTCCGCACACCGCTGTGGGATTTGATCTCACGTGGGTTCACTCCCCAGACCGCGGGGAGGGAGCTCCGCCCGGGTGCCGAGCCGGGAGCCTTTGCCCTCCCACGGGGCTGGGAGGAGGGGAGCCCCAGTCCTGCTGCCCTGCGGTGAGTCTCCTGCCCTGCGGAGGCTGATCTGCCTGCCCATCTGCAGGGTCAGAGCTGGAAGGGCACGGGGGGGGGGGCTGTGCTGTGCTGGGGGTCTGTGAGGCAGAGGACGGAAGGCCTGGGAAAGCGCCAGTCCCTTCCCTGCCGGCCACACCCTGCCGCGTCTCTCCACCCCCATCGCCAGGGCCTCCGGGACCTGTCTACTGCCCCCAATTTTAAACGCGGCCACCTGTGGCCTGTGCTGGTTACCTCTGCAATCCCACTGACGTGGGAGGCCGAGGGAGGAGGACCAAGGTTGGAGGCTGGCCTGGACAAAAATGCAGGAGAGCCGACCCGAAAAGTAACAAAGGCATGAAGTGCTGGGGGTGCAGTCCAAGAGGTTGGGGACCTCCCTCGAGGGGCTCTGTGCTCTGCCTTCGGCGGCGTGGAAGTGGGTGATGGAGGGTGAGCGTCCAGTACCCAGAGACGGGGGAGGTGTAGGGTGCAAAGGAGCCGGTCTAGCAGGAGCAGGGCCAGGGCGGCGTGGGCTGGGGGGCGGCCCGGCCTGCAGCGGGCTCAGTCACCACCGGGCAGCGGCAGCAAGTGCGGATGAGGTCTCTCTTCAAATGGAGCACAAAGATGTTTTCCCCGACGTCTTCTGTCCGTGTGGAATTCCACAGACCCGGTAGCTCTGAGGACTCAGCCCGGAGCCGCTGTGCTCCGGGGCCGTACGCCGATGGTTTACTGAGGAAATATTAGATGAGCCCAGAAAACGTCCCAAGCCAACATTACAAATGTGATTCGTGAGCAGCATTGCCGTGATCCTGTGCGTGAAGAGCAGCTGAACTTCCCTGCGGCGTCCGTCTCAGCCTGATGAGCCGACTGCTCCGGCCGACGCCTGGGGCTGGACGCTGCTCACACAGCCTCTGTGGCGGCCCTTGACGTATCAACTTCGTGTTTCATGCTTCTAGAACTTTGGTCTTTCATCCAGTATGAACTGTATGCTCTCTACTAAGGCAGGATTGACTTAGAGATCTCCTCCTCTGCTTCCTTCGCTCCTTGCCTCTTTTTGCTCCGATTCCTTTTCCTCCTCCTCTTCCTCTTCCTCCTCCTGGGTAGTGTGGCAAATGCTCAACCACTGGAGCTAACTCTTGTTATATGATCTTGTGCTTTTGCCTGTTCAGTCTTGGATCTCAATCCTCCTCCTTCTGCCTCCTGAACAGCGAGGTTACAGGCGTGAGCCGCCACGCCCACCAATAGGTTTCTACTCTGAGTCCTCCAAAGAGTTTGCTTTCCAAAGGTGGAAGTAATGATTCACTGGGGAGGGAAACGGGAATGCGCATTTGCTGTGTGTGTGTGTGTGTGTGTGTGTGTGTGTGTGTGTGTGTGTGTGTGTGTGTCTGTCTGTCTGTCTGTCTGTCTGTCTGTCTGTCTGTCTGTCGCGCCTCCCACATCTGGGTTATAAAGTCTTCCTGCTCCAGGCTTCAGATAATGGTCAGACAATAAGGTTTTTTTTTGTTGTTGTTACTGCATTGCTTTCAGAGAGAAAAACTTTTCAGGAGATATTATTAAAAGGCTTTTAATCCAAGAGAGCTTAACCAGCTCAAATGGGTGGAAAGCACCCTGGCCACTTCACAGAAGATGCTCACGCGCTCTGCCCGGCGCCCACCGGCGTCCACCGCCATGAAGATGTCAGATCAAAGCCGATGAATCAAAATCGTGACAAAAAGAGAAAATCCTTTCCTGCCAATAGCTCTAGACACTCATAACCGCGGTTATGGCCGCCTCCTGGAGGGGGAGAGAGGCTGCTGCCTCCGAAGCCTTTGCCGCTGAGGAACTGAGCTCGCTCTGTCTCTGTGTCTGTCTGTCTGTCTCTCTGTGCGTTTCCTCTGATTCTACAGAGCTCTTCTAAGCCCCATCACGTGCTAGAAGTCAGCAGGGATTTCACGCCATTCATTTTCGACTCCACATGTCTCCAAAAACAATATTGAGAAAAATTTCACCCTTTTTTTTCTTTTCAGGAGGATTTTATCCCCGTTTTAGCCCTCAGTCCCTCCCCAAAGGAGTTCAAATACGAGCTCTCCCAAAGAAAGGCGCGCAGCGGACCCCTCACAAGTATCCTCAGATCTGATTTGTGCCCAACAGAAAAACCGTGGACATTATTAAACCACAGCCTATACCACGCCCAGTGCTGTGCTTTCTCTCTGGAAGCCAATGACGTCAGGAGCTGGTGCCGTGATGGGGGAAGGCTGGAGATCTGGCTCTGGGACGTGGCCGGTGGCCCTGGACGGCCCTGGACGGCCCTGGACGGCTGGTCCCGTGAAGGCCTGCAGCACGGCACTGGCCGGAGGAGGGCGGTGCTCAGCTCCTGCCCATCCTGTGCTTCCTGCCCCGCCCTTCCGCTCATCCCTCAGCCCCACACAAAGCCTCCCAGGATGGGGCCGGGAGAGGGGTGGGTGCGTTCTGGGCGCCAGGCTGGCATAGGCAATGGGGCTGATCCTGGTAAGACTGGAATTGTAGCCAGATGCTGAAACGTGCCAAGTTTTCTTTCCCAGAATACACAAGGTTCGCAGGGAGCGGCAGCGAATTTCTTGGGCCAGCTGAGCCTGAATACTTGCTCTGGGCCTGCCGGCAGGCCCCGCCCTGCAGGGGTGGCCGAGGTGTTTTCTCCAACGACGTTCCCATTTCCACAGGTGGCGTCCAAGTGGGACAGCCCGGGCCGCGGTCCTGGGGCAAGGAAGGGAGAACAGCTCAGCCAGCGAGCGCGCTTGCGTGGTGAGCGGGCGCCCCACCCCGTTGGGTCGGGTCTGCACAGGGCAAGGCCGAGCCCCTGGCTGGGCTGTGGGTGGAGCCCGCCCAGGTCCCCGCCTCTCCTCAGGTGTCAGAACAGACGATTCTCCAAACTATTCAACTCATAAAAAATAATTTTACTGAAAGACACAGAGTGGCACTGGAAAACTAAGTCGGGATGGTATGTTAGATAAAAGGAATCAGGAATATCCACTTCATCTGGTGGATTATGTTGTTTTGATCTCAGTAGTGAGCGTGCTTTGTACAACAGGCTCTGATCCTCGAGCACTCACGCACCAGCGAGAGGAATTTTAATCCCCTCTTTTCTAGTTGATTATCCACTAGTCGGGTCTGTACGTGAACATGTTCCTTCATCCTCGTTTTGTTAGACAATCCGTGGCTATTCACCCACAGATGAAACAGGAGGCAACGTGATTCAGTAAATCGTGATCAGGGGTTGGGGAGTTCTCTTCCGCTTCCTAAGAGCGGGAGAGGGGTGAGCCTAAGAAAAGCCTCTGAGCCCAGAGCACACCTTGGCCTCGCTGCCAGCCTCTCCGTGTCCATGTTCTTGCTGTAAACAAGAACGTGGGTGCCGAGGAGGGAGCACAGAAAAAGTCGGACACACAGCTGAGCCGGGGTTCTTCTACACATTTACCTCTAACCTGCACTGGGAAAAACACACGCTGGCCCCTCTGTTCTCGGGACCCCCACACATCTTCAGGGGACCCCAGACCACTGCTCCACCGATACCTGAACTCTCCCAGGCAGTGGAGGGCTGTTGTGATGAACAGCAAAGTTAATGTGGACCAGGGTTTGCGTGTCTAACAAGCCCTTGGGTATCGCCGTGGCTGCCGCTGCTCTGGAGATGGTGGTTGTTTTCCAGTACTGGAGTTTGGATCAGGGCCTTATGCTTGCTAGGCGGGTACTGTACCGTTGAGCCATGGTTCCAGCCCACTTTTTTTTTTTTTTTTAAGTACGAGCTATGTTGAGATAGATGATTGCTTTTGGTCCAGGGCATGCTTGGACTGTAGTCCTCCTATTACAATTCCCAGTGGTAGCTGGGGTGACATGTGTGTGCCGACGGAGTCTTAATGAGCTTTTATGCCTAGGCGGGTCTGATTCAGCCTCCCGGATGGCTAGGATTCGGGCAAGGGCATGCTGGTGGGGTCTGGAGGAACGTGGGCCCGTGTCCGTGGGAACAGAGGCAGGCTGGGCTTGGCGGGAAGGAGCGCCTTGGTTATGGTTTAGCTAGGACGTGTTTCTTGAGGGTCGCGGGTCTCGGCGTCGTCTGCTAGTGCGGCTGAGGGATGGCCGGGTCCCACTGGGGCGTTCCTCCTGAGCCCAGGAGGGGGTGGGCCCGCAGGGAGGGAGTGCGCACAGGACCCAGGCTTGGAGGGTGTCCGTCCCCCTCCTCGCCTCCCCCTCAGGGCTGCTGGGTGCCAGCCTCCATTCCCTTCCTGATCCTGGGCTAGGAAAAGCCACGGAGCCGGCTAGCCGTGGGTGACCCCAAGTCCACGTGTCCGTTGTTCTCTTCCGGGTGGACGTTTCCAGCTGTGGTCTGGGAGCTGCGTGGGGGAGATTCACCTGCAGCCCGAGGCTCCCAAGAGGTCACCCCGCCGCCTCCGCCGGCCTCTGTGGGGCGGGGCGGGGGCGGGGGCGGGGGGCGGGGGCAGGGCGGGGTGGGGCGGGGGCGGGGCCGCGGCTCCCGCGCTGCTCCTGGGTGGCATCTGCGCAGGGTGCATAGCTTTGTGGTTATGGCCTGGTTAGAGGTGTTTGTTTTGTCCGTCGTGGGGCTTGAACTCTGGGCCTGGGCGCTGTCCCTCAGCTCTTCAGCTCAAGGCGAGCGCTCTACCACTTGAGCTACAGCGCCACTTCCGGTTTTCTGGTGGTTTATTGGAGGTAGGAGTCTCACGGTCATCTCTCCTGCCCGGGCCCAGAGTTCAGGCCCCATGACCGGACCCAAAAAAAAAAAAAAAAAAAAAAAAAAGAGTCTCACGGACTCTCCTGCCCGGGCTGGCTTTGAACCGCGATCCTCAGACCTCAGCTCCTGAGTGGCTGCAGGGTCAGGCTGGCCGCTGGCGCCGGCTCTGGTTAGAGCTTTGAAGACTCCAATCACAGCAGCTTCAGGGCGTCAGGAAGCCGCGGCCTGCACCCTTCTCTTGGCTGTGAAGTCTCCGGGTAGCTCTCCTTCCGGTGGTAGTGGGTTTGAACTCGGGGCCGCATGCTTGCCAGTGTGCTGCTTGAGCTTCGCCCCAGTCCTGTGAGAACAGCCCACGCTCGAAGGGCTTAGGAAGGGGCCCCGCTTCTGAGTTAGCGATGGTGCTGGCGGGCACAGCCTCTCGGGCTGTCCGAGAAACCACGCGGAGCACGCTCGGCAGCTGTGCCGGGGCTGTGGGCGGGGGGACGACGCCATTTCTCCTCCTACACCACGGTGCCGACCTGCCGGCCGTGGCTGCTGTCCGGGGAGGTGCGCGCGGCCCGGGCCAGGCTGTGAGCCGTGGCTGTGTCACCGGCACCCCAGCGCGACCCCCCGCAGACCCGCACCTGTCCCCGTGCCTGCTCCTGTGGCCGGACCGCACTCTTCCAGCCGCGGGAAGAGCGCGTGGTTTTCCGTTGCTGGTGCTGCGCGCGGTGCGTGGGCGCAGCGTGGGGCGAGGGCTACTTAACACGGCTGCATTTTGATTAGGTAATGTCTCTGATTCCCCCCCCCCCCCCGCTCTTTCTCAGGAACCGTCCTGTGTCAGGCTCTCTGACTGCAATGAAGCCCTTCCCCCTCCGCTTCCGGCGTCCACACGCCCTGCTTGGGCACACTTCCCGTGAACCGTGAGCCGGTCGTGTGTGACCACGCAGCTGCGCTTTCCTGAGGAGTGACGGCGTGGCAGCTTCCTGAGAAACTCACCTCAGAGGCGGAGGTGGGGAGCGGGGCTCCCCTGCCCCCCAGATCCGGCGGCCGGGGTGAGGCCCACGACCAGGGCGGGCCACGGCCGGCTAGAGACGCCGTCTTCACCTGAAAGACGACTTGCATGCATGGTGGGTGTCAGGGTTGGGAGGGACCCGTCCTCCGCCACCCCCACGCCACGCCGCACCTGCCACACTGGAGGGGCCGGTGGCAGACGTGGCCAGGCCCCGGCGCCCAGGCCCCGGCGCCCGGGACGCTCATCCCACGGGGGGCCTCAGGCCGAGGCCTCCGACCAGGAGACGTGAGCCCGCCCAGAGCCCGCCCACGGGGAGGAAGGGCCCGGGGCTGCCCAGCAGCCTTAATCCTGAGTCTCATCACCTCCGTACCAAACTGCAGTGCTCCCCGTGAATGCTTTTGCACAAGGCATTCTTCTTTGTGACCGCTGCAATTACGCTGCTGTTTTAGCCTGTGTTCATAGTATGTATCCCCAAAAGGTCAATATGCAAGGTGCTGCACAGCTTCTGCCCACACGTGTTGGTATTTCTTTAAGAAAGAAAGACAGCAGATTCAGCTGAGGTTCTTGGGTCCTCCATGAACCCTTCTTGCCCACAGTGGCTGTGGTCTGGAAGAAGGGACACGTGGGTCTGTGCAGATGTAATTTTGTCTTCATCAGACAAAAACACAAGCCCAGAAGGACTTACACAGCCACCACACAGGCACAGCTGCTGAGAGGCCGCGCAGCCCAGGGGCGCAGGTGCACATGCTCCCGTCCCCAGCTAGAGTTCACCTCCGCTGGGCTTTCCTTGCTTGCTTGGATGGGCGGGTGCGGAAGGTCACCCGCTGTCCACACGGGTGAGTGGCCGCACCCTGGCCTCAGGACCCTGCAGCTGGCCAGGTGGCCAGGTCCATGGAGGCCCTCCCACACAGCTGCTGCCCCGGGCCTCAGGACAGTGGCTACCCCCTCAGGGTGCATGGGATGCCCCCCTCAACGGCTTGGCCGCAGCGCCCCGCCCCGGCACCCACACAGAGGGGCTGGCTCTGGCGTTCTCCTGGTCTTCTGCTGTCCATTATTGTCTAGAGGATATTGATTTCCTCCTCTGGAGAGAACCGTCTAGATTGTCCAACTGTGGAGAGCATTGTGTGGGCACAGTCTCTGTGTGTACATCTATATGTATATGTTTCACTTCAAATATACATACATACACACATCTATAAATACATGTTTCAGGTGGAACATTCTCTTTCTGGGACAACAGAGCTACCCACACATCAGCTAAACACATTTTCCGACCCTTCCTTCTGAAAGGGGTGTGGTGCCAGCCTCTCCCTGGAGGGCATGCCAGCGGCTGCCTCCGGCCAGGCTTGCAGCAGGCCGCCGTCCCCGGGCAGCCGCCCAGGGTTCCGCAGCGGCCCTGCACCGGAGAGCCTTGCATCCCACCTTCCCCGGAGCCTCAGCCAGGGAAGCTCCACCAACCAAGCCGGCCTGGGGCTTCCATGGCTCCGGCCCGAGGCCTTGGATGGAGCTGCTTCCGCGTGCCGCAGCTTCAGCCCGGCCTGCTGTCAGCAGAGAACCTGGCGTTCACGCCCCCCGCGTTCTCCTCCTCCTCTTCTTCTTCTTCTTCTTCTTCTTCTTCTTCTTCTTCTTCTTCTTCTTCTTCTTCTTCTTCTTCTTCTTCTTCTTCTTCTTCTTCTTCTTCTTCTTCATAAGCAGCGTGCGCTCTCAGTGTCATCAGCCTGCAGTTTGGTTATTTTTTCTAACTCTGATGTTTCCTGTAGGGAACCTTAAAAGTCCTCCAACACCCCAAACGCTGCTTGCAATGCGAAAGCCACATGCTCAACTGTACACCGAAATTAGCTTCATCCAAACCTGTAATTAGAGAACCATTTTTATTCAAACAAAACTTGCCTTTGACAGGATTAAACACGGTGTTCTCAAGTCACGGTAATCATGAATTACGGACCCTCTGCGGGGAGCCATGCGAAATTAGCTTCTGGGGCCTTTCCAAAGCGAGGGTGAATTTACGATGAATTTGGTATTGACCAATAATATTTTAAAAGCCTTTTAAATTAATCAGCACTGCTGGCTGCAAGGAACTTATTAGATCGATGCGGTAAAATGTAATGAAACAGATGAGAACTCTTTTTGAAATATTAGTGGCCAGTACGTGGCAAATGCATACAGCTGATCTTCCAATCACCAAAGAGTCTTTTCGGTTCTTTGGTTTTAGACTGGATTCAGAGTTTTTGCACAATGCTAAACTTCTTACCACAGACCCTCCCCCCCAAAATTAATTTTAACTTATTCATAATGAGCACTTGGTAATGACAGTGTTGACCCTTGACATGTCTCTCTTATGTTTCATATCAGGAAAGATTTTTCCCCCCGCATGGCCACGTAGAAGTGATGTGGTGTTGAACAGAAATAACACGCTGTGTTCCCAGTGTCCAAGCCAGGTGAGAGGATTGTTTTTATGATTAGGGAACGAGTGTGGATCCCATGAAGCCCGGCGAGTCTTCGAAGGGCTCTGAGGTTCTCCGCACCATCAGAGCAGCGCCTCAGGCCCGGCGCCGCTGTGCGGGACTCTCCTGCGGGAATGAGAGGCTGCCGCTCCCGGAGCGCCGGCCAGGCGGCGTGGAGGCCGGAGCCGGAGGACAGGGTGAAACGCCCGAACGCCAGCGTTCGGAGGAGAGGATTCAATATTTATAACAGGAAGTGGAGAAGTCGTGAGGGAATCCGGGACAAAGAGAAGAATAAGCATTGCTCAACCCTGCGGTGTGTGCTTCGTTCGGACACTTGGTTGGTTTGAAGCCGTGTGTGCGGCTCAGGTTGTCCTCAAACTCATTTTGTCACCTAGCGAGAAATAGAAGGGCCTCTGAGTTCGGAGGTGCACTACTCTCCCTCGTTCTATACTTATTAGAAACGTTATTGGCAGTACTGAGAGATTGAACCGGGGTGTGTTCCTGCCCGAGGCCCCATCTCCGCCTCCCGCTAGCTTGCATTACTGGGAGCTCCAGAGCTCAAACCCCTCATGTGCAAGCTTCCCCGGCGGCGGCGGCAGCAGCAAGGCATGCTGGCAGGTCAGCGAGGGACACGGGTTTTGCAGATCGGTGGGATCACGTTCTTTATACCACAGAGATTTGGCAATGCGTGTTTGACCCCATGCGTGTTGGCTTTGGAGTGATGGTCTGGGTTCACCGTATCTTACTTTGGTTCTGAAAGTCGGTCACGTTGACTGGGGTCGGACGTGAGGGAGGCGGGAGGTGCTGTGGTCAGTGTCCCGGATGTGCGAGGGAGGGTCTGAGGAAATGGGGTGAGCGCACTTGGTAGCGTCTAGCCCTTCCTCCCGTGGATTGCGGCACCCGCTCTGGCGCGTTGCTGTGGGTTCAGGTTAGTTTCTTGTCCACCCCCACGTCTCCCTTTGCTGTGTTTCGTGAGCCTTGGGTTTCAGGTTGGCCAAGTCGGTCTCTGTGCCAAGCTCGGGCCCATGCCAGCATCCTCTCCTGTGAACATTTGTTGCACCTTTGCACACCACCCAGTGTGGGGCCAAGTCATGAAGCTGATGAGAAGTGTGGGTTAATAGTAGCTAAGAGTTGGGGACATGGGGTGACCTCTGAGCCTCCTTTTTTCCTTACCACCAAAGAACATACCAACAGAGATTACTCATGAGTCATCTGTTAGGAAGAAAGTAGAACAACTCTGCTGATAATAATATTCAATACATTTCATTCCTTCATCATAAAACTCATTACACATGTTATTTACGCGCACCCGTGTCTTCAGCTTTGCAAACCATCCCCAGAAGTGGAGAATCTGTCTCCACAGAGCTGTGTCTTGAGCAAGAATCAACATGCAAAATCAAAATCAAGGAGGCGAATGGGGCCGTGAGTTGTTTTATTGCCAGGAAATGCGGGTTTGCTTCCAACCAAGTCTGCATCATTTTGGGAAAGAAAAACACGCAAAGCAGCTGGCTGAGAAATTGTTCTGACTTTTCTCAAAGGCCAAGGGTGGAAGGTACCACCTCCGGTGCGGGTCCTCTCCCCCCGGAATTGGTGGCTTTCTGGGTGTTGTGATTTGCTCATTGCTTTGGCCGTTTCCTTGCCGGGAAGACAGAATTCATTAGTGCACTGTGCAGGACTGCAGGCTTTATTAGAAGGAGAAGCCGAGGAAGATGTCCGTTAGTCTCACCCAGGGGCCCGGAGCAGGACCTCTGCGCGCCTCCTTCGCCTGTTTCCCTAATGTCTCCTTAAATACGGCATTAGAGGAGGAATCCCTGGCCTGCAGAATTTAAAAACATCCTAGCAGAAATACATGATAACTTGCAATTGCTATTATTATCTATTTTCCTTCTCCCATTTTAACGGCCATCCACAGCCAGCAGGCTAGGTGTAAGGTGATATTTATGTGGGATTTGGGCCTCATTATTTAGCTGTTACCCATACCTGGGCCGGTAGCCTGGGGGACTTGCAAACTTTCTGTCATCCCAGAAAGCGATTTCCTGCTCACACTTTGAAAAACCATTGCCTGGCTCACCTCCCAGCAAACAAGTTCTTGCTATCAGGCAAATGGAGAGAGTTGTACCTTCATGGTGACTCTGGGTGCATGCATGTATGTGCATGCGTGGTGTTTTGCACATGCATGTGCATGCATGTGTCCATGCATGTATATGTGTATACTGTGTGTGTGCACATGTGCACACCGCTCATCTCTGTGAACAGAGCTTCTGTCTTCTCTGTGTCAAAATCAAGCAGATAGGGTGCGGACGGAAACTGAGCAGCCCACGGATGAAGGCCATTCATCCTTGGGGATGGTCGCCTCTGATTTTCTAGTTTTTAACAAAGGAAGGACATTTTTTAAAAAGGAAGTCAGTGCCCCAGGGAAGGTGAACTCGAAGGCCTGGGAGCGGGCGACGCAGGGACAGGTATGACGGGTGGCCTGGAGGGCGGGCGAGCTGGACCCCAGCCTCTGTGACCTCATCCGAAGAGAAACGTGGGCCAGAGTCGGACATGCGAATGCAGACTCTGCATTTGTGGGGCCGCCCGAGGCCGGAGGGAGAGGCTTGGTCTGGACGCCGGGCCCATGGGGGATCCAGGTGGGATGGAGGCAGCTAGGTTGCTCCGTGCTCAGCGAAGAGCGATCGCTGTGGGTCCCTGTCTTCCCGGCATCCAACCCTAGGAGGCTGCGGCCCAGCCGGCCCACACGCGGGCGGGCGGGAGGGCGGGCACATGCACAGGGAGCAGCCGCCCCCACTCCACCCTGTGACGCATGCGCACCTGCACCTGCCCCAGCCACCGGAAGCTTCCGCGGGGAGTCTTCTTCTGGCTTTCTTCTTTATGGTATTATATAAAAACCACTTTAGTGCAGCTATTAAAACAATCTGTGTAAACATAATTTTTATGGCCTATGGGGACGCTATCACGTGGCGGTGTCTCAGGGCTCGGGTGCTGGGGTGTTTCTTCGTGGATTTGGATGTGCAGGGAGAGGCCCTCCCCCTTTGAGGGTGGAAGGGGAGGGGCCTGAGGGCTCCGTGCTGGTGTGGAGACACGAGTCACAGCAGAGTAACTGCTCCCCCCGATCGCCACGGCTGATGCCCTGGCCAGGGCCCTGGGGCTGAGTTCTGGCTCCTGAACGTCAGGCGTGGCCTTCACTCAAGTCCACGCAGAGACGCCCTGGGCTTGTCGGTGAGGCCGAGACAGCCATCAATAACCAGGGGACACGCGAGTGCATGCATGTGTTCATCCCTCCACGAATGCCCGGCACCGGCGGTGTGGCTGCAGGATGGGGACAGCGGGCAAGCTGACGTCCCCTCCACACGGTGCTGGAAGGCTCTGGAAGGCGTGGGCAGCAGGCGTGACCGCTGCGGGGCTGGCCTGGTGCTCCTGTGGGAGCGCAGCTCAGCCAGCAGAAGGGCTTCGGTGTCAATCGCTCTCTGTCAGGCCCTTCTTGCAAGATGCTCCGTCCTAAAGCCCTGTCCTTTTCCTGGACAGCTGGATGGCCGTGCTGTCCAGGACCCGAGTCCCCTGCCCTCCTCCCCTGCAGCTCACCACAGCTCTGCCTGTCAATCACGGGCCGCAGCGGCATCGGGGCCTGTCCGTGATGCTCATTGCCTGCCATCAGGGCCACGCAGGCCACAGCCAGAGGAACGAGAGGGCAGGAGCGGGCCGGCTGTGGAGTCCCCCGACCGGGTCGGATCTGCCACTCCACGCCTCCCTCAGTGTCCGCAGAGCAGACCGCAAGCAGGTCAGCTGCCTGTGAGTCACGCGGCCTCTCTGCACACGGGCCGTGAGCGTGGCACCCATGTCAGCGCTCTCTCCTGATGGAAGACATTCTATCTGCGGGTTGACAACATTCGCAGAGGGAGAGAGAGAGAGCACCCAGCGGAAACCAAGGGCTAATTATGGAGCAGGAGATCTCTACGTGATCTCTGTTTTCCAAGAGACACCATGAACGGAGTCTGTCATTTCCTTCCGGCCCTGTAGCTAGCCTTGCTGGGAACGCCCCCTCCCCCCCCCCCCCCCCCCCCCCCGGCTGCGGTCCCAGCGCGTCTGACGCGCACACCTTTCCTGCATGGTGAGCAGTTGCGTATGCGTTTAGCATGTGTGTGGACTCATGGAACTCCCCAGAGGCAGGACATAGACCCCTTCCTCCCCGAACCCCCTCCAGGGAAGCAGCGTGGACGCAGCCACAGCTCACACCACCACTGACGGCTGCGCTGGCGGGAGAGCCGTCGGTGAACGGCACTGCCCAGAGCCCCAGGGGAGGAAGCCCGAGGACAAAGGCCCCCGTGCCCTGACTGTGGAGCCGTTTCCCACTCATCACCAGCAGAGATCACGGAGCCTCTGACTCCTCCCTCCCCACGCCTTGCAGTGTCAACCGTGAGGCGGTGTGTGCCTCGGGGTCCCCCTCGCCCGCGCGCCTCACCTGCACGTTTCTCTGTCTTGAGAACCTGGTGAGCGTTCACACCAAGAGGGTCTGATGTTTGGAGTTTCTGGTTCTCATATTTGGGGCCAAGTATAGACTCGCTCCTGGGGACGAGGGCATCCCAGTGCCGCTTCTGTGTTCCGACCTTGTCCAGAATTGCGCGTGGAGGAGACCGACCTCAGGACCGGCTCCACGGGGCGGGGGGGTGGTGGAGGGGTGGAGGGGGTCCTGTGTCCTGTCAGAAGCAAACCCAAGTCACCGGTGTGGCCCTCTTTCGTTGTCGTTGTCGTTGTTGTTTAAGGGACATCTCAGTATGCCTAACCAAAAATAACTGTTCCCTTGAAAGCCAATGTCATCATAAAACACGGCTTAAGAACACAGGCGCCACCTCTTATTTTTAGCTTTTGGTTTGGGATGAAGGAAGCGACAAGAGATTTATGTCCCTGTCAAGCAAGGACAAGATAAGGCATATTCTTCCGGTGGCTCATATATTTTTTGTCATATATTTTTAGTTATATATATATATATGTATATATTCAAGGTGCTGACGATACCTCTTCTTCTGCTGTCTGTCCGCTCGCGCTGCGTTGATTCGTATTAATTGCTGGGAGGCGGGATGTCATTGTTGGGAGTGGGACCCGGTGGCCTGGGCATGTGCACCAGAGCGTGGTGTTCTGTGGAGGAGACCTTGTTTTCCAGGAGCGATTTGCAGGACGTGGCTTGTTGTGGCCAGAGGTAGAGATGTGCCACGCAGGTGCAGTTTCTATGCATGAACTCAGGCCTTTGAAGACTTGGAGGGTTCAAAAGAAATCACCTGTGTGGCTTGTTACCGACAGCTCCCCGCCACTCAGCGTCAGGGCAGAGTGGGTGGTCTGACCTCACATCTCTCTGCCATGAAACATGAGATCTGCTTTGTGCTTTGAGCAGCTGGGAGAGATCCCAGCGCCCGCAGGAGACACTGGGCTATGAATGCATGTCTTTGCTCTGGTAATCGTTATTGGCATTGTTCTAATAACCTCATCAAACTTGGGGGTGGTGGGCGAACCCGCCAGCCGCTCTGTACATTGAATGACAGACAACTCATTTGGAATACTCCCAAAAAACCCAAAACAACAAAGCAAGAGATTAGAAGTAAATGATTGTCAATCTGAGAGAGAGTAGAGATTCCCTGAAACTGGTATAAACCCGGGGTCTGCTTACGAGGTGCTCTACCACCCGAGCCACGCCTCCAGCCGCCTTTTTACATTGGTTATTTTGGAGGCAGGGGCACACTTTATGGCCAGGTTGGTGTGGACTTTGATCTGCCCGCTGTGCTCCCCGTGCTGCTGGAGGTGATGTGTACCCATCCTGCCCCGTGCTCCATTGAGATATCAGGGGTGCACCGCGTCCCCACCGTTGGTTGAGATGGAGCCGCACAGACTAGGGCTTATGCTCAGTTGGTGTCAAGCCTCGCCCCTCCCCCCCCCCCCCCCCCCCCGCCCAGTCTGCCCTCCAGGGAGCTTGGGGCTCTACACTATGAGACATCATTTCTTTCATGATGATTACTATTTAGAGATGTGATCCTTGCTGATTGAGGTCAGATCCAAAGCACTCCCAGGGGGCTCGGAAGGGGGGGGAGGAGCTAGCCTCAGTCCCAGGGCTGGATTAGATGGTTTGCTATATCTTCTTATCCCATCACAAATGCACCTTGTCAGAACGCAGCGGTGTGGCGCCAGGCACGTGGCTTTTTCTAGCGGCGGCTGCTGTGTCCTTGTGCATCTGTATGTCGCTAAGGTAGAGCCCAGAGAATTCCCAGGCTGGGGGGAGAGGGGCTGTGCCCCACCGGCCCCCCATCCCCCCAGGGGTGACACAGCCCGTGACCGCTGCGGCCTGGCGCACACGTCTCACAGCTGTGAAGGTCAGCCGAGAAGATCAGCGTGGCACTGGGGACGGGGATGGGACGAGGCCTCGCGCCGGAGCCCGCGGCGTGTAGTTTGGTGACTGTCCCTGTGGATCTGAAACCCTAATCAGGGAAGGCATCTGGCATCTGTGTATTCCAGAGACAAACCTCGGAGCAGCCTTTGATGAGCGAAGAAAGGAAAAGCACCATCAGCGGAACGCAGCGAGCCTGGCTCCGGCTCTCCCTCCCCCGCCTCCCCCCCCATCTTACTAATCAGTAATGAGAAGGATGCTGATAAATGGGGCCTGATGTTCTTGCTCTAAAATTAAGTGGAATGAGAGGTACATTGAGAGCATGGTTTAATTTCCCTGGTGGCACCTTAGGAATGACGGGGCGGGACATTACACCCAAATCTCGCCTGTCCCACCCTGCAGTCCCCAGTCCAGCCCAAGTTGTGCAAGTGGATGGTCCACGGAGAGGGCCAGGTATCGCCGGCTCCAGGGCTTCTATCCACAGTTGAAATCATAGCTGCAAAAGTACGTCTAAAAAATGAAACGAAAGGCAAATAAAAACGAGAAAAACCTCCCCTGCTCCCGACAGAAATAACCATGGTTAGCTCATTGATGCAGCTCCTCCAACTGTTTCTTTTAAACACGAGGAAAGAATGAATAGCATATATTTGCAAATAGCCAAGGACTTTTAGAAACACCTTTTTGGAACATTGCACTCTTCGTTCATCTTTTAAATATCAGCATATATAGGCAGTTCTGGTTTGAAATGTTAGAGACATCTCTCTCTCTCTCTCTCTCTCTCTCTCTCTCTCTCTCTCTCTCTCTCTCTCTCTCTCTCTCTCTCTCTCTCTCTCTCTCTCTCTCATCTCCAACTCTAGCACAGATATTTTAGTGTCTCTGTGGTGGTGTCATGTTCAGACAGTCATGGAACTGCTGTGCAGTGGGGACTCTTTTCATGGGGCGAGCACTTTCCAGGTTTTGACTATGAATAATACTTCTGTAAACAACAGCATACAGGTTTGTGTGGGGGTGAAATTTGAGTATTTTTGTAATTTGCCAAAAGGCCAGGTTTCTGGTTGTGTGGAAGGAGTGGGTTTGGTGCAGTCGGGAGGCAGCAGCCGCTTTGTCCCCCCCTGCCCCCCTCCCCCCCCCCCGCAAGCAAGCAAGCCAGAGTTCCAGTACCTCCTCGTCCCACCTCAGCATTTGATCATTTGATGTTGTCAGTGTTCTGGGCGCTGGCTGTTATATTTGGGGTATGGTTGTATCTCACTGGTGGTGTGGCTTGCAGCTATGTGGTGCGAGGCATCTCTTCCTGGACTTGTTGCCATCTGTGTGTATTCCTTGGTGAGATGTCTGCTCTTATCTCTCGCCCATTTATAAAATCGGACAGTTCCTTTTCTTATGATTGGCTAAGAGGCCTTTGTGTGTGTTGAATAGCAATCCTTTACCAAATATGTCATTTGCGAACGCTTTCTCCAGAGCCACGGCTCACGTCGGCACTCTGTCCACCACGTGTTCACATGCCGTTTTCACTTTGCATCAAGCTAGTGTTATCAGTTACTTCACTCAAGCATCGTGTGTGCCCTTGGTGCTGGAGCCCATGCCCCAAATCATAAGATTTTTTTTTCTCTCATAAAACTTTTTTCTAGAAGTTTCTGTTTCAAGCTTTATATTTGGGTCTATGTCCATCTCGAGTTGTTATTATGAAAGGCCTATGTCCTTTGCCCATGGGTGTCTGGCTGTCCCACCAGCAGTGGTGTGTGGACTCCGGGCCTGGTGCTGTCTGGGCATGCGCTCTGTGCATCGCGTGCAGTGTGCAGACCCTGTCTCCGGCTGACCACCAGGCTGGCCTGTTTACTGAGGTTTTGGAATCTTGTGCTTTCTTTCAAGAAAGCCCCCAGCATGTTGGATTTTTTTTCTCCCTCCCATTACACTTGAGAAGATTGAGATGGCTCTCGTGAGAGTCATATAAGAGTCATTTCAGTGGAACAGCAAACCGTGAGCAGAGGCGTGTTTCCACTGGCATCGATAAGAGTGTCATGGAATCTCTTACACGTGAGTTATTTCATCCGAATTCACTTATTAACTGCAGAGATGGCTGAGCAGAGACCATGGTCAGAAGAAAAACAACCAGTGGAAATAAAAATGTCTTTTTAAATTTATTCATTTTCCTTTCCTCATTTGACGCAGTATTGGTCGTGGAACTAATGAACAATTCCCCAACGTCTTCCACAAAACCAAATAAAATCAAACCTGTGATTTAGGGCCTTAAATGCAATGGGACCTGACAGTCAGATCAGCTGATAATTGTTTGCGTAGGAAACACGGATTGCCCCTCCTCCGTTCTGACTCTGTCCCCAAGCGTCAGCGGGGGTGGCCAGGCGGCCTCTCAGCGGTCGGTCGGAGGTCAGACTCCACAGCTGGTTTGCTGGAACGTCGATGTGGAAGACGTCGGGAAATGAGACCTCCCTGGAATCCACCAAGATGCCATGAGTGAGTACTTCCGGCGCTTCCGGGGAAAACCAGGCAAGGGCTTGGCTAGTGCCACAATCCCTCCTGCGTGCGGAGACGGAGACGTACACAGCTGCCCTCAGCCCGCACCCACTCTTCCACCGTCATCCCGCGCCCCTCGCCCACTGGCAGTGGGGCCTACTCTGAGAACACGCGCAGCAGGACCCTAGAACAAAGTCTGCCTTCAAATACAGGAACTTATTCCTAAAATGTCTTTGTTGACAGCTGGTGAGGCACAAAATAAACACAGGCCTATTTGCAAGTAAGCAAGAATTAACATAATCAGCAGCTGCGGCATTACTCACGGACACAGAACTAGAAAGAACTCGGCTCCTTCTGAAACAGAGTTAGAGGAGGACCTGTGCGGAATAATGAGCCACCGCCACCTGGCAGCGTCCGCCCCGCCAGAGGAAGAGAGAGCCATGTGCGGCGGGCACGGGCCATTCTCCAGCTCCTAATTAAACCAGAGACGGACGGAATGATAATCATCGACATGATGGTGATTAAAATAAAGTTTCCCTGGAGGATACGATGATTCAAAAATCACTATTGCTTTTTATGTCCCACTGTCCAACACATGAAAGGGAATGTTCAGTAATCTAGAAAGAGGCTTTATTTAAAAAAAAAAATCTCTTCTACTTATTTTTTTTTCACCTAAAAGGATGCTCATGAAGTGTCAAGAGCAGACAAGGGGAAATCTGAGAGAAGAGGGTGAACACAGGCCATGGGCCCTCAGAGATTGTTCTCGAAACCTGGGGAAAGTTAGCTTTGGTGCCCATAATTAGAAATAAAGCACCATCAGATCTCTGCACAGCTCCAGCGCCTGCATTTTGGCATTTAAGTGGCTGAAAATGAAATTATTTGCACACTCAAGGCAAATATGTGCTCTCCTCCTGGCAGAGGTGGGGGCAGGCTTAGGAAAATAGCCTTTTATTGATCAGAAGTCTGTCCTAGCCATCTCCCCAGCCTCTCCCCTCTCCTTGAAAAGCACCTAGACTTAATGTACAAACCGATGCGTCTTCTGGCTGCAAATTTCTGAATTTTAAAGTGTGTCATTAAGCTACTTTATTCAGGACAAACCTTGGTGAAATCCAATTTTGTTATAGCGGATCCCATTAAAATAAAAGAGCCAGCTCAGAGCTCGCTCTCTACTGTCTCTCTCCATTCATTCCCACTGAAAAGCTCCCAGATTCCCTAGCCATTATCTGCAGCCACATCTGGCTGAGATTCTGCGTTGTGCACCCCTCAGCTTGGAGGGGTGTGTGCATCACTGCCACATAGATGACCTTCCCCGTCCCCTGCTGCCTTTCTCCCCGGCAGGCTACAGGGGAAGCCTGCCTGCACAGCCTCACCTCTGTTATCAAAGAAAAGTAGGTCAAACTTGAGAATGAGCGCCAGAAAGGCATCGCGCCCCCGAAGAGCGGGCTGCGCAGAGCAGGTGCAGCGTGGCGGAGCTGGGAACCACGTGGCCTTCAGTGGTGGCCTGGCCCGCTGGCTTCCTCTCCGCATCCATTGCAGAGGCGGGAGAAAACCAGGCATCTCCAGAGTTGCTCATTGTTTTCAAGGCCAGGTGCAGGTTTCCTTGTTCTTGGGGATCTAAAAACCTAAGCGGGGCCCTGCCCTGTTCCTTCATTCTCTTTTCTGATGGGCTTCCTGTGGAAGAACCTGGAAGACAGAAGGAGATGCAGAGTGGAAGGAGAAGGTGGGCGACGCAGTGTGCACAGATTAGAGGAGTAATTTTGGGGCATTTCTTTTTAGCTTTCTATTCTCAGAAAAAAAAAATTGTGTTTTAGATCACAGTTGCCAAGTCAGGTGTTGATGAAGCACCATTTTGGAAGGTGCACAGACCCCAAGCAAGCCTGCAGTCGAATCAGAATGGCAAGCCAGTGACAAAGTGACAGCTTGTGTGCAGATGTTGGAATGACACAAAATACAGTGGCATAAATATTATTACTCAGCGATCCCAAGAAGCCAGTTATGAATGTGGCTCCATCCCAGAATCTCCGCATCCTTATGCTGGCTGGGAGAAGCCAGCCACCAAAGGATCCGTGTGCTCTGGTCCGACTCAGTTTCCTTGAACTGGAAAACATGTCAAAAGAACATTAGAAAGTTAAGCTGTGTGGTGGCTCGAGCCTGTGAAGCTAGCTACCTGAGAGGCAGAGATAGGGGTACCGCTGCCCAAGGCCGTTTGGGCATCGCAACCAGTATCTGTGTGTGGTGTTGCATGCCTGTCACCCCGAGACAAAGGGAGACACAAACAGGAGGATCAGAGTCCAGACCTGATCTCAGAAATCACCAGCTCTCCAAAAAGAAGACAGCTGGTGTAGCTCAGGTAGTGGAATGCCTGCTTACCAAACACGAGGCCCTGAGTTTGAACCCTAGTACCTTAGAAAAAAGTATTCAGAGTCAGGACCAGGGACTACAGAAATCTTCGGGGGAGGATGGAAGTGTTGGAATCTAAGAGTGGTGATGTTCTCCCAGTTACAGAAATGCTAAGGCTCGTGGAGTTTTCCACTTTGAATAGTCGCAGGAGGGGTGTTTTTACACAATACAGTTCATTAAAGCAGGGTTCGCTTGCCACGGACAAATCATCTAAAACTGGCCGCGACTGGGAAATCAAGGCACAGCAGATGGGTCCTAGTGGGAGAGAAGAGGGAGAGAAGACTGCACGCTTAAGACCCCTCTGTGCTGTGTCTCCAGCACCACCGAGGGGAGCCAGGTCCGATCCTCCTGGACGCTCTTTGGAAATCCTATGTCCTTCTCTCCCCTCAACATCTTAAACAAAACACAAAACACAAGAGTTTCCTAGAAAGGAGACAGGGCCCAAGAAGCCTGGTTTGTGCAAAGTTTCACCTCTGTCTGAATCGCTGACCGTGACTCCCCAGCATGGCCCTTGAATTCCGGAATCTTCCCTGGGCCCAAGCCCTGAGTGGACACTGGCTACCAGCTCATCTGGGAAGTCCCACTGGTCTGTTGATGACGGCGCTGTCCACGCTCCTCTCTCAAGTCCCTGGTGTCTGCCAGTTTTCTCCAGCTTTGTTCCCTCGGGAGGTAATCTGGCACTGAAAAGGTGAGTGGACCTCAAATTTGTCTCCAAGGACTTTACCAGCCTTTGTTCACCCGGAGGTGCTTAGTGCTCACGGGGATGCTTCTGTGTACTTTAGACGATGTCTTCTCACTTTCTAAGGGGTACTGTCTTCTGCTAGTGACCCCTCCCCCTCCCCTCCCCCTCCCCCGCCGTCCCTGCCCCCCAGGTTTGTTGTGTGTTCCCTGTGTCATGCACATGGTATTTTGAATTCTGCTGAAGCGTGTGAACTTCCCTTCCTGATTGTACATTTCCTGGCTCTGAAGATGCCTGCTCGATTTGGAAATTTTAATTTGAACTCACATCACTTCGATGACTTGCTTTTCTTCCGCTGTCTTGTGTGCCTCCTGCCTGTCGACTTCTCCTCCTGGTGGGGTATCTGAAGAAGCACTTGACTCAGCAGCCGAGTTCAGTTGCGGGAAAGTGTGCCATGCGAGCTGCCGTCCGGCTGGCTGGCTCTGGGCGCTCCTCTCTGCCCAGGCTCCACGCTCCAGAAGGGTGGTGCACCCCCCCCCCCCTGCCATTACAAGTTTCTGGGCATCAGAGAATAGAATGAGCTCCCTTCATCTGTTGGAATTTGGCCCTGTCTTTCTCAGACATTCCATGAGTACTCGGTTCATTCTCTCCCTCACCTTTCACCCTTCAGTTCTGGTGCAAGCAGACATTTTCTTTTTAAGAGATCTTTTCATTCCCATCACCCACTAGTGGAAAAAGGCTGTTCTTCACTTTCTAGAAGGGATGTTAGATGGTCTGGCTTGAACAGTTGGTATTCCAAACCCTTTCTGTCTCTAAGACCATAGTGTTGGACATTTTAAAAAAAATTACTTATTTGGTTTTATGCAAAAGAGTTTCAATTCAACATGTCACCCCTTCTGAAGATCCCCCCCCATCTCTCCCGACCCCATCCAGACCCTCAGTTTACCTAGGGTTGTTGGACATTTCCCCTTGTCCACCCATGTCCATTGGTGAGGAGATTCAAGGACAAACCACCTGCTGATTCAATAACTTGGAGTAAGAAAGGAATAGACTAAAGCCATACTCTTTGTTTCTTCAAGGACGAATGAACAGGATGCACACATTTTTTTACACACGCATTTGCGTGCACCAGGTAGCTTATTAAACCAGTCTAATAAATCGTGAAGAATGCAGCTTGGGAAGGCTTTTGTGAATAAAGATTTACTAAAGGAAATGCCCATAAATTGTAGACTGCACCTGCTCTGGGCCCACAGATGAGCCGGAGCTTGGTGACAGGGGTGGGAGGAGCTGTAACTCCTGTCCCTGGAGCAGCAATCCAGATTAGCTGTGAATCTTGTCCGTGTCTCTCCTCTGTCTTAAGTAATGGAAGGGATGAAGTGCAGGAATCTGGGGGTGGGGGGAGGAAGACACATACAGCATGCTGGGATTCCTCGTGGGTTAAGAAAGTGGAGGGTGAAGCGAATACGAGGCCTCTGGCCTCCCTCCTTCCCCACGTCCAAGCCAGTCCTTACACTGTTCACAGATCCTGTCATCCCGCTGAATTAGGAGCGAAGGAAACTCTCAGGAGCCCAAGCAGAAATCCCGAATGTTACACGATTTCCCGGAGCCCGGAGCAGATCTGAGCGCTCCCTTTGGGAAGGGATGGGGACTGGGACAGGGCCACCCTGGCCCCTGTGGTCACCATGGTCAAGCGCTGTGGGCAGATCCAGGGCCAGACAGGACATTATTTTCCTTCCCTCAATCTAGAAAAGTAACTGCAAAGATCAAATCCAGAGATGAACCTAACTTAGCAGAGTTTATTTGAACAAAGAATGAATAGCAAAATGGCCAGCCTCCACACCTAGGGCCAGTTTGGAGAACTCAATCCTACACCTGCTGAGGAATCCTTTATGGACTGAGTTCATAAGCTTTGCTTCTCTGGGTACTGCTTCAGGTCCTGCTTTGGAATAAGAGGGTCACCTGTGATTGGTTACATCTTGGCTTCTGTGATTGGCTGGAACTCAGCTTCTGTGATTGGCTGGAACTCAGCTTCTGTGATTGGCTGGAAATTGTGTTTCTGTGATTGGGTGGAGTTCAGCTTCTGTGATTGGCTGGAAATTGGGTTTCTGTGATTAGGTGGAACTCAGCTTCTGTGGTTGGATAGAACTTCTATGATTGGCTGAGACTCTGCTGTTAGTTGTAAGAGTTTGATTAACTACTGAGAGTACAGTTTGTTTCTTAATTAAGTAGGGAAATGCCTCCAGTCTAAATTTAGTGTAGTACACAGAAAAAAATGTATTTTAAAGTCCTAAGGTAAAAATAAATTCTATACCTTATAATTTATTTATTTATTTATTTATTTATTTATTTTATTTTTGGGTCTGGTCATGGGGCCATAACTCTGGGCCTGGGCGCTGTCCCTCAGCTTTTCAGCTCAAGGCTAGAGCTCTACCACTTGAGCCACAGCGCCACTTCCGGCTTTTTTCTTTTTGCTTATGTGGTGCTGAGGAATCGAACCCAGGGCCTCAGGCATGCAAGACAAGCGCTCTACCACTGAGCCACCTTCCCAGCCTTACAATTTATTTAATATTTTTATATTCATTTTATAGACTAGCATCATACCCAGCCCTGTCTTGCTGGTGACCTAGGCAGGTTCATGTGTTTACGACCCTGTCCATATTTAGGAATACAAAGCAAACACCACGGCTGGGTGGCCAGCCTCTAAGCTCACTTGTAGAGGTTTGTTAGTGAGATGGTTTCTTTTGTCACCATAGAAACCAACTTAAATGAACTGCAAGATAAGACTATATATATCATATATAAAATATACAATCTATGCTAAAATATAAATATAGATGTTATGTTTTGCTTACTATGTATTTAAAAAAGACAAAATAGTATCACTATAGTTTTAAACTACATATTGCCTCTCTCTAGCATTATTCTCTCTGTATATTGTACATATTTGCATTTGTATGTTGCAGAAAGCAATGTAAAAGTGAGTTTATATATAATACATGCATATTGTGTTCTCTACATTCAGCACAAGTCCTAATGCATTCTGGAGCGTGGTTTCTGATACCAAGTTGCCTCTTCCCTGTCCCTTTTGTCCCAAATGCCCTCACCTGTTTCATTATTATCACCATTTCCTGTCCTGCCCGCTCCAGCTGCCGCTGTCCCTAGTTATTAATAGTCTGTCAGTCACAGTCTCTACCCTCGGAATCCAATTGCTTTGAAGTTCATTGTTAATTTAGATACAAGCCCTCCCTCAGTACCGATAGTGGGCCGGGAGCCCCTGTGGACTGTAATTAGAGAGGGCTGGTGCCTTCTTGTCTCTGGTCCTGTGGAGCCTCATCTACACGCGGCGCTTGTGTCTTTTCCTCTCTGGCCCCTGTCCCGTGGGGCAGCTGTGCATCCTTTCCCTGGGAACATCTGTCTGTGCCTAGGAATCCTCATTCCTCTTTGTGTTTTTACTTTAAATATCCGAGAGCAGCCAAGTCCAAACAATGGTGACACTGTGGACATACTTAAATAAGTGGGTAAGTGTGTTACTACATATGCATGTGTGTATGAGGACATGCGTGTGCCACACACACACACACACACACACACACACACACACACACAGTGTTTAAATCAAAGCCCATCTGTTATCTGTTGAGTTTCCTTGCTGGATTGGTCTATAGAACAGCGCCTTCGTGCTCCACCTCCAGGAAATGTTAGGCTCAGCACTGAGATGGTCAGGAAATAGTTTTAAATCGTTTTTAAATTTTAATTAGAAATGCAGTGCAACAGGGACTCTGTCAGTGGACATTAATTTTTTCTTCTTGCTGTGTGTGTGGAGTGTTCAGTGCTGCCCGTCGTCCTGCGGGGTGTTCTCCAGGGCGGGCCTCCCGCGTGCCCTGCGGCTGGGCAGAGCCGGCCTCCCGCGTGCCCCTGCGGCTGGGCAGAGCCGGCCTCCCGCGTGCCCCTGCGGCTGGGCAGAGCCGGCCTCCCGCGTGCCCCTGCGGCTGGGCAGAGCCGGCGAGCCCTGCGGGGCGGCTCATAAAAGCTGCCCTCTGGGTGCCAGCAGCCTCTCGGATGACCCCCTCGCTTTTGAGGTTCAGCGTTTCTGGTTTCTAGCCGATAGATTGAATGGTGGCAATGAAGACCTGCCATTCAGAAATAGCGTCAAGGCACAGGAAGGACACCGCATCGCACGGCATCGCACGACCCACGCAGACAGCGGTGGAGACTTTGCGCTGGCCAGGGCAGCCTGTGTCCCCAGCTCACGCGGGACAGATGGTCTGTGTGGAGCCCCCGCAAGCCCTCGGGAGGCGCCGCAGGACAGCAGGACCCCAGGCCTCTGTGCGGCGTCCGAGACGCGTAGAAGAGGGAGAGGGTGGCGAAGGCCCACGGGAGAGGCGCGGGCAGGAGGGGCAGGTGCCAGCCCCTTGGTCTGTGGTCCACATTAATGCAGACGCTTCTAGAGGTTTCTACCTCTAGAAGACAGACGAGAGAGGGGGGAAGGGGAGAGAGGGGGAGAGAGAGAGAGAGAGCAAGAGAGGGAGAGAGAGAGAGAGAGAGAGGGAGAGAGAGAGAGAGAGAGAGAGAGAGAGAGAGAGAGAGGGAGAGAGAGAGAGAGAGAGAGAGTGCACTCAGGAGAGAGCGAGGGTGGGGTTGAGAGTGAGGGCCAGCCTCTGGCAGCCCCGCCGGTGTTCAGTGGTCCAGCTGACACTCCTCCATCCTCCATCCTCCATCCTCCGTCTTCCATCCTCCATCCTCCGTCCTCTGTCCTCCGTCCTCCATCCTCCATCCTCCATCCTCCGTCCTCCGTCCTCCATCCTCCATCCTCCATCCTCCGTCCTCCGTCCTCCATCCTCCGTCCTCCGTCCTCCGTCCTCCATCCTCCGTCCTCCATCCTCCGTCCTCCATCCTCTGTCCTCCATCCTCCGTCCTCCATCCCTCTTCTTCTTTTTTGCCTATGATTTCAATCAAGGTTTTTTTTTTGGTAGGTTTTTTATTGTAAAAATGCTGCACAGAGGGGTGAAAGTTACACGAGCAAGGTAATGAGCACATTTCCTACTGAGCATTGTTACCGCCTCCTTTGTTTTCCCCCACCATCCCTTCCCTCCCACCTCCACAACAACCCGCCCTCCCACCCCCCCCCAAAGTTGTAAAGTTCGTTTTCAACATAGTGTCTTGTACATCTCATTGTTAAAGTGGGTCAACCTGAATCCTTATTTAAGCATTTTGTGTTTTTCCTTCCCCTCCCTGAATTAGAGAAGTGTATACACAAGATGTAGGACACCAACATCAAATACAGTGACAACAGGGGTTATACCAAGGGGGAGGAACATACAAAGCAATACAAATCACATTATAAATACCTTAGGAACAATAGCAAGAAAGAATAAAAATCCACTGTCCCTATCTTGGGGTTCATTTTGCTTAACATCATCTTCTATCATCCTATGCACATAGTTTTTTGGCCTTTTCTGCTTGTCCTACACATGTACTAGCTCCTCCTGCTTCGCATGTATGAGGTTTGAAGTCCAGGCCTTGCGCTTGCTGGGCAGATGATCTACCACTGAACCCCATCCCCGGAGCCTTCTTTGTGGGAGCCCCCTGGAGGTGGGTGGAAGTGGGTTGGGTGGAGGCGGGGGGGGGTGTGTGAAGGCGGGGGGGGGAGGTGGAGGTGGGGGGGGGTGGAGGCGGGGGGGGGGAGGCGGGGGGGAGGTGGAGGCGGGAGGAGGGTGGAGGCGGGGGGGGGGGAGGTGGAGGCAGAGGTGGGCTCTCGCTTCCTGCCCCTCCCTCCCGCTCCCCCCAGCCCCTGGGGCAGCTGGCGCACGTGGCTGTACCCGCTCTTGGTTGAGAAGAGGTCTTGTGATGTTGGCGGCCTCGAACCTTGGTCCTCCCTGAGCAGGTAGGCCTGCAGGACCTGCCGCAGCACCCGTTCCACGGGCCGGCGTGGCGGGGGCAGGGTCCACAGGAACCTCGCTGGCCCCCCAACGGCATGCCCCGCACCCCCCCCCCGGGCGTTTCTTCTCCTTCAGCTCTGAGCTACGATCCCCAGAATTCCCCCTTTGATGTAATGCCTCAATGCGTTATTAATATCATCAATTGCATGCGGCCCACTGTGCCTGGTGAGTCATAAAAAGCCAAATTGCAGCCATTTGCTGTTCATTAAAATTCCCTAATGAAGTTTATCCGCACTTTTACATATTTAATACCTGGGATAAAGATGTATCATGAATTCAACAAAAATGTGAGGAATAGGTTACATGCATATTTAAAAAAACCAACAACAAACCCCTGACTAAACAGCGGGATGGAAGCAGCCGGCTGAGCCGTCAGGTTAGAACAGCGCTCACGTGGCTGGCAAGGGCTTGGCAGAGTCGTGAACGAAGATGTGGGGCGCCCAGCGATCGCATTTGGTTCCTTCTGCTTTTCACCGCCTGGGTCCGCCGGCACCAGCTCTACAGCCCAGTCCCCGCTCGGTGCTGGGTTCCTGCCCAGGGGCACGGCCTGCCCCCCCTCCACCCAGGGATCACGGTCTTGGGCGGAAGGAGAATCCTCCAGCTCACCCTACTCATCCATCCCCGCCCCTCCCCCCTCCCCCCTCCCCCCTGCTCGCCCTCCCCCCTGCTGAACTCCGTGGGTTCTTCTCTTTGCTGGTGCCGCTCGGAAGCCTGTTCTCTCTGTTCTGTTCGCGCTCTGCGGTGCAGGGTCCCTGCGTGTCTGTGGGGGGGTCCGTCTCATCGCCCGGTGAGAGGCTCGGTGCTGCGTGCGGCTGGTGCCCGTGGCAGCTTCTCCCCGCCGGCCCTCAGCCTGGAGCTGGGGCTTTCTGGAAGCTCTTCAGGCCGGCAGGTGGCAGGCCCCAGGGCGCGTTGACGGGTTCCCCGCACTTGGTGCTGCCAGGAGCAGCCAACGGCCTCCGCACGT
Organism: Dipodomys merriami; assembly: GCF_024711535.1. Lineage (NCBI taxonomy): Eukaryota > Metazoa > Chordata > Mammalia > Rodentia > Heteromyidae > Dipodomys > Dipodomys merriami. The sequence continues at coordinate 1,425,756 of NW_027202971.1, forward strand.
GTACTCTGCCAGATCTTGGAGACAGAACTTGTCCTCTTAGGAAACTGTCCTGGAAATGTGATCAGGAAAAGGATGTGTTCATTCCAAGGCACTCGGAATCACAGTCCCTTGCGCGGGACAAGAATCCCGAGGCAGGGAAGCGTCAGGCCTGGCCACCCCTGAGAAACGACGAGGACAGGAAAAAATCATGGCACGCAGACGCGCGTAGTGACGCGGGAATGTGGCTGCTGTGGTGGCTAGAGTGTCCGGAGGGGCTGTTCGATGCTGGGCACAGCTTCATAAATCCAGTCTCTGTCAGCCCGCAGCTCCAGGCCTCGCTGCTGCTGTGGAGGGAATCAAGCATGAGCTGCAGGTTTCCGCTTTGCTTCCTGCGTGGTAGAAGCCCTGACCTCCTCCCTTTTCCTGTCTGGAGACGGTGCAAAGGCCGCCCGGGCAGAGGCTTTCAGGCTGAGGCTCTGCCAGAGGCGCCCAATGGAGGCCAGGCAAATGAGTGAGCAGGGGCCCCGGACAGAGAGCAAGAGGGTGCCACACATCTCCTTTGCACACTGGGGTTTTCTGTCCTGAGTTTGACGGGCCCATCCTGATCCTACAGGAAAAACACGATAGAAGATGTGCAGACATGTGCCCCGGGGAATTCTAGCCTCAGAAGTACCTGTGGGAGCAGATGCAGCCCTGGGCTCCTGCCTGGCGTGTGGGGCAGGGTGGTTATTTACTCTAATGAACGCTTTGCTCTTAGCCCGGTCAGTGAGGTGTCTGGAGGATTCTTTTGTTGAGTTAGAGAAAATCCCCGGGGAAGGTAGAGCCCAGGGTTTCCCAGGCCATGGCAGACCGTGAATCCGGCCGGCTTTTCTCAAGCGTGACAGCGGACATAAATCCAGAGACTCACAAAGCCCCAAGCAAAGGAATGCTTTTCTCCCCGTTGGTTTCCAGTAACCAGTGTTCATTATGCACACTTCTGATTTTTAATCATAAGTGAGATGTGGAGGAACACAAGGCCTTCTCCCAGGTGGCGGGGATGGAGGCTCCTCACAGCTCTCTGGAAGGTGGAGTGGATAATGCATGGGACGGGGAAACCCAGGGCTATAATTCCTCATCCGTGCTGGTGACAGACTGGCATTACTACTGGTAATCACCGTTCCTCTGCTCCAGGAATACTAACACAAACCTATTAGAACTACTGCTGAATAAAAGCTGTGCCCTCAGCATGGGCGCTGGTGCTCACATCTGTAACACTAGCTACTCAGGGGCTAGCTACTCTCCTTCAGGGTGGTCAGAACTTAGGTTTACAGTCTTACGTGATTGGCTAACTTGAAACGGGGCCGAAAGCTCACCCAATCACTCACTCCAGAGCGGAACACCGGGCCAAGGCAGGAACTAGTTAGGAAAAAAAAAATCACAGCCCCTCCCCTTTTTGTCCCCCATTGAAGAATGTGGCACCGTTGAGATAATCTTTTGTTTTGAGAGGATTCCATATGATTGATGGAGACAGTTTTCCTGAGAACTGTAGGTGGCTTAACAATGTCGGACAGACGGCCTGACCCTGGGAGGCTGTAGCTGTGTCAGGCAAGCAGTGGACATCGAGGATCTGGATTCTCCAGCCTTGGGGCGCTGCTCTGCCCCTCCCCACTCCCACCTCTGCCTGGCCACTCTGTGCCCAGGCCTTTGACTCAGGCTGAGTTACCCCTCGGGCTGTTTTGGTCTCTGCCGCGCAGATGGTGTGCGGTGGGATCCCCCGGACAGAGCTCTTCTTACACAGCCAAATAGAAGTCTGGGTTCTGCTTCTCTGGGGAACCCTGACTCATCCGGACGTGTTGAGACTTGGCTGTGGGGCCCCGGTAAATACTCGCCGAGCCTATGTTGCCGTAATAATCTTCCCGCAGTACAAGGACCACGGCAGGTCACATCTCACCCTAATGCGCTGCGCCGTGTATATGCCGTCTAATCGATAGGGAAATATTGATTTTTGGCATCTCGGCTCTTGCTCATTTGTACTTAGCACAGGTTTCTATGGGCGGCTTGAAATGGGGGGGCGAAGGAACAGGCCAACTGGTTTTTGTTCTTTTGCAAGGAACAGCACGCAGGGGAAGAAAGATGCCAGGCAAACGCATGTGTGCAGAGGGACACCTGCCTTCCTACAGGGAGCAGATGGAGGCAGGTTGCAGAGGGGGGCCGGCAGTCCAGGGAGCCCTGTTCGAATCCTGCCTTTGGGACTTCCTCCCAGGAGCCCTGGACCCCGGTGTGCCATCTGGACACGGGCACAGCGATGGAATAGCTCTACTTCTTAAGGCTGCTCCGATAGTTAAATTAGATGATACAGGACATCTCAGGCTTTCAGCCCTGGGGACCCGCACGCCTTTGTGTGCTTGATTGCCGGTGCTGATTCTTACCTCTTCACCCTGTTGACTCCAGTGCAGTGATACTCTGCTCGGCTCACTTCCCCACGGAGATGCCATCTAGTAGAACAGATGGCTTTGTGAGCGGGCAACTCCCATCCAAACACAGGCTTGCACTTGCACGAGAGCATAGGCACACTCAGGCACACTCAGGCTGTTACTTGTGAATTTCTGGAGTCCGTAATGAGTTTAAAGTTGCCTTTGCATCTTGGTGGTTGAATCGACCATGTGGCGTTGAGTTGACTGGGTTTCGAGTAATTGCATCCTTTAATTGGGCGATCAAGACCTCTGTCGGAGTATGAGCAGGAATTCTTGAAAGCCATCGGTGGTGAACACCGTGCTTAGCAAAAAATGGGGTGACAGCGATCAGTGTACATGCTGAGCGAGAAGAGAGTTATAACGATCAGCACCCAACGCCGCCCCCCCACGCCCCCCGCGTCTTCACATGGCCACAAATGCATGCCTGTGAGAAAACCACCCGTGTCCTGGCAAAGAGCTACCAGAGAGGGGCACCCAGGCCCCAGTGACGATTCTGGCCTCACCAGATGCATGGCATGGCTGGAGGTGTGGCTCAGTGGGAGAGCGCCTGTCTAGCAAGCACAAGGTCCTGAGTTCAAACCCTAGCACTGACCAAAAACAAAGTGCTGAGATGAGCCAGCCATGCTGTGCTGCATGACCTTGCAGTCCTGGCTCCTGGGGGGCAGAGCCCGGCTCGGGCGTGGGGCCCTGAGCTCCGAGCATGACCGTGCTCCCCATCCCCACCCAGACACTGATTTTCCTCTTGAGTGTTTTGGTATTTCTGGCATTACGGTTATCACAAAGGTTTGCCTGCTTCTGTTGAATTCAGATATTAGGCTCTAGATAAATCGCACCACCTGGGAAATCATGCTTAAAACAATTGCTGCGAGCTGGTGTATCAACATCTGAAATTCCAAGGAGGGGAAACTAAAATAGCAAAGGCATTCATATTGAAAGACCATGGGCAGTTACTCCCCCCAGGTAATTCTTAGGGTCAAAGCAAGGAGCAATTAAAGGGTCACATCCCTCACGCAGCTCCTAGTCTGGCTCAGCGACATGACAATGCGCTCCGTCACCTGACTTCTGGAAAGGAGGGCAGGCTGCTTGCGTGTCTGCTAGCCTTTGATGTCTTCGCTATTGCTGATATTGGTGGTGCCAGGTGAAGTCCAAAGGATTCATAAAATGCGGAACTTGAATCATACGTTCTTACAACATGCTACGGGAGAGACGTAAGACCTACTGCTTTGGCCTAAGTCTCTTGACTAGCCAAGGAGAACCCAAATCAAAGATAATTATCTTGTGTTCATTTCTATTTATTCTAAACGAAAACTAGAGTTCTTTGAAAAGAAGAAATATGTATCCTTCTGTTGGTATTCTTTTTATTTTTTGTTGGTATTGGGGCTTGAACTTGGGGACTTTTTCATTCAATGCTGGCATGATAATGTTGTAGTCAATCACAAACTGATCACCAAATTATGAGTTTACTATTTATATGATTGCCACTGCTGGCTCTTTGGTGGTTAAATGGAGATAAGAGTGTTACGGGCTTTCCTCCCTGGGCTGGCTTCAATTTGACCTCCTTGGATCTCGGCCTCCTGAGTAGCTAGGAATATAGGCATGAGCCTATATGGTGTTGGACTCTTGAGTGAAATCGGTTGAATGTATGTGACCTAGACATGGACACAGGGAGGTAAATGTGATGAGACGCTTTAATTGATTTAACAGTAGTCTGGCTCTTTTACTGAGTGAAATCGAAAGAAGACACTTGCTTTCCTCTTGTGGCACAGAGAACGAACTGGCTGTGGGCAGGTGACGCCCCCTTTGAGAACCCATTCTGAAAAACAGAAACAAAGCTAATCAGGTGACAGCAACCAATATACGGAGCACCACCCCCACTGGTCTTCACACACGCTCCTTTATTAGTGCTTTCTGAATTTCATATTTGCTGACACATTTCCGAAGAAAATTTGTAGTGTATTAGAAACCTTCCAGTTTTATTGGGTTAAACCGAGAGATATATTGAAGAAGGTGAGCAGGACCTGGGAAATAAATTTCATTTCAGGTGCCAGTAAGTTCCGGAAAGCTTCATCTTTTTATCTAAATATAGTTCCCCTAGACCCCCCCCCCCCAGGGACACGCCTTTAGTACAGGCCTGACACGTGTGGGACTGGTTCCTGGGGTCACGTGAGACGGTCCTCCAGGACTCCCGCGTCCCGTACGCGAGGCGGCCAGGCCCTGCCCCCCTCCAGGGCTTCCTTGCTGCTCCGTGTCTTCCCCGCTCCCCAGGTGTGGAACCGCGCAGGTATGAAAGCAAATGCCATCTCCTTCCTCAGCAAATGCCATTGCAGTGCCGGGGGCCGGGGAGGGGGGGTTCTGTAGAAAACACTCTTTAGCCAAATCACGTGGCTCAGAATAACATGGTGCCTTACAATTCTCCATGGCTTAAGAGCTCGTAGGCAGGCCCTCCGAGAGAGCTCCACGCTGCCCGCCGTCCACCCGCCGTCCACCCGCCGTCCACCCGCCGTCCCAAAGCCACGTCCGGAGGTTGACTGGTGACTTGGCGGGAATCTCCTACCAGCCGCCCTCAGCCTCTGTCCTCGGGAGGACCTGTCAGGGCTACGGAGGAGCTCTGCAGGCGCTGGCAGAGGACCCGCTGGACAGAGTGGACAGAGCTGGCCCGCGTCACGGAGCCCCGCACAGACGCTCACGCGCTCTGAACCAAACGACGGCAGGCTCCCTGAGGGCGTGTTTGCTCACGTATCGTACGGATCTGTAGAAAAGCTGCCAGGAGAGCTCAGCGTCCCCGGGAGCCCAGCCTGGCTTCCTCTCTGGCCATCGCGCCTGCAGCCGACGCGGCAGGTGGTTATTAAATCAGCTGCGGTTTGGTGGGAGGTGCTAGTGCTAGGTTTTCACCCGCGCCTCTCTGTGTCCTCCAGTTTGGGGAGGCCCACTGCGTTTCGTACGCTTCCCTCCCGACACCTTTGAGAGGAGATGGTGCCCTGTGCTTTGTGCCGAGTTGTATTGACAATCTGGCTTCTTTGGCTCCGGTTCTGACAATTTCGAGGAATGCTAGTCAGATATTGCATAAAATACCCTCCAATATGGGCTTGTTTGATGATTTTCCCATGGCTAGATAATGGGCTATTTATTGTGCTGGCTGTGTGTGTGTGTGTGTGTGTGTGTGTGTGTGTGTGTGTATGCGCGCACGTGTATAAAAGCAGTTTGAGAAAATGGTTATGGGTAGTTGGAAAACTATGCAGAGAGATGCTCCTGAGTCCTGGGCCGGGCGTCCGCAGTGGCGTCTTAACTAACACTACAGGCCAGAGCCACAGGCCGGGTACGGACCGGACCGCGCCATTGCACATCTTATGTCACGGCCACCGGTCCGCCATGCCTTCACTCAGTGCCGGCGCTCTTGTCTGCTTGGGCTCCTGGACCCTCCCCAAGCCAAGGCACTGGCCGCTGTGGCATCACCAGGACCCTCTGTGTCTGTGAGACCCTCTCCTGCCCCTCCCTCTCTCCCGCCCCTCCCTCTTTTCCTCCCTCCTACCATCTCCAGGCCCCTCCCTGCCCTAGTCCCTATTGGACTCTTTTACTAAACAACTTCTTCCTTCTTCTTCCCTTCTCCTCCTCCTCCTCCTCCTCCTCCTCCTCCTCCTCCTCCTCCTCCTCCTTCTCCTCCTCCTTCTCTTCCTCCTCTTCCTCCTCCTTCTTTTCCCAGCAATTCTGCCTCTGGGATTGGGAAGATGTTTTGTGCCCAGTGTGGTTCCCTGGGGATGCGCCTGAGTGGTTTCTATCAATGTCGCGTTTTGTTTTTCTTGCTGAGTGGCATTCCCCAGCAGGGAGAGACCAGTCCCCATTTTTGTCCGTGACAGACCAAAGCTGCTATGAATGCACATTTACCTTCGGGGACAGGTAGCGAGAGAAGTCATCGAGGAGACTCATTTCTGATGAACACCATTTGCAGTTAGAAACACATCTACCATGCTCCTCAGATACACTGAGGAGGTGCGGAACTTTGGGCTTGAGCAGCAAATCCCCTTTCCCACCCCTCCCCATCTCCCCCACCACCTGGACAGTCCCTCCCCCTACCCCTCCCCTCTCTGCTGGTGACGCAGTGCTAGCCCGTGGGGTCAGTGTGAGGGTTGTGGATGAGGGGAGCACTCAGACACCGGGACTCGGACTTGAGCCAAATGCCGGTCCAAGCCCAACTCTGCCCCTGGGCCCTCTTCAGGACTCAGCTCTCTGCCTCAGTTTCCTGCCCTGTGAAAGAGGATGGAAATCACTCCTGGAGCAGCATTGGAGTCTCAGATCTGATGGGGAAGAACATCTACTTCTGTGCCCTGAAAATGATTTGATTCTTTAATTCTTCTGAACAGTCTCAACCCCTGGAGCGTGACAAAGAGGTAGACACCTGCAAAGATGACACCAAATGGTCCTTCAGAGGGCAGCGAATAATTCCATCGTCCCAATGACAATCCCATCTTCCACCCCTTCCAGAAGTGTGTGTGTGTGTGTGTGTGTGTGTGTGTGCATGTGTGAGTGTGCGCACAGACACACACAGACACATGCACCCCCCCCCGCTTCGATCTTCTGCCTCCCGGCGGGCTAACATGTGACTTGGCCGTGTCCCTTGGGTCACGCTTCCTATTAGCTCATGGTGAGCTGGCTCAGGATGAGACTTCCACCTTCCGGCTGACTGCAGACATGTTGGATTAAACACTGCCATGGGGGGTGAGAACACATGCTTTGTTCATGGAAGTGGGGTGCTTCTATTGCACCCAGTTATCGTGCTTTGGGGTGTCTGCTGGGGGACGGGTCGCCGTGACCAGCGCGAGGCTCTGCTGGCTGTGTTCAGGTCTTGTGCCAGGCAGGTGAGGCAGGTTTGGGCGACGGGCCGGCTTTCACAGGGAGACAAGCCCGGGGCGTCCGGGGCCTTCCCTGTGTGGAGCTGGGGTCACGCGTGTTCTGCGCCAGGGCGGCGTCCTCCTGGCTTCAGACCCGGCCGCGCCGCCTCTTTCTGGTGTGGCCGCAGCAGCTCATCACCCCGGGGTGCAGGCAGGTGGCCTCGGCCCCTGGGGACCCAGCCTCCAGCAGGTGTGGCCGGGGCAGATGCAGCCGGGAGGGGGGGTGACGGGGAGGACGGCGTGGCGGGCGTGCTGGCGAGTCACGGCTGGATGGAGACGGGGCGTGGGTGCGGGGCTTCTGGGTGTGGCGCTGGGTTCACACCCTGGCAGCAGGACGGGGCTGGGCTGGAGGAGGCCGCCCGGCTCCGTTCAGGTCCATTCTTTGCGGACATGCTCGCACCACAGGTACAAAACCGGCTCGTGTGAGTGTTGCTCTTCCCAACTCCCCTGAAGACAGCAGCAAAGGCGCCGTGTGCCTGCGGGATTCCGGGAGCTTTGGGAAGAATCTGGAAATCCCTCAGGCCAGGACGACCTGTGGCCAGGGCTCTTTCCCGCACACCTGCGATTCTGACCTGAGCTGAGGGAGCCGGGGCTTCGCGCCCGTTGGCCTCTCCCGAGCCGGCCTTACTTCTTCCCGCCTGAGCTTTGGTTTCCCACTAGGCTGGAGACCGGACCCCGCGCTGAGAACACACGGCGCCTTGTGCTGCCGGCCGAGCCTCTGGCGTCGCTCCTGCCCGGGCAGAGCGACACAGAAAGGAGCCGTTGTGGGCATCCTGCAGGCCCGGAATCTAATTACGAGATGCAGAGAGGAATGAAAGGCTGGCAGGCCCAACTGTGCTTTCCATTCGGGAAAACTCCAGGACTTAGCGGGTGCGGATGCTGCCGAGCATTGTTTACCATTTCAGGCCTGCCATGGTTGTATGGCTAGAAAGAACCGGCTTGGAAATGGTTCTTTCCAGTGGGATAACACACCCAAAGATCGCCAGACTTTGTACAACCCTTCCCCACTGCAAAAAGGGATTTCAAAACCGTGCAGAAATGTGTGGCCAAAGTCTCTCCCCAAGATTCCCCTTCTTGGGAGCCTTGCGTTGCCGTGGCCGCCGTGGCACTGAGTGGCTCCCATGACCGCAGGGCCGTGGACGCGGCACGTTGTCTCCGAGTTCCTGTGCGGTACCTCGGTTTCCTCCCCCACGTTCCCACGTCTGACGTGCCACGGTGGCCCTGCCAAGCCGGAGCTCACTCCCACGCATCCCGTTGCTTCCAACTGGGTCTTGGCCGTGGTGAGAAGCCCTCGCTGCAAAGCCCTCTGAATGCAATAATTGAATAGACATAATTACAAGGCTCTGTGCCATGGGAAATTGTAAATAGCACTGACAATGTAATTTGCGCTCATTTATGATACAGTAGCTCATTATGACTCCAATTTCCATCCTTCTCATTAACAAGCTCATCTGTTTCCCTCACAGAAGCCCCTTGTGTCAGACGTAACTCTGGCCACGGGGTGCTGGGAGTGCTCTGCCTGCCTGTGGGAAGGGATCCTGGAAGGGCGCTGAAGGTGGCCAGGTGGTGCGCTGGGATGCTTGTCCTCCAGCCAACAAGGAGCAGCTGTAATTGATGGCGTGTCTGCTAAGTCTTTTGTCTGAGCATGCGTGTGTTGGCTGGATTGCAAGCTATTCTTCCATTAAACGTGAGCCCCAGGAAGCTAATCTACCTACCCAAACCATCGTCTCAGTTCTGTGGCTTTGATGGGAGAGTTAAATAAACAGGAAATGTGTGCGCGCGGAGCTGGGCACCGTGCCCCTGCCGTGGGCAAGCACTTCTGAGACGTTTGTAAGAGACTTCGGCGAACTAGTACATCTGCAGATTAACCTTTCCTTCCTGAAAATACAATGGAAGGGGTGGAATGGTGGTGTGGTGGAAAAAGAGAGTTGGTGTGCCTGGGCCATCAGCTCTAAGAAAGCAAGGACTAAGTAGAGAGCTAAGTTTAAAGTGGACAGCTCTTATTCGTTCTCTTATGAATTTTCACATGTGTTCCCATCACCCGGTGCGAGGTTTCTGTCTCTGTATGGATACAGCAGAGCAGCCGGTCCCCTGGAAGCTCATGACTTGCTTGTTACATGTGTGGGCTTCAGGTTAGACACACAGAAAGCCCATTGTTAGACATGCGAGCAAGCTGGGTGCTGGTGGCTCACACCTCTAATTCTTGTTGCTCAGGAGGCTGATATATGAGGATTGCAGTTCAAAGCCAGCTGGTGGGGGGGGAGAGGGGGGGAGGGGGGGAAGGTCCCTGTGAGACTCTTCTCTTCAATTAACCACCAGAAAACTAGAAGTGGAGCTGTGGCTCAAAATGGTAGAACACTAGCCTTGAACAAAAGAACTCAGAGATAGTGCCCAGCTCTGAGTTCAAGACCCATGACTAATAAAACAAAAATGAGCTTTCTATGGCCAGGAAGAGTTTTCTTCCTCAGCCCATCAAAGGTGCAGCGTCTGTTTCTTGTGCGTTTTACACCATTAGGTTCAGTTGGTTCTTCATTTCTTGTTGGCCCACCAAAAGCCAATTGGAGCTGGGCTGATGGATTAAAAGAGAAATCTGGCCTTCTGCTGACACAATTCGCCGAGCTGATGTGAGGATGGTTAAACCCATCCCGACCTTCACTGAACTTGGCAAAGCAACTACCTGGAGATTCTTTAGCTCCCTTCATTCTTGGGGTGCAGAATTCTTTGTGTGTCTTTTTCTCCTCTTGTCTTTCTTCAGTGTCTCAGCCACGAGGGGCGTGTGGATCCTGACGGGGCGCGCCCCTCAGTGGGTGGCTGTCTTCAGCAAGGCGACAGAGGCATAGAAGGAAAAACCAGGTAGGGAACAGCATGTGAAATCAGCCAAGGAAGGAAAGACGGCCCCTCGGGGCGGCAGCCCCTGCACAGACACTGGTGTTACATCCACGCAGGCAGATGCAGGAAGGCAGCCTGGCCGGGCTGCTGGCGGGAGGGGGTTTCTTCTTGTTCAGAGATCGGGAGTCATTTTCCATGTACGGAAAAAGACGTGAGCATTGGAGCTGGGCCAACTTCAGCTTCAACCTTGGACTGCCTTCTGAGTGTTTCCGGAAGAAGAGACGTCCCTTTTCTAAGCCCGGCGCTCACTAATCGCTCATCAGGAGAAGTCATGCCCACGGTGCCAGGTTCTGTTAGCAATAATAAGAACTGGCAACCGGATTGAGTTCTGCCGCAGAGCCGGCTGTCCACAAACGTTCTCTCTCCTGCGAAGGCCCCGGACGGCTCCCCAGAGTGCTGGACTCCAGACTTCTCTTCGTAGACATTCTGAAAGACAGTGATTTCTGCAATCAGATCCTACAGACAGAGCTAAGCACAAGCCGGAGAAATCAGCTTTGCTCGCCATTCAGCAGAGGACATTTCATAGAGTGAGACACGGAAGCACAGACGCACCGATGGCGGGCGGCATTAAAGCTGGGACAGGCCATGTTCTGCCGGACACAGATGTGAGAAAGCATGCCCAACCCGCTCCTGAAGCCAGCCAGAGAGCCACGGGGACGTTTTGGAGATCTACCCAGTCCCCATCCCGTCGATCTCTGGCTCTTTGGCTCTCTCTCTACCTCGATCCTACGCTGTATCCTTGCAGCTGTCTGGCTGGTCTCAGGTGCTCGTGGGATCTAAGGCTGGTTTTATTTTACTTCCCTCAGAAGCAGGGCCCTGACTTTCCCGAAACTGTAGAATACAGATATAAGTTATAGGTAGTTTGCAATAATCACACTTTTTTGTGGTTTTTTTATTATTATTATTTTTTGTCACTCGTGGGGCTTGAACTCTGGGCCTGGGCGCTGTCCCTGAGCTCTTCAGCTCAAGGCCAGCACTCTACCACTTGAGCCACAATGCCTCTTATGGTTTTCTGGAGATAAGAGTCTCATGGATTTTCCTGCCCAGGCTGGCTTTGAACCATGATTCTCAGATCTCAGTCTCCCGAGTAGCTAGGAATACAGGCGTGAGCCACCAGCGCCTGGCAATAACCACACTTTGGAAAGAGGCTTTGTATGTACTGGTTAGGGCAGGATTTTTCTGCTCAGTACTCTTGTGCGCTCTCTCTCTCTCTCTCTCTCTCTCTCTCTCTCTCTCTCTCTCTCTCTCTCTCTTTATTTGTTTTTTTTTTTTCTGGTTTAATATTGCCTCAGTGAAATCCAGGGAAGAACCCAGAAGCACAGCACAAATTTCTAGACCCAGAATTCCTCTTCTACCCATCTTGGTGCTATGTGGCACCAGCCTGCAGACCCAGCCCAGCACCGGATCCCCAGGTACCTGCCCATGGGGTGCGTGTGGTTCCTTGAGGATCTACGCCACTTCAAGTCAGAGAATCACAGACAGGGAGGAGCATCCTGATGCCTTAGAATACATGAGTAAAAGTACGCTTCCAGGCGTAAGGGGCAGCTTTTATCTTACACTACCCAGGCTTGAATGATGTTCAGAAGCAATTGGAAATGAAGATGTTTGCTGTACTCTGTTAAAAGTAATCCAAACATTATAGTGTATATAGATATGCATGGATGTACAACTAATGCATATGGATAGATGGATGGATTGACAGATAAATAGACAGGAAGGAAAATAGACTGATGTATACAGATAAAGATATAAATGTATGCATATATAGGCATAAACATATACACAGAGATAAGTAGGTAGATACTTCTATATCCAGAGACAGACTTGCACATAGATCCATTTAACTGTGGGGAGAGGAGATTCAGAGAGAGAGAGACAAAGGAAAGGGCAGGGGACCCTTGAGACTTCTTTGGGCCCATGTGTTATTTCCTCTAATTTTCACCCTGGGTCCCTCGGTTACATGTTGATGGTTATTAAGCAAACATCAAGGCAAATTTCATTCCTGAGGATGTTTGTGTGATTATGTGTTTCTGGGGATATCCCAGTTGCCAGTGGTGCCCGCTAAAGAATAACCAGGTAGTCTGTCTTCTATCAGAAATAATCCTCACGGAAACAATTTGGAAAAAAGAGCATGACACAAAACCAATGCGATGTGCATGCAGTGTAGAGTGTCGGCACGTCACCTCCTTGGCGGTTGCTGTGATACTGTTTCCAAAAAGTTTACACAAAGCATAAAGAAAACACAAAGAACTTCGAAGATGAACTGTAACCACAACGGGGGCAATAAAAGTCTCAAAAAAATCATGAAATGCCAAGGGCGAAAGTTTATTACACAATTCATGATGGATTTCGTCTCCACCAGTTACTGAACACTCCAAGATTTCATTTCAAGGCTCAAGGGCTTGCCCAGTCACCTGGGACAGAGTTTATGGGAAAGTTTGTAGAAGATAAAAAAAAAAAAAAAGGCATTGATGGATTTTGTAGCCCTCACTCTTGGCCTGCCTCTGTCTCCGGCCGCTTTGGTGGGCCTGCCCGCTTTTCAAGGCCATGTTCCCGTGGGGAACGTTGCTCTGTCTTGTCACCCGATTCCCGCCAGGAGCCTGCCGCTGGCCAGGGGGACGTGTTTGTCCCCAGGGAGACGAGAGCAGCTTCCCCTGTGACATGACAGCAGCGTCGCCCGGGCCTGCAGGCCCTGACTGGCCATGCGAAGCACTTGGCCAGGCGGCTCTTACTGCATCCACGAGGAAGTGAATGAGATAATGGCTCACGGGGCTGTAGTCCTAGCTACTCAGGAGGCTGAGATCTAAGCATGGCGGTTCGAAGCCAGCCCGGGCAGAAAAGCCCATGAGGCCCTTATCTTCAATGAACCATTCAGAAGAAGCCGGAAGTGGTTAAGAAGCCACTGTGGGCAGGAGTTGTATTGAAAATGAAGTCGCTTTGGCGGTGTTGTAAAATTCATCTAGTCAAGATGGAATCGGAGGGATGGTGTGTCCACCCTCACCTGCTCACCCTTGGCTTTGAGGTGCCCCCCGGGCGGCGGCAGGGGCCTTGCTGTTTGGCGCAGTTAGAAGTGTCCCCTGTCCACCAGTCATAGGTACGTTAATGGAGGTGGTCAGGGGCAGGCAGGGACCGTGCCGCGTGACACAAGTTCTGGCCTTTTCAAATGGCTATCACTCTATAAAAACACAGTGTAATTTGTTGAATGTCAAGCAGATTAATATGTCAGACCTCAGGAACATTTGCCTGGTAGCGGTGTCGCATTTAGATAATTGAATACTGTGATAGCCCAGCATCTTGCTTAACGTTAAAATACCAGGCCTGACATCATTCCCAGCCACGAGACCGCTTTCTCAGCAGCTTGCAAACCCTCACGGTAACTCCAAGGTCTTGGCTGGCTCCTCTAAACAGGATTCTTGGAGCAGACCAGATTCAGGTATTTAGCCAGGAAAATATGCCCATTGCTGGGCAGAGATGAACAGTTATTTAATAGAGCTCGAAACGGCTTCAATTTGTTCAGTTCAGTGTGGGTCAGAAGACTCACCTGGCTGGCCTGCGGCTCTCTCCTGCAATCTCGACTTTGCAGAAGTTTGAGGGTTGGAATCTGACACTCGGTATGGTTTGTTCACACTCCTGTAATGTTTCCTCTGCCACGCAGTGTACAGATGAAATGCAATAAATTTGCACAGTCGCCCAAATCTCAATGCTTACTATTCCATTAACTAGAAAGGTGAGTGAGAAGCCACCAGTTAGAGACTGTGATGAGCTGATGGGTATTCTTCTCCAATAACAGTTAACAGCTAGCACATTACACAAAAATGCAAGTCCAGTCTGGACCAGTCCTCTGTGTTTAAAAGGAGGAAGGGATGCTACTTTTATAGGCACTATTCTGGTATTTAAATGGTGATGGTGAATTTACTTAGAGAATGCCCCCCTGATATTCCACCTACGCATGTGAAAATGGATCCAGGTAACTTGGGGGTGGGGTGGGGCTGGGGGACATGGGGGAGGGCAATGGGGGAGGGCAATGGGAGGCAAATACCTGGCTTAACGTTTGCTTCAAGGTTGACATTGGAGGTTGGCATTGACCTTGGGATGACGTGAAGTCCAGCTCAGAGGGGATGGACGCTTCCCGTGATGCCCACTGGGCTTCCAAACCGCACCCACTCTCCACTTCATTAAACAAAGGAACCTGACAAATTAAAAATGCAAGTAGTTGATATCCTTAGGCAAAGAATATCTATTCTAGGCAAGAAGTGTGAAAGATGCCATTTATTTCTAGGCTGGTTGCCTGCAGTCCTTATTTTTTTTTTAAAGCTCTGTTGAGTTTGTTTTTGCCTTCTGTTAGAAAACAGAGTGAGACCAGCCCGTTTGACTTGCAGGGGAGGGTCGGCTCCTGACGGGGAACTCGGCCTTGGAGACCAGCCAGGGGGAGAGCGGAGTTCATTGTCAGTCTTTGTGATTTCAAGGTTACACAGAAAGAATCATTGTCGTCTTCTGCTTTCCATTAACGAAGACATTTACTTTCGTAGTTTCTTTTCTAAAAAAAAAAAAGCCTCTCCCTCGTGCCTCTGGGTAGTGAGTGGAGAATGGGAATCTGCACAAAAATGGTGTTGGCCTAACCACAAGAATGTCATTACTGTCATTAGTCTCCCAGCCTTCTGTAAATGTCAGCACTTCAGCTCCGCTGGACCTCATTTATCCTCGGGAACGGGGACCAGGGGAGGCGGGGCAGCGGGGAGGTGTGAGAATGAATCCACAAACGAGGAGTTCCTGGGCAGTGCTGCTGGCATAGACGGAGATCCTCCCTCTCTCTGCTCTTTCTTTCTCCCTGTTCCTTGCTTCTGCCCCCCCCGCCCCACACAAACGCCCCCAGTTCTGTCTGCACCATGCTCCTGCTGTAGACACGGCTCCTATAAACCGTTCTGTGTCATGGTGCGTTCGAGGCTCACAAAGGCGGGCTGGGCCTGCCTGCTCCGTCTGCCATCTTTGGTAACGTTTGCTGGTCTGGGTGATGGCAGTGGGCACAGGTTCAGAGGCCTTCCCCACGCTCACCATCCCGGAAGGGAGTTTGGTTTTTCTGCCGTACAGTTTCTTAGCAGTGGCATCCGGGTTTCACGCTGGCTCAGAGCTGAACCGTCTTCTTTCTCTATACTCTTTGTGACATGTGTATCCGGGTCGTTCAACTTAAATATAATTTTATTGTTATTATTAAGATGATGGACAGGGGGGGCTACCATTTCCTAAGTCAGGCAACGAGTGTATTTCCTAAGTCAGGCAATGAGTGCATTTCTCTTTGGACGGTGTCACCCTCCCTTTGTTTTCCCCCAGTGTCCCCTCCCATCCCTGCCCACAAGTTGCATAGCTTATTTTTCCCATAGTGTATGCTGAGTGGCATGATTGCATTTGTTCACCCTTTCTCCCCCCATTTGTGCCTGCCTTATAAATCCCCAAAGCAAAAACAAACACCACCACCACCACCACCACCACCAATAACAACAAAAACCCACGTTTCCATTTCCTGGAGTTCCTTTCAATAAATCATATTTTAAATGTTCTGAGGACTCATACCTTTGAACTCCTACGAGTATTCTCCTTTAGTCCGACTGTGAGTACGTGTGTGTCTAGAGTCCTGTATAGGGCATCATGTCCAGTTATATTTTAGATCTAGCTGCCACATAAGAGAGAAATGTGCTGTGTGTGTCTCTGAGCTTGGCTTATCTCAGTTAACACAATTTGTTCCAGGTCCACCCTTTTCCCTGCAAACGACATAATTTATTCTTTCTAATGGGTGAGTAGCATTCCATTGTGTATCGGTACCACATTTTGTTGATCCACTCATCTATGGTAGAGCATCTGGGCTGTTTCCACAACTTAGCTATTGTGAGTCATTACAGCAGTGAACATGGGTGTGCTGGTGTCTTTCCGGTCTCCTGGCTTGCAGTGTTCTGGAGTGGTGTAATGCCCAGGAGTGGTGTGGCTGGGTCAAAGGGACCTTCTATGATTAGTTTTCTGGGGAGCCTCCAGACTGCCTTCCAGAGTGCCTGTACTAACTGACATCGCCACCAACGGTGCGGTAGGGCTCCTTTTTGAGATTTTGTTTTTAAGTTTATTTTGCGTTTATTTCCCTTATGTTGAGATGGACATCACCACTGTTAGACTCACAAGGCGAAGCAAGTCGTGGAATCAGGGTGACTCGAGCCTTAGTGAGTCTGTGCACGTCCCTGCCTGGACACTTTCCCACGCACCCCAGATTCTGACACAAAGCCCGGTCCTCAGTGAGCGCTAAGGAGGAACGTTGGTTCACTGAACTCTTTCCATATCTTCTGGAACCAGAGAAGAAAAATAGGCAACTATCAGAAACCTTCTCCCACCCCTTTATGAGAAGAAACTGGAGGCCCAATGCTGAGAAGTGCTGTGGTATCTGTGTCCTAGAGACCCAGCGGAAGCATGGGCTCCCTCCCTCCCTCCCTCCCTCCCTCCCTCCCTTCCTTCCTTCCTTCTTCCCTCCCTCCCTCCCTCCCTCCCTCCCTCCCTCCCTCCCTCCTTCCTTCCTTCCTTCCTTCCTTCCTTCTTCCCTCCCTCCCTCTCTCCCTCCCTCCCTCCCTCCCTCCTTCCTTCCTTCCTTCCCTCCTTCCTTCCTTCCTTCCTTCCTTCCTTCTTCCCTCCCTCCCTCCCTCCCTCCCTCCTTCCTTCCTTCCTTCCTTCCTTCCTTCCTTCCTTCCTTCCTCCCTCCCTCCCTCCCTCCCTCCCTCCCTCCCTCCCTCCCTCCCTCCCTCCTTCCTTCCTTCCTTCCTTCCTTCCTTCCTTCTTTCCTCCCTCCCTCCCTCCCTCCGTCCCTCTCTCCCTCCCTCCCTCCCTCCCTCCCTCCCTCCCTCCCTGCCTCCCTCTTTCCCTTCCTGTCAGAAACGCTGACGTCTCTGGTCCTCAGGTCTCTCAGGCCTCTCTGCTTCAGCTCTGCCTCACTGTGGTCTCCACTGTGGCAGTGAGGCCCAAGCCTTGGTTCTCTGCCCCCCCCCCACCCCGTCCCGCAGGTCTGTGTAATAATTGTATGAGGCGTGAGGCGCTTCCCGCCCCCCCCCCCCCCCCCGCGCCTCCCTCCCACGTGGAGCTGGGGCCAGACCAATGTCTGCGGCCCAGCAGCCCTGCCTGGTGCCGCCCTGAGCCCTCTCTCTGTCTGCAGCGAGGGCGAGCTGTGAAGGTCTGGATCAATTTTGGGGAAGCATGGGGAGGGTTGCTCAGGCCCTGGCCCCGGCGGGCTTCGATCTGCCGGCGGCTTCTGCCAGTGTTCTTGGGTAGACATTTACATTTGGACTCTCTTGACATTTGGTATAAAACTTGTGCTTGAGATCCTTTTAACCCCGCGGATGCCACACGCTCGCACGAGTCCGGCTTGGAGCATGAGGCCGGTGTGATGCACGTGGCTGCTTCAACCTCTGGGCCGCTGGCGGGCTTTCCTCCCGTCCGGCTGACAGGTACAGCTGACCTCTGCCCTCACTCCGAACGGGGGCGGCCATGGTCATGCCCAGAAATTACATGTTTAAGGCGGAGTAATGGCTAGTGTTTGGGAAATTTATGGCCTTCAAGAAATGAACCCAGCCTCGTGTTCACCGTCCGCGTTTCCTGACGCGGACTAAATGATGCGGTTGGATGTGAATCCGCTCGAGTGGCAAAGGCATGGCTGAAATACTTCTGCATCTGTGAACTCTAAATCAATATCCCACAGAGAGAAAAAAGGCGATTCTCAGAAGAAGAGCTGGAAAAGAAAATCATTTATAGGCACACAAAAAATCGTTTATCATCGATCCCCAAATCGATGCAATTAAATAAAAGAATAACGAGGCACTCTTTACTCCATTTCACGTCTGCTTCGGTGATTCTGGATGTTTCTAGACTAGTGTGCCCTCCCACCGAGGATGAGGAAGGCCGGCGTAGGAACGCTGGAGGGATGAGCCCGCATGCTGGGGTCAGCGGGCACTGGGGGGGGGCGGGCACTGGTGAGCGTCCTGGCTGTGTTTGAGTCTCCAGGGAGTGGCACCCTACTGAGGTGGGAATGGACCCAGGGCAGGCAGCTCTCAGGGACCCAATGTCTGCGCTGGGAGCATCAACTGCAGAAAATGGAGCCGCACCAGGGGGGCGGGGCGGGGGGGGGGAGGTGGCCATGGATATTTGCACGTTCTAACTGCACATTATCCCCAGCCCTTGTGCCCAGGATGTGACCTTTTAAGATACCTTGTCATTGTACTCTTCAGACATGCCATTGCTCTAAGAATAGAGCGATGATCAAGAAATCTGTGGTCCTGAGTGTTTTAAAGAGATGCTAAAATGTAGAATTTGAAGATACGAAATCTCTCTCTCTCTCTCTTGCTATTTCCAATAGGATGAAAACTACTTTTAGCCTTTAACATTGTCAGTGATTTTTGAAAGAAGCATAGAGATTTGGAGACAGACCTTTTAGAGTCAATGCCACCGGTGCAGGCAGCCGGCCAAAGCCCCCGGGTTTGGCTGGGCTGTGCACTCTGCCTGGCCACGCAGTTCTGCAGATCTTCAGTGACCTGGCCCTCCTCGCCCCGGGCCTCACGACTGGCTGCTCAAGACACGCACCTCCCAGGAGAGTCTGGGGTCATGGGAGAGAGAACCTGCCGGATCCATCCCAAGCTGCAGCCTGCCAGGCTCCTGGTACATCAGGGGGTTCTCAGCGCAAGGCGGACGGCTACCTCCCCTCACCCCTCCTCTACCATCTCAGCTCTGCGAGCCACTAAAAGCTCAGCTTTGAATGACAAATTTAGAAAAGGAACAGTGCCGGAGGGAAATAAGTAGGAACGGTCCTCCTGAGAAAGGCCGGGTGCAAGGAACAGATGGACAGAGCACTCGTTAAGTTAATGAGGGCCAGGTACCAGGAGCCTGTGAAACGCAGAGCCTGGACACCAACCGACTCAGAGAGCCGATGGTTTTCCTGCTTCTCGTGGGGACTTGTAATCCTGAGTAGACCCATGAAGTCTGCAGTCAGACCCTGGCAGTCTCCGTGGGAAACAGTTCTATTTGAAGAGGCACAGAACTTTCACTGTTAGTTTTGTCCCTCTTCTTATTTTTAAAGAGTTGTACGAAGGAGTTACCACTTAACAAAGCAGTTGATGGCCAACGTTCTCACCCGTCTCTCCCCTCCCCACCCCTCCCCTTACTCGTCCTAGCTTTGTAGGATATACGTTAGATTCCTGACCATATTTTCTACCTCTTCTCACCTTCCTTCCTCTCCCTCTTTCCCCTGGACCCCACCCACTCCTTTTGAGCCAGACCTATCTTTCTCAAGAAAGAAGACACACATGTCCTTGTGGTATTGCAATTTTTTTTTTTTTTGCCAGTCCTGGGGCTTGAACTCAGAGCCTGGGCACTGACCCTGAGCCTCTCTGTGCTCAAGGCTAGCACTCTACCACTTGAGCCACAGCACCACTTCTGGCTTTTTCTGTGTATGTGGTATTGAAGAATGGAACCCAGGGCTTCATGCATGCTAGGCAAGCACTCTACCACTGAGCCACCTTCCCAGGCCCGCAAGTCAATTTTTAATAACCTCATCACATAGTGACTTTTCAATTGCCACTCTGTGTTCCTTGGGTTACAGCAAGGAAATGGTCCAGTTGGAACCCAAAGTTGATCATGTTTTTTTAGAGACTGCCAGAGTCAGGCTCAGAACTCAGCTGGAATTTAATACTCTTGGTTTTCAGCGCATTTGTGTTCACTAGTTTCTTGGTGTCTTGTCACGTGAGGCTGGGTTTGTATCTACGTGCAGGGTGCTGTCCTGCGTGGAATCTGAGCGGATGCACACGATTCCGGATGCCTGCCCTCAGTGCCTGTCTCACAGTTCCATCCCCCTCCTCGTTCCTGTGGCCTTCTGCCTTAGAGTAACCCAGGGCGGCTTGTGTGTGTGCATAGCTCGGGTGGTTATGGTTCGTGTGTGCAGGAAAACATTGGAGAGTCTCGGTGACCATCCAGCTCTGTTCCTCCTGGATCCCTGCTCAGCCTCCTCAGTGAGCCGAAAACCTTACACATGGCAGACGTGGCAGGCAGGACTCTTTCCCAGTGCCACGTAGCAAGGAAAACCCACGAAGGGCCCAGGTGTCGCTGAGCTTCAAGAGAAAGTGGCACACCACTGGAAGGCGTGTTTCACATGAGCTCATCCGCCCGGGGGGACTGAGCGGCAGCCACCCACCAGGCGAGGGGCCCTGGAGGCCACGTGCCCGGCCACGCGCCCAGGGGGTCACAAAGGCCTGGGACCCTTCCCGGAGGGCACAGG
Source organism: Dipodomys merriami (assembly GCF_024711535.1). NCBI lineage: Eukaryota > Metazoa > Chordata > Mammalia > Rodentia > Heteromyidae > Dipodomys > Dipodomys merriami. The sequence goes on from NW_027202971.1 coordinate 1,446,251, forward strand.
CCAAACTCGCTCACTATCAGAGGCCCTCACGCCTTGTATTTTCTCCACGTCTTACACGAGGCAGAAGTTAGTGGGAACGACGATTGTCCAAAAATCCCCAAAGGCGGCTCCTCATGCTTTCCCCTGGTTCCCAGCAGCGCTGCGTAATTGACAGCTTTTGGTTATAGCTCCTGAAATTGAAAATCCATGTTCTTAGCTCACAGCACCAGTAGATAAGTGTTTCTGTAAAAACAACTAATGTATTTGTGGCGTGGATATCAGCTTATGGAAATTAAATGGTCTAAGAGGAATTTAAAATCCTAAGATGACTACTTTCCCTTGCCCAAGTATTAATTTATTTTTTAATTCATGAGGTGGCTGTTATGGAAGACATGTCACCTCAGAAATGTGACAAGGCACATCTCCACCCCGCCGCCCCACCCCGCCCTGTGCTCATCTAGAACCTTCCTTCTCAGTTATCCATGTCAGGGAGAAAATGTCAGGGTTTCCCAGGTCGCCCTTCTGCAGGCTCAGCTGGCCTTCCACCAGTAGTGGGGCATTTTCAGAATGAGGGGCTCACTCTGCTGGGTGGCTGGTGACTGGAGATCTCCTGTTTTAGGGGAGGGAAGTTGGGTTCTGATGTGGAGAGATGCGTAGGAGCACCGAGCCCAGGAAGGCAGGATGGGGTGGGGGGAAGTGTGTGCGGGCAGAGGGGTGCTTTAGAAGACACTAAAGAACAGTGGGTGAAAAGGGAGACTGTCATTTCGTGTAAAGGAGCATCGGGCTGAGCCTGGATAGCTCCCTGAATAGCTGTGGGGCGGAAGCCGTGGAAAGCGCTGTAAAAAGCGCATTTGTGACCCATGGGTCAGAAGTGGTTATGCTCACTCCCTAAGAACTAGAGAATAATCAGAGATATCAGGGGAAGAAGGGCAGGTGTGAGTGTGAGTTCAAGAACAGAAAAGTGTTAAAATCCCATTTTTTTTCAATTTATCTTCCTTCTGAAGATTCAATCTATCAGCTGGAATGAGGGCCAGACTGAAGTCTAAGAAGAAAAGATAAGATAAAGGATTAGATATGCCCTTTCCTCTAAAATAATTCCACCAGCACATAAGATAATTTTGTGTCAGTCCCTCGCCAGCCTTTCCTTTCAGGACTTCACTTCTGGTCTCCCTCGTCTCCACCCTCTACTAGACCCCTGACGCCAGAAAGATGAAGTTCGACTCCCAGCTCTGCCCTGAACAAGAAATAGTCTTTTCTGTCAGTAATTTTATAAAATTGGATGATTTCTAGTAAAATGTTACATAAAACCCCGGCACACACCTTTACACTCAATAAGGAACTTTCCTTTGCTTAATAAAGACAAGCACACCTGCCATAGGCTACGGAACTCAGTGACGCATTCTGTCCATTTCTCTGGTTTTTACGCACATTTGTGGTAGGAAGAGATTTCACTGTGGTTAACACAGTGCGCCATCTCTCACCAAAGGCTCCGGAGAGACCACCTGGCCACGGAGCCAGCCAGCTGGGCGGGGTGTGCGGAGCTGTGGGGGGAGGAGGGGTAACGTGGTCTTTGTCTTGTCTATGAGCTCATGGAGGTCTGTGGCTGTTTGCATCAGTGCAGTGGGGGACGTCCACAAAGAGCCCGAGGTTCGAACAACTACTTAACCTCGCGTTATTATTTGTGCCAACATGCCTTAATTGCTGTTGAGTGCTTCCCTACAATTTGAGTCAATTTAGGAATAGAAAAAAAAACCCAACTACACGAGTGGCAAGTCCTTTAAAACATGTTTGAGGACAAATGACCGAGGTCAGGGCACGCCAGGACCAGCCAGCACTCACAGGGTGGGCCGGTCAAGTTCAAGGTCACAGACTCAGGTCAGCAGGTCCACAGACAGGACACGCAGGGGCGGCGTCCATTCACCTCTCAGGGGAAGAGAGATGGCTTGTCAAAGTCACTGGTTTGGTGAGTCAAGGAGTTGACGTGTGAACAAAGATTAAGAAGTGGCCACAGCCCCTCCACCGTTTAGAGGCCCAAGCTTGCCAGTTTCCATGTCCCCCTCTCTCCGGGGAGGACTGGCCCCTGTGCCAACAGGACCTCATCCTGAAAGCCCAGGGCCTCGGAGCGAGTCAGGAAGCAGGAGCCTCCTTTGTTCTGGAGTTTAAATTTCTGCTAGGGTCGTTGACAGGTGTGTGAAGGAATGGCTCTACCCTGGAAGGATGTAGCTGAAAACAACCCGACAGGATCAATTGCATTTTTTTTTAACTCTAAGGAAGTGGACCCGGGTGGGATATTTCCCTCTGTCTATCTAAGTCTGCACCTTGTGAATTTAAAAAGGCCACCCAGGCAGACAGTCACCCCTCCAACCATCTCCGTACGTGTACTGCCTTCGCCCCCCTGGAGAGGGGGCCGTGGCCGTTGAAGAACTGGCGTGCAGTGAGTGACGGCGGTGCTAACGAGATGCCTCTCAAAGGCTCCTGCAGGGCGAGTTGCTTTCCCCTGGGCTGTTTCTGCAGGGTGGAGGGCACCATTCTTTCCCAGTACAAATCAGAAAGGGAGACGTCAACCAAGACCTCTGCACATGCCGTTTTGGGGGTGCCCCTCCCCCCACATCCGGTCACCTCTCCTCCATCACTGTGGAAAGAGACAATTCTGTGGAGCGGTTTTGGCTGGTGATGCGTGTGAACGGGCTTGTGCATGCTGGGTCAGCTGTGTGAGGCTCGGGTGGACACAGGGCAGACTAGCGTCCATCAAACGCTTCACAAGTCCTCGCTGAAGAGACGTGATCCACAACACTGTTCAAAAAACAGCAAAACGGATTCCATTTATATAAAAAAGTATGCATATTTATTCCCTCCTAAATAGGAGATTAGTATTGAGAAGGGTCGGAACGGCTGAATAAAACGTTCATCTTTTATTAACTGCTCGCATTTTGCAAAGGCGGGGGTATTTTTCCTGGTTTGGGCTGTCGCAACAGAGTTATTGTATGTAATTGTGAGAACAGTTGGCCTGTGACAGTTTAATGGTTTTTGCAAAACCCTCACTTGGCAAGCTGTTCCACTCAGCCTGCTCCTTTCTTGTAACTGCTCTCGTCTCGTGAGGGTCGTGGACCTGGGCTGGTGGCTCACCCGCAGCCCTTAGTGTGCTCGCCCCCAGCCCATCAGCAATCTGCGGGCCAGCCTCCAGTCTCCATGGAGATGCCAGGGCCTGGGCAGAGCGTGGAGACGAGCACTGGACCCCATCACTGGCTTTTCATGCAGCTGACCCACTTGCCTCTGAACCGCTTCTCTGCAGCGGTGTTGGTTTCCTACAACTTCCATTGCAAGGCACACGGATCTAGTGGCTTAGACATCAGGAATGCATTGGCTCATCGTTCTAGAGTGTGGAAGTTCAATGTCAAGGGACTGGGCTGGGCTGAGCTGGGGTTGGGGCTGGGGCTGGTGGGGCTGGGGCTGGGGCTGGGCTGGGCTGGGCTGGGCTGGGGCTGGGCTGGGCTGGGCTGGGCTGGGCTGGGCTGGGGCTGGGCTGGGCTGAGCTGGGCTGGGCTGAGCTAAGTGGGCTGGGCTGGGCTGGGCTGAGCTGAGGTGGGCTGGGCTGGGCTGGGCTGAGCTGAGGTGGGCTGGGCTGGGCTGAGCTGAGGTGGGCTGGGCTGGGCTGGGCTGGGCTGGGCTGGCCTGGGGCTGGGCTGGGCTGAGCTGGGCTGGGCTGGGCTGAGCTAAGTGGGCTGGGCTGAGCTGGGCTGAGCTGAGGTGGGCTGGGCTGGGCTGGGCTGGGCTGGGCTGAGCTGAGGTGGGCTGGGCTGGGCTGGGCTGGGCTGGGCTGGCCTGGGGCTGGGCTGGGCTGAGCTGGGCTGGGCTGAGCTAAGTGGGCTGGGCTGAGCTGGGCTGAGCTGAGGTGGGCTGGGCTGGGCTGGGCTGGGCTGGGCTGAGCTGAGGTGGGCTGGGCTGGGCTGGGCTGGGCTGGGCTGGCCTGGGGCTGGGCTGGGCTGAGCTGGGCTGGGCTGAGCTAAGTGGGCTGGGCTGAGCTGGGCTGAGCTGAGGTGGGCTGGGCTGGGCTGGGCTGGGCTGGGCTGAGCTGAGGTGGGCTGGGCTGGGCTGGGCTGAGCTGAGGTGGGCTGGGCTGGGCTGGGCTGGGCTGGGCTGAGCTGAGGTGGGCTGGGCTGGGCTGGGCTGGGCTGGGCTGGCCTGGGGCTGGGCTGGGCTGAGCTGGGCTGGGCTGAGCTAAGTGGGCTGGGCTGAGCTGGGCTGAGCTGAGGTGGGCTGGGCTGGGCTGGGCTGAGCTGAGGTGGGCTGGGCTGGGCTGGGCTGGGCTGGGCTGAGCTGAGCTGAGGTGGGCTGGGCTGGGCTGGGCTGGGCTGGGCTGGGCTGAGGTGGGCTGGGCTGGGCTGGGCTGGGCTGGGCTGGGCTGGGCTGGGCTGGGCTGGGCTGGGCCTCTCTCAAAACTTCTGGTGGTTTCTAGAGGCCTTTGGTATTCCTTGGCTTATAGGAGCATCCCGCTGATCTCTGCCTTCTGTTTTACATGGTGGTGGTGGTGGTGGTGGTGGTGGTGGTGGTGAGTGTGAAAATCCCCCTGGTAGGGGGGTTTGGTACTTGCTGGTCAAGCATTCTACCACTTGTGTCACGTCCTCAGATCTTGTGTGCTCTAGTTGTTTTTTAGATTAGTGTCTCGCTCTTTGGACCGTCCTCCTCCTGCCTTTGGTTCCTGTGTAGCTGGGATTACAGACGTGGACCGCCGCGCCCGGTCCTCGGCTGATGGGGTGGGGTGGGCGGTTGCAAGCCGTCCCTTCGCAGGAAGTCGGCAGTTGGCAGTTACGTCGGGTCAGTACCCTCCTAGTGACCCCATTCTTACACCTGCGGTGGGACATGCGCAGACGGACATGATGGGGTCGAGACTGACCTCACCCCGCGGTGTGTGGGAGACATCGTGACTGACCTCACCATGCGGTGTGGGAGACATCGCGACCTCACCCCGCGGTGTGGGAGACATCGCAATCTCACCCCGCGGTGTGGGAGACATCGCGACCTCACCCCGCGGTGTGGGAGACATCGCAATCTCACCCCGCGGTGTGGGAGACATCGCGACCTCACCCCGCGGTGTGTGGGAGACATCGTGACTGACCTCACCCCGCGGTGTGGGAGACATCGCAATCTCACCCCGCGGTGTGGGAGACATCGCGACCTCATCACGCGGTGTGGGAGACATCGTGACTGACCTCACCACGCGGTGTGGGAGACATCGCGACTGACCTCACCACGCGGTGTGGGAGACATCGCGACCTCACCACGCGGTGTGGGAGACATCGCAATCTCACCCCGCGGTGTGGGAGACATCCCACACCACGCGATGAAGAGGCCGACTGCGCGGAATCGCAGTTCACGCTTCCGGAGCCAGGAGCAGGCCCCGGCCGCAGTGTGTGGACGCCTCCTGAGCCTTTATTTCCTCATGCAACGCTGGGTCCAGTGGCCATGCGTGGCTGGCACAGTGTCCGATTCCGACGGTTACCAGATGGCGGCTCCAAGTCCAGCCACCACCTCTGCAGACCTGGCAGGGAGGTTTGTTTGAGAAGAGATTCTGTAGATTTTCCCACTTAAATCTCATTTTTTTCCCCCCGCTCACAGAGCCATGGCCCTACCACAGTGGAAATGGAAATGGTGCAGGACAGTGTGATTGGTTGTGGATGGGTTCTCCACAGCGCGGGCCATGGGGTAATGCATTGCTTCTTCTTAGGTGACGCGAAAGCCCTGGGCGAGAACCTCATGCTGTACCATGAACAGCCCTAACCCGCCGTGCCTACCGGCTAATTGGAACCTTGATGATAACATGTTCCAGCGAGATGGTTTTCATTAGGACTTAAACCCGGCCACTGTGATTGGGAGCTGTGAGTTCCTGGCATGGAGCGGGGGTTGGGGGGGAAGGGAGGACATGAAAATGGCATTGCGTGTGAGTCTGCCACCCAAGCTGAGCCAAGGAGCGGCATTCCCCAGGGAGAGGCCCCACGCCACTCCGCCGTGAACGAAGGGCCCGTGGGGACTAGGGAAGATACCCAGGGTGCACAGATCTGGGCAAAGAGAGCCCAGACTTCACCTGACCATCTTGCCCAAGTGCCAAGCCCGCCGCCTCCTGCTCAGATGTGAGCGTCCGTCAGTCACCCGAGGTAACAAAGCTCTTCAGGGTGGCAGAGGTGGTGGGAATTGTGGGGTACACGGTGCCTGCCCAAATGGAGTCCGGTCTTACCATGGCCATAAACAAACGCAGATACCAATGTGACCACCGGAGGTGCGCTCTGCCCTGGAAGGCTGGGCGATGGGACCGGGAGCCCCAGGCCCCGAGTGAGGCCCGGCTGGAAGGCTCCGGCTGGGCCGAGGCGGGAAGTCGGGGAGGGTCTTGTGGTGTTAGACGTGAAGTCAACACACTGAGAACGACCCAGCAGGGCAGACTCCAGAGAAAGACCAATCTGCACAGAGGCAAATGGCCGTGGGAGGGCCGAAGACGCGTTGGGCGTGGCCGGGCCAGGGTGAAGGACCGCAGTGTTGCCTACGTGTAGCCTGGAAGGCGATGGGTGACTTTCCCACTGGGTGCAGAGCTCCTGGGAGGTGACCCCTGGCGTCCGGCCGTGGCTCCACAAACTGCCCAGGGCGCCTCGTCCTCTGTGCCCACCGCGGGGTCCACTCCTCGTCCAAACACCCAGGCACAGGGCTCATCACCCCCTGCCGGCTGGGGACGAGCTCCCCGCGGTCTCCGCCTGGTCCCGTGGAGCGGGACCAGGACCTGTGTCTGCTGGGCACGCAGGGCTGGTCTGCTTGGAGGAATGGCGGATAGGATGGCCATGATGCATGCGGGCACCGGCACTCATCATGATGACTTCGGAGGAGTGACAGGTGTCCTGCAGACTTCCCTCCGCTTCCCTCCGTGGCTGGAAGGCCAGCGAGCGAGCATCGAGCTGGGAGGTCGAGGTCAGGATGGGGGGGGTCAGGAGCGGGGACTCCTGCCGCTGCAGTAAGGGGATGCCGGGACTTGGGGGCTTGTGCTGGGCCTCGTGCGACCCCCACTCTGGCTCAGCCAGAAGCACAAAAGGTGAGACCACATGTTTGCTCTCACATCTAATATGCGAGGGAGGAAGAAAGGCTGTGTTGTCAGTGGTGAGGCCAGCCTTCAGCCCAGCGGGAGCACTTCCTCAGGACTCCAGCTACGTGCTCTTCTGTCCTTGGGTTTGTGCTCCTGGAAAAAGTACACTCAGTGCCCAATCATTCAGGCACAACTTATGAATAATATATCGAGACACATCTCTGCTTTCCTCGCTCACGCGGTATTACCGCTTAGCCATGTTAACACAGAGGCTTGGCGTGAAGCTTCACAGTAATCTTTAGTTGGGACAACGGAGCCATGGGGTGTCTGTCCCCATAGGTGGGAGTTCTTTTGCCTGTATTTCCACCTTGTGAGCATCCTTATGTTCGCCTCCCTTCTTCTTCTACCCATTTTTTTTTTATCATAACAGGTGATGTGACTCTTGGTGTTTTGACAGTGAAAAACAATCAACTACAACCCCCCCCTCCACCCCCGTGTTAATGCCACCATCCATGGCTTGTCTGCAGACCTCTCCAGTTCTGTGAGCAGTGTGTGGCACCGCACAGAGACCTTGTCCTGGGCGTGGCTCGAGGCCTTCCCGTCTGAGCCATTTCTCCTCCATTTCTGTGTGGCTGCTCACAGATCTCCTTTGGAGCCAGGCCATGGAACTGCCTTTCCTCTCCTCCCTTCCTGATGAGGTTTCCAGAATGGAAAACGCGGCATGTGTGCACAGTCATTGATTCTTGAACTCTAATTTTTGAGTAGCTTAGAAGAGGGTTTGAAGTCAGTTTTTAGTGGGGGTAGAGAACAGATGTTTAAAGGAGGTTCCTGGCCTTTGCATAGCTTGTCAACCTCTGTGGGTCCCATCTGTGAAATGGGCTCGGCAGGAAAACTCACGTCCTGGACTGTGCAGGTCACCTGACTTCAAAGACCCAGAGCAGTTAGCAGAGCGCTGGTCTCAAAGGGAAATGCCGACTGTCTGACAGAGAGAGGGGGGCCAGTCAGAGGGACTCCTTCCTGATGCCACCGATGTCGCTCTTCCACATGGAAGCACACAATTATCAGGGCCTCTCTGCCCTTCCCCTAAAGCCACAAGCAATCCTGCGTTGGACGCAGGGCGAAATTTGGGCAGGAAAGGGACTCTCCCCCTGGAAACCCCATCAACTCCAACAGCCCTGATTGTTCCGCAGCTCAAGCTCTATTCCTCACGGCCAAGAACAGGGCAGACTCTCCCACAACCCGGGACCCACTCTGCTGTCTCACGAAGTGTGTATTAGCAGCTATTACCGGTATCATTGTCGGGAAATTGGCTCTGTGGGGATTTAAGAAAATCTCTCTGAAGCAGCCTGGAGATAAGTAGCAGGTGGAGAGAGGATCAGCCTTCAGACTTGGGCAGAGACAAGGGAACAGTAAGTGCCCTTTGCTTCTGCTATTATCCCAGCTCCACCAGTAATTCAGGCTGGAGCAGGAGAGTCCTAATAGAACAATCAACTCAGTGTGAGGAACCCAGCACCCACAGGGCAGGAAAGCACAGTGCCCTGGACCCAAGGGTTTTGAGGAGGCCCTGGTCCTCGGGCCCATGTGAGTGCTAGAACAGCATCCGGGTACAAGCGCCTCCTTAAATTTTGCAGCTAGAAAGATGCACCCCATAGGCTTTATCTGAAATTCCTGCAAAGACAAACAGGCAGACAGAAGATATCAGGGGACTGGAGGTGCTGTGGGTGAGCAGGGCCACCTTCTGGGGGATGGAAAGGGTTTAGATCTTGACTGCAGTGGTCACAGGGGATGTTTGTACTCGTCAAAGCTGATCAGATTATATACCTGGAGGGCAGGTGTTTGCTGAATGTAAATTACACGTCAGTAACACTGAGAAAATGAAATAATGGTCAGATCAAGTCACTGCCCTTCTTCCAATGCTCCAGAGATCTCCCCCTGTCTCTTCTAGCAGAGGCAGAGACTTGCGTGGGTCGAGAGGCACACGAGGGTCTGGGGACGTGGCATACCAGGGCAGCGTGGCTCACAAGGCCCTGGGTTCAGCCCCCAGCACGCTTTCACAGAGAAATAAACTAAACACGCACAACTATACCCAGAAGGAAAACATATCAACACCCAGGGCGCAGAAGTAATCACCGACAAATACTGTACCTACTGGGGGGAATGTTGATGGCCATCTTTCTGAGTTCAGAAATGAAATATAAATGTTCAAAATCACAACACGAATAGAGTATTCTGTGACAGTCCTCACCGAGCTAATGGAGGAACAAAGTATTTGAAAAATGAGAAGAAACAAGGTTCTCATTGTTTGCAGGTGGCATGGTTTTGTATGCAGAAATAGAAATAAGATGGAGAAAAAATTTAAATCGATAACTAAATTTAATAAGGAAGCTTGGCTATAAAATCAATTGCACTTTTGTATACCCATAAATAGACACTTGGAAGATTATATTTAACGATGCTGCCACTTAGAATACCATGAGAGGATAAAGTACTGGAGAATAAATTTAATCAAAGGTATTTGTGGCTTCTAGAGAAGAAAGTATAAAGAGTCATTTGGATAAATTAAAGAAGATGCCCGCAACTGCACATTCTGCTCTTTGTAGACTGAAACATTCACCGTGTAAATGTGCTAAATCGGCTTCGGTAGGACTCCAATCAACCCTCAGTGGATATTTATATTTAAATTGTGAAAATGCAAAAGGTTAGGAGAGACTTGGAGAAATTCTTCCAGTGGAACTTGGGATGCGCTGCTGTTTGCTAATGGCTCAGAGATGGATGAGCAGGCTGGGGGAACGGAATAGAACACCCAGAAATGAGCATGCTCATCTGTGGACACCTGAGCTGGGTCACGGGAGACCCTGCCCGGGGAGGGGGAGGGCAGCTCTCTTTAACCACCGTACAGCACAGGGAGACAGCCGTGACTTCGTGTGCACAGAAGTCAGACCCAGGTGAAATTCATATGCAAAAGGCAAGATATAGAACTTAAAAAAACAGCTGGAGTCAGGAAAGATTTCTAATGCAAGGCACAGAAAACAATACCCAGAGCCAAACATTGATAAATTATAGACTGTTAAAACAAGGAACTCCCATTCATCAAAATACCAGGTGGAGAATGCAGAATGGCAAACCACAGAATGGAACAAAATGTTTCCGCATGGAAAATCAACCAAAGGCACATATCTGGGACCTACAGAAGATTCTAAGCCAGGCATGGTGGCACATGGGTGTAACTCCAGCTTTTCAGAGGCTGAGACAAGAGGCTTTCAAGTTCAAGATCAATCTTGGCTACCTAGCAAGAACCTGTCTCAAACCTGTCTCAATCAATCAACCATCAACCAAAAAACCTATTAGAAAAATGTTGAAATTCTTGGAAAAAAATAAACAGTTTTAAAAGTTGAGAAGTGGAGAAAATCCAAAAAGTCAACAACTATATCACAATACTTTTAACCTCAGCTCCTGAAGTACAAATTTTAACCCTACAGAATCTCACACGTACCCCCCGACTGGACAAATGCCTCAAGTGACTGAAAAATCACTGCTGATGAGAATGAATTTGACTTTATCACCTGACCCGGAGACAGCGTCCAGACGAGAGTTCCATGCATACAGAGAGGCAGATATAAGAAAGATAGCAGGTGCCCGGGCAGTTTGCATGTGTGGTTTACATTGCAGGACATGGGTTTGATTTCTAGGATCAAGATGAAAATGTGTAAAGAGAGAGAAGGAAGAGAAGGAGGGAGAGGAAGAAGAATAGAGGAGGAGGAGGGGGAAGAAAGGGAGAGAGAGGAAAGAATGAGGGAAGGAAGGAAGAAGGAAAATATGGAGGGCGGGAGTGAGGAGAAGGGAGGAAGAAAAGGCAAGAAGAAAGGAAATAAAAGAAAGGTGCTAACACCATTAGCTAAAATAGCTCCAAACCAGACTCAGGCCGGGCCCTGATCTTCAGCGCCGGGTGAGTTCTGCTCTTAAGGAAAAATTTGTATGCAGGCATCTGCATCACATTCTTTAAAGCAGAAGATAATGGGGCACAATTGTGCCATTTTATTCAGGGCTCCGTGTCTGGTGGCCATTCCGTAAATACTGATGAATTTGCATTCGTTACCGAGAATGTCAGGACCGTGGGCCTCATTTTCTCAGAATGTACACGAGGGGGAAGAAGTCTCCGATTGAATCTTGAGTGTCGTGAGCTGCATGCTTCTGAGCCCGGTGGCAGGTTCTCTCCTGCCTGTACGATTGACCTTTGGCAGCTCCCAGACCCCCACAAGGCCCGGGGTCAATTGGGTCTGCCGTCGATATTTTGCTGAAATCACAGAATATTGGTAATTATGTTGATTTATCCTTTAGTTCCTTTTCCTCATGAAATTCAAATTCACAAAGAGTCTACTAAATAAAGAACAAAAAGCAAGTCTTCTTTGTTGACCCTGAAAAATACAGGAATTCTGGGCTGAAATTCTGAATGGGACGGTTGCATTTTAAGGACTTCACATGTCTTATTTATTTAGGATACCAGCGAAGCTCATTTTTATACAAGTCTCTGCCTCCTGTCATTTCTTCTGCACTGATAAATATATTCTGTTACTTCAGAGAGAAAATACACAGGTCTTTTCAATTCTTTTTGTAAGAGAATATTGGCTTGCTCTTATCAAGCAGTAGGAGAATTATTATTTTAGGGAAGACTGATCAGCATTAGAATAAAATGTTTATCTCATTGCCTAATATTTCTCTTTGGGAGAAGGAGCTTTTCCATTTGACACGCAGGTGCATGCATATTGGATTGTCTGTATGAAATTCATACCTAGCTGCTGGAATCAACTTCCACCAAAAAAAAAAAATACACAGTGCAGTAGATCCCAAGCATGATATATGCAAATAATTCTCCATTAAACATATAGATGATCTTCTCTTTCCATGAAAGATGGCAATCACAGTAAAAGTGACGGCCCGTGGTGGGAAGAGGGAGGTGGTGACTGAGAATCCAGGGGAGAGCGCAGGGTTCATCAAATCATGCGCCGTTGTATCTTCTGAGTTAGCCTTACCTATTCTCATTTATGTTCCCCAGACTGCAAGCAATTTTCCTCCTGTTACTCAGCTGGCTAACACCTAGCTTTAGTCCTTTGGCTTGATTTCAGACCCTAGTATACTGCCTTGGATGGGGTTGCAGGTCTGGAATGAGGAAAATCCCGCCCCGCCCTGCCCGGCCCGAGGGTTTTTGACTCTCTGTCCACCTGGCAGTGAGTAAAAGCCCTGCCGCTCACCGCTGCACACTTTTGCTTGTCTTGCTTATGAAGAGCAAGCACTGTACGCACGGTAGCTTCCACAACTACATGTTTAGAGTCGCTTTAACGGATCGCAGGGAAACCTACACGGTGCACCTCTTAGAACATTCTCCAGGGGCCGGCACAGCCATGAGGCCATCTCCAGCCAGGTCAGGTCACCACCAAAGAGGACCTGGTGACGGGGTGGGTCACTTGGCTTGGAAGGGTCAGGCACGTAGTGTTTCCCCGTGCTTTTGATTTTTTGTTCTGCTTCCGGTCTCATCTTCGCCCCGATACGTTGCTCTCAGCTCCCTTGTTCCCTGGCCTGTGCTTCGCTGTGCTCTGCGCCTTCCGTGTCTCCAAGCCCTGCGTTGGTGCCGCTTCTCAGGGTGTTCATTCCATCTTCCGCTTCCTTCCCTGGGATGTGTAGCGCTTCCATCTTCTCATCTGCGCCCTGCATTTTCTTGGCCATTTCCTCCCTGAATTCTTCTGTCTGTTTTCTGATCTGCCTTTTATTCCATCTGCCAATTCTCTCAAGAATGTACAGGACATGATCTACCCCGGTGAGCAAGTAAAGCAAGAGAGAGAAAAATGCAGGGGACGGGAAACGAGGAGCCCAGCAGAGAAGGGGTGCTAGGGTCCCCGAAGCAGCCGGGGCAGCTGTGCCCGGGCCGCATGGAGGTCAGCCTTGCCCGGGCCGCACGGAGGTCAGCCGTGCCCAGGCCGCATGGAGGTCAGCCGTGCCCGGCCGCACGGAGGTCAGCCCTGCCCGGGCCGCATGGAGGTCAGCAGAGGCAGGGGCCGCTCAGAAACGGTGCGTTTTCTCCTCGGTGAGGTTTGCGTGGTTAATAGCCCCATGGCCAGGGCCGTAATGCATTTGTGGTCTGTTACAGCAGGGGCGGGCTCTCCTTCCACTTCCTTGGAGTGGGAGTGTCATTCTAATAACAGGCTTTTTGTCCAATGGCAGAAAATTAGGAAATTCCTTTTCCACTGGTGGTAGGAGCTAATGGATAAAGTAATAATATTCACTATTATTATGAAATTATGAAATAATGATGACTGTGTGTGTATGAAAAATGCCATCACACAAATCCACACGATTAAAGAAATGATCCCCATGGCTGTCATTGCCTTCGATGTTGGCATGTGTGTTGAGCATGGGGCCTGGAGGGACTGTCAGAGAGGCAGGGGCCTCTGTCCCCGGGGCCAAGATCCGTGCTAGAAGCCTTCATTATCCCATCTCACACGTGTTCAGAAAATGTCCTTCCTGTCGCTGGGGAGGATTTCAGATTGGTGTCAGCGCTCGCTCACTGTGCGTCTTCACCACAGACAAAATGGCTGGCGTCTGTTGTCAGGAAAAGCTGGTGCATTTATAGACACAAAAGAGCATTGTCACTTCAGACTGTTTTGGGGGCAGCTTTAGGTTCACAGCAGAAGAGAGAGGAAGGCACAGAGAGGTCTCGTGTTCCCCTGGCTTGAAATGCACTGCGAACTCCCTACCAACATTTGCTCCCAGGAGACGCTGGCTACAGCAGATGAGCCACACCGACAGTGCGCTCACCAGAAGCCCATGGCCTTCAAGGGCCTCCTGTGCGGTGCATGGTGGGTATGGGCGGATGTGGACCGCCAGGCTTCCGTCTTTGCTGCACCGGTGGAATTGCGCTTCTGCCCCATACTCCCTCCCCCTCCCTCCCCCGTTCCTCCCCCTCCCCAACCTCCTCAAACACGGATCTCTCACTTCTCAGTTTTGCCTTCTCTACCAAGTAATCACTGTAGCTGGAACTGATGGGTGTCTTCCACATCACAATGTCCATTTAAGCTTTTTTGTAGAGCAACAACTCATTTCCTTTTAATGCCAGGTGACGTTGTAGGGTCTGCGTCCACCAGCACTGGTGCAGACCTTATTTTAAGGTAGAAAAATTTGGAAGGGAGGGAGGGAGGACGGGCGGGAGGAAGGATCGCGCCCGTCAGCCCACCGTTCCAGTCTGAAACGATCACAGCATTTATCCTGAGGTTAAGTCCTTCTCAGGCAAACGGAGTCTGAGCTGAGCTGAGACCTAGGCCGACTCTGGCGATGCCAAACCCAGGAGGGCCAGCACACATGGGGCAGCGCTGTCCTGAGGAGGAGGTACAGGCTAGAGGGGACGGAGACTCGGGGGGAGCACTCACCTACGGGGGGGCGGGGTGACGGGAAGCCACTGCTGGTCAGAGACGCATGAGGAGCAAAAACATACAGAGTGATGACACGTGTTCTTCGTGGAGGATTTAAAATCAGGGAGCGAGGAGGTGTCTGGATAATGGAATGCTTGGGGGGGAGCGAGTTCTGCAGGGCTGACCTTTGCGGCCTGGGGCAGAGCCAGCGCCGGTGGTGCCAGCGCCGGTGGTGCCAGTGCCGGTGGTGCCAGTGCCGGTGGTGCCAGCGCCGGTGGTGCCAGCGCCGGTGGTGCCAGCGCCGGTGGTGCCAGCGCCGGTGGTGGTGGCAGCGCCCAGTGTCCTCACTTCCCGTCAGGATGTGGTTTGCACAGCGTCCCGGGCAGCATCAGTTTGTGTTCACGCGAGCGCAAGTGAGCAGCTCCTACTGCCGCAGATGACTGGAAATCGCCTGGGCGCCACGCGGGTGCCGGGCGGAGGGGGCAGGAGAGACGGGCGGAGGGGGAGAGAGACAGGCGGAGGGGGGGAGAGAGACGGGCGGAGGGGGGGAGAGAGACGGGCGGAGGGGGGGAGAGACGGGTGGAGGGGGGGAGAGAGACGGGTGGAGGGGGGGAGAGAGACGGGTGGAGGGGGGGAGAGAGATGGGCGGAGGGGGGGAGAGACGGGCGGAGGGGGGGAGAGACGGGCAGAGGGGGGGAGAGACGGGCGGAGGGGGGGAGAGAGACGGGCGGAGGGGGGAGAGACGGGTGGAGGGGGGGAGAGACGGGTGGAGGGGGGAGAGATGGGTGGAGGGGGGGAGAGAGACGGGCGGAGGGGGGGAGAGACGGGCGGAGGGGGGGAGAGAGACGGGCGGAGGGGGGAGAGACGGGCGGAGGGGGGGAGAGACGGGTGGAGGGGGGGAGAGACGGGTGGAGGGGGAGAGAGACGGGCGGAGGGGGGGGAGAGACGGGCGGAGGGGGGAGAGACGGGCGGAGGGGGGGAGAGACGGGCGGAGGGGGGGAGAGACGGGTGGAGGGGGAGAGAGACGGGCGGAGGGGGGAGAGAGACGGGCGGAGGGGGGGAGAGACGGGCGGAGGGGGGGAGAGACGGGTGGAGGGGGGAGAGACGGGTGGAGGGGGAGAGAGACGGGCGGAGGGGGGAGAGAGACGGGCGGAGGGGGGAGAGAGACGGGCGGAGGGGGGGAGAGACGGGTGGAGCGCAGACGCGTTCCACGAGGTCTTCACACACCCTCATTTTAAAAGAGCTGCGTGAGATCTCTCAGACAGACACCAGCTGGGCAGGGCGAGGCTTGCCAGTGGAGTAAGTGTGGCGGTGGAGAACAGAGGTACAAGCCGCATAAGAACTCCTGCTGGGGCTTTCATAACCAGGGAATTGCTGAGCCTGGACATCCAGCTCATCTCTGGGCCCTCAGCACAAGACGACTTCCAAAGCAATGACACACACACACACACACACACACACACACACACACACACACACACACACACACACACACACACACACACACACACACACACACACACACACACACACACACACACACACACACACACACACACACACACACACACACACACACACACACACCCTACCAAAAGGACCTACCGTCATTAACACCTTAAGCATGACTGAGGAGGAGGAGGAATGAAGAAGGTGGCCATCAGACTCAGATGGGACCTGCCTGTCCCTGGGGTGTCACTGGGAGTTTTCAGTGACATCGGATGGATGGATGGATGGGTGGCTCTGTCTCACTGGGTGAAGCTGCGATCCGTAGATCTGTAGGCGCACTTCACCTCCCAGTGCCAAACCCTAGGGATTGGCTTTGAACCTATAACTGTGACACACTTGAGAATGCCACCCAGCGATGGACTTTATCGTGAGCATTTACCTCCACATACCCACATGCAACAGACCCCGCCCCGGAGGACTGTCTGTGGTCCCGGCTGTCATTCTGTTTCCAATCACAGCACACGTGGGCCGTCTGTCAAATGAGCCCGGTGTTCAAGTGGTGCTTGCGATGACACTGACTTAGTTTACCACCGGCCAGTCCAAGACTGAGCACAGAGACGATGCTGTCCGTGGTATCGGTAACCTCAGTGTCAGGCCTGTGCTGGGATTGTCTTGTGAAGTCATGGGGGAGTTCATTTCATTTTCTTCCCTTGCTGGAATGCACCTGTCTCGCTGTGCGCTGGCTAGTGTGCGGGTCTCTCACGACTACACGGGCTTCTGTGCATATGGTGGAGATCTGAGGCCCTGCTTCCTGCCAAAGCCCCTCTGAGAAGCTCTCTGGCCAGATGGCTCTCCCATGGAGAAGCTTTAAATAAAGAAATCCAACACAGACGCCATGGGCAAGGGTCCCAGGGTTGACGGATAACGAGGAGGCAGATTTTCCTCCCGCAAAGACAAAAGTGCCGTCTTCTCAAAATGCTTAATTCAATTTGAAGGGAGAAATAATTACCTCCTCTGGCCATTGTGTTGGAATGTCCACAGAGAGGAACCTGGGCTTCACCCTCCGTAACTCTGGGTCAGAGCCAAGAGCTGCATTAGCGGGGAAGGTTCTTCAAGGGCACAGCGTCCCCTGATCAAAGCGGTCCCCGGGGGGACGAGAGCGCAGCTCCGCTGGTGACGCTGTCAGAGTCGGATGGGGGCTTTCCCAGGTTTAATGAGTGGGTCTTGAATCGTGGTTCAGGCGGGTCTGCGGTTGGAAGCCGGGCGAAGCCGGGCAAAGCCAGAACGCGGGACCCACCACGGCTTTCCAAGTCCTCATTGATGTGGGCCACCACAGCTGGTGGCTCGTCCCCCCGAACCAATTGATCTTGGAGACGCCATTGGGTCCTGCAGCACGGACTAACCGCACCCTGTTCAGGGGGTGTCCGCACGGGCACTCATTGCTCATCCGTGGTCCTACACAACAGCTCTAGCTTCAGTGCAGACGCTGTGCTCGCTGCACCTGAGCACAGCCAGCAGCAGCTCCTCCCGGGAGCACTGTCTCCCACTAATGAGTGACTCCCGCCACATTGCTGGGGATGCTATTGAACGCCCACATTCAAACCTCCCCTGGAAAGAATTCTGCACTCTGCAGGGCATAGTGATGTGTGTGTGTGTGTGTGTGTGTGTGTGTGTGTGTGTGTGTGTGTGTGTGTGTGTGATCCAATTTTTCTAAATGCAAGAAAGCAAGCCTCGGTTTCTGGTAATCAAAGTTGGGGGATGATTGACAGTCATTTGGCTGGCAGGGAAAGTAGGGAACGCAGGGAAGATCAGAAACCTAAACAAACTTCGCGTTGGTTTCAAGGCAGCTTTCTTTGTGGCATCTGCTGTGTTCTGCTTTGTGTGTACCGGATCTGAAAATAATGAACAAGTTGGTGTAAATAAATGCTGGAGCGACGCTGACGTGACAGTTGGGTGCTTGAAGAAGAGGCCGGGGCGGCGTCGCATTCACCTGCGCATTCTTTGTGCTTAGGTCTGGGTGGTATCACGTTCACCTGCGTGTTCTTTGTCCTCAGTTTAGACTTCGTACTTCCTCTGTGTTGGCTGAACAAAAGACACAGGAGCAGGGAGGCACAAAGGAACCAGAGGAAATGGCAGCGGCCATGTGGATGGGGTCCACATCAGAGCGCAGCAGGGCCTGCAGAGCCTGGCTGGTGAGGCTCTGGCCGCCCACAGCAGCTCACAACCTTCTGGCTTCAGCTCAATCCTCAGTCAAACAAGAGGGTCTGGGGGCCCCTGGGGCTTTGGGAGGCTCAGCTCGGTGGGGTCTTAGGTATCACAGTGGTGCGCTGCTGACATGCAGGAAATCACCCTCTTCCTATTTTTTCCTTCGCATCAAAAATCAGAGATTACTCAGACGTGGACGGTTCCCTCTTCCTGTGGATTGATGAAGAGAATCAGTTAAGGTCTCATGAGAGACAACCTGGAAGCCCTGGACTTCGAGACTTCCCCTGCGGGCAAGGTGCAAGGGACCTGCAAAGCCACGCCCCCAGGCCCACAGGGGCTCAGTTCCTGGGCCGGTTCCTGAGGCACGGTGGGCTTTTTGAGTGCAGCCGGAAGCCTATCCGGACGATGCCTGGGCCCCGTGGCCCCTGGGGGACTGCTCTCCAGAGATCATGGCGCGGGGCCGTGAGGAGAAGGGACCGGGCTCAGGACTCCAGGTGCAGGAGACTGCAGGCCAAACAGCCCAAAAGGGCCGGGCGAGGTCTTGCGTCGCTACACGGTTTATTTTATCTCTGATCGCAGGTACCAGGTGCTTGTGGCAGCCGCTGTATCAACCGGGAGGCTCATACAGGCTCAAAATGGGCAGAAGTCTGCTTCGTGGGCTGTGTGTAAAGCACTTGGCAAAACCTTGAGACTGGCCCAGCAGGCTTTTGAGCTCCTGGTACCAGCCAACTGTGAAGATGTGCCAACATGCAGGGCAACGGCTCCAGCTTCTCCCCAGGAGGCCTCAGAAGAAGGGGTGAGCTGGGCGTGTCCACCCGTCCAGCCTTTCACACAGCAGTCACAGACTGAGTTCTGGCTTCTACACCCAACCGGTGCTGGGTAGAGAAGTACCAGCCCTGCCTGATGAGCTGCAGGGATTGGGCACGTGACACCGAGTTCAGATGACAGCAGGAGTCATGCCCGTCTTGGGGCAGTGGGAAGGGCCAGGAGGATGTCCTGAGAGGTTGTGGGAGAGTGCCAGCCTGCCAACAGAGACAGCCCGGAGGAGGCCTGGGAAGCGGCATTGTGAACGGAAGGATCGCTTATGACAGGGCCCAGAGGTGGAAGGGTGCCAGGCAAGGCCGGCCAGGCCGCCAGTGGGGGGACCGGAGGAAGGAGGCGTCAGGCTCTGTGAAGGAAAGAACCGGACAGGGCCTGGGGTCCTGCCGGGAAGTGGAGCCAATGAAGGCACGAAATCACACAAGTGTGTGGACGTCTCTCCCTGTGTGCGGCGCAGATGCCAGAATGTCTGGCGCGGAATCCAGGTGACAGATGGGGAAGGCCAGGGATCAGGTAGCATGGAGACTGCGTGGAACAGGGCTCGGACCGGGAGCGGGTGGGCCAGAGGGGCTGGAGGCCCGCAGAGCTGGCACAAGTCAGGGCCAGCTCCATGGCCGCCTGAGGGCTGAGGGTCTCCATCACGGGGTCGGGCACCTGGCTCAGATCCTGCTAAGTGATTGGCACTCCGTGAGTACCTGCTGCTAGAGTAGACATTTCTATTCATTAAACAGATACTTAATGAGCGCTTACGGGTCCCAGCTACCAGGTATGGGGTTTTGCATTTGGCACGTTTACATCGTGCGGGGAGATGAACAATGAACGTGTAGGCACAATCTGGGGCAGTTACGAAGGAACAGAGTGGCTGAAAACTTGGTGGACTCTGAATTGCTGACTTATGTAGATGGTGCAGGAAGAAAGATGTCCCATCAAGCAATGTCCTTTTCAGAGAGAAGGTCTGGGCCTTCTTACCGCCCCAGACCCGGCCATTCACGGGCATTTCCCATTGTGCTGTCTCTGCAGTCTTCCCTTTGGGATGGGCATTTGAATAGATCTCAGCACACATCCCTTAGGAATATATAGGGGAGAGACAGATTTTGGAGTTGATGAATCAGGGCTGGTGTTGTGTTTGTGGGACACACAGCCTTAAAGGAGAGTGGATTCAGATTGGCTGGGATGGGTGCAGCTGGAGGGGAAAGGCACATTGGAGAAGCGGAGGTACCATGGGAAGAGGCTGTGTGTGTGTGTGTGTGCGTGCGTGCGTGCGTGTCTGTGTCTGTTTCTATGTCTCCAGTCACATTGTCTGGGCCTCGTGAGCTTGGATGGTAGTTTTTGCACGAACACATTGGTCTCTGGAAATCTGGAAGATGAGAAGAAAACACACCGGCGGAGAAGGAAACTAGGAAAACAATCCATTAGCCACCGCTGCGGTGGTCTCTCCCATGGACTCTAACACAACCTCGCTTCATTCGCTGTCCTGAAGAAGGGTTCTGCTCTGGGAGCCTTGCTGGGCACAGGCTATGATTTACGCACGCCTTGCCATCTGGAAGAGCCTCAGTCTTCAACAATGTTTCTGGAAACACCCGACATTGCTGGAGGAGAGCGCGAGCCTGCAGGTAGAAAGTTGCTCTCCCGGTCCTCTGGCCAGCCAGGACGGGTGCTGGCGGAAGTTGCTGGACGTCTCATCTTTCTTTTTCTTGCAGGGAAGGACAGAAGAAAGCCCCACCCCCTTGGGATTCTGGCTTTGTGAGAAGCAGTTGCAGTCAGATTAAACAAGGAGGGGTGGAGGAGGGGCAGGGAGGTGGCCGTCTGAATTCTATCACAGCCCTAAGAATGCTTACTGAAGAAACTGGGGGAAAATGGCCCAGAAAATAGGATCGCTGAGAGTAAGGAAAATCCACCTGTAGCAACGGAATGTGTTGTTTCAATATTCAAAAGTTTAATTTCTACAAAGTGTACATCGCGCTTTTCCCCTTCTTCCCTCAGGCCCAGCCTGGAGCTGTAGCTTCATTTTTCCTATTGGTTTTATTCCTCTCCCATTTTTCAAGATTGACTTCCCCTGTCATCCGATGGTGGCCAATTGGAATGCATTTATTTGTACAAGACAAAGTTCTACAGTTTCCTATGTCAAAGTGTGTTGCTTTGCAAGTCCCGATTAAAATGTGTCACCGGGAAACGGAGAACCTAAGATGAGGATTTGGTATTATTACCGTGTCCTCCCTTTTCACAATCATAGTGTACTACAGGCTTCGGGCTGAGACAGCCAAAGTAGAACCACCTGGAAATGTCAACTTATTCACTGACAAATGTCACTCAGAATGTGAGCTGAGCAAAGTGTATTTCACGTGATCCTCCAGGAATGCGTAGTGTGTGTGGTTTTTCTGTTGTTCAGGTTGCAGCCATTTCTCCCAAGCTCTGAGATGGGCCTGGACTCTGTTGCCCAACTCGAAGCTCAGCTGCACAGGCCCTTCTGGTCATCTTGTATTGTCCGTGTCACAGAGTGGACAGTCTTCCTTCCATCCTAAAAAATGACGTTTTGTGTAGGACGTCAGCAAAAACCCCTTGAAAGCATCACTTCCTCTAGAGGGCAACGCCCCGCAAGCTCAGAAAAGTTTATTTGCAATGACTTGTTTCCTGAACTTTTAGGTACCGAGAACCCTGCGTCTGGGAATACTGCAATTCACGGAAGAGCTTGGGTGTCCGCCAGTTCCCAGGAAAGCACCCTGAGATTGCTAATAAGCACAACCAGCTTTTCCGTAGTTGAGTCATCTTCCGCGAAGCTAACACCGAGAGCACGTTGCGGTTCTGGCTGGAGCTGCCGGGGCCGTGGCCGGCGTAGGGGCCAGGTGTGCTCCAGAAACCGCACGGCTCCCAGGACGTCTGTCAGGCTGACCCGAGCCCTGTGGGAAACACCTCAAAACAGGCCGGAGTGTGTGGGGATGCCTCCGGCGGAGGGCAGGGGCTGTGCGCGTTAGCAAGGCCGTGGGGCTTCCAAGGATGAGGGGCCAGGCCGCCGTCCCGGCCCCGCGCCTCCGACGGTCCGCGTGTCCCCAGAGCCATCGCCTCTGTCTCGCGTCAGCAGCAGCAGGAGACGGCGAGGCGCCGCTCCTCAGATTCCAAAAGCTGTGGTGGCCCACGGCCCTTGTTGCTGTGGGCTTCAGTGCCCAACGAGGCCTCTCTCGGTGGCTTGAGTTCATGAGTACGCCCCGATCCTTTCCCTCGGCAGCACCATGGCCACCATGGCTCTTCCTTTGGGGAAATTGTGTCTGGGGTTTTACCGTTTTGATAACTGCCCCCCCCCTTTTTTTCTACTCAGATAAACCTAATTCCCCAGGACATCTGTAAAGTTAATTCATCTTGGTCACCTTGTATATTGAGCCAAACCAAACACAAGAAATAAAACCCACTCTATAAATCTTTAATTGCATTGAAAAAAAATGCTGCCCTAAAAAAGAGTGATAATGAATGGGTTTCACCAAATACATCTTGGGTTAAAATAAAGTCTGTCTCCTGGCCCCATTTGGGTTAGTGAATTTCATGCACCACTGGTTAGTTATAAATGGAAGATGCGGACACTGGGTTGGAATTACTTGAAATTGCCGTTGAAATGGCGCTGAGAGGGCTCTGGTTTAGCCAAGGAACAGTGACAAAGAATGGATTGCCAGAGCTGACACCAACCCAATCACACGAGGGTGGACCCTGTCCCCCGTACAAGCATCCCACTTACGCCAGTGAGAAAGTCCCCAGAGCATCACATGGGAAGGGGGCCAGGTTTCCTGAGTAGAGGAGACAGAATCAAGGGTCTGTCCAGACCCAGGCAGTGGGGATGGCAAAGTGGAGGGAGCACCACTGCGCAGGACTCGTTCTGGAAGTCTGCAGTGGACGCCTCGAGTGGGCGGTGTCTTCACGCATGCTGGAGAGGAGGGGAGGCCAGAGCCGTGGACGCCCTCGAGTGGGCGGTGTATTCACGCATGCTGGAGAGGAGGGGAGGCCAGAGCCGTGGAAGCCCTCGAGTGGGCGGTGTCTTCATGCATGCTGGAGAGGAGGGGAGACCAGAGCCGTGGACGCCTCGAGTGGGCGGTGTCTTCACGCATGCTGGAGAGGAGGGGAGACCAGAGCCGTGGACGCCTCGAGTGGGCGGTGTCTTCACGCATGCTGGAGAGGAGGGGAGACCAGAGGAGGATCTATTTGAAAAGATTAGCGGTGGTGGAGTGGCGAGCCTCGGGCCTGAGGGGCAGCGCCGCTTCCCTCCACCGAGGCCTCCTCATCCGGGGGGGGGGGAGGTAATGTGGGGTCCTCGGGGCCACCGCTGTCCCATCAAGTGGAACCAGTTTGTCAGAGAGCGAGAATGAAGGAGGTCAAGTAGTGGGCATGTACCTTTGGGGTATGTGCCATATCCCAAACAAAGGCAAAGTCTGCAGGAATGTGAACCGTCCAGAACCAGGATGGTGAATTTCGTGAGGACCAGACCCACCAAGGAGCAGAAAACATAACCCCAGCGAGGAGGCACAGCCCTGGGGGTTACGCAGAAAGATTCCTAAACAGTTCGCCTGTCCGCAGTGGGGGAGCGGCCTGTTCACTTAGAACGATAAACTCCAGGGAAATCCTCTCATAAAAATTAATAAGAAACAAACAAGACACAGACACAGACCGGCTGAAAGGATTCGCCTCCAGCCGTCCCCGCCACAGGAAGAATCTTAGAATCTCCTTCTCACAGCGGGCCTGCGGTGCATACCAGAGTTTGCGTGTACAGAGAGTAAAATCCACGTGGAGAGGAGGGCGATGGGCTGGAAATGTGAGCCCCAGCCCTTCCAGGACGGCGGAGAGGAGCCTGCCCCTGTGGCCTTCCCACCTGGTAGCCTGGCATCCCAGGAAACAGCCAAAGAGGTCTGCATCCCACACAGCCAGGTTGTGGGGACTGGTTTTCTGGCTTTCTCTTGAGCTGTGTTTTGGACGCAGGGTCTTGGGGTGACCCCTTTGCTCAAGGTCACTTAATTGGTTGGGATTGAAGACATAGAGGAGCTTGACATAAATGGATCCGTTTAAATGCCCCAGGAATCCCTAAGGTCTGCCCTGCGATGACTGAAGACCCCGCTTCCGATCCCCTCAGACCACGCAGCACATTCTCCTTATTTCTCACGTGGGTGTGTATATGTCCGCATGTACGCCTGTGTATTTGATTATGTGTTGACTGCCTCTCAGCTATGATCTTTGCCCTTCTGAACTGCTTTCTTCGTGTACCGTGCCACTCTCCAGAACCATCCATGGCTCTGCAAACGGCGTAAGCCCATTCTTCTACATGGCCGTGGTGCATGCGTACCCTGCTTGCTCCCTCTGTCCATCAGTTCCCACCAGACACCCCACTGGAAGGGCACTGACGGCCCAGAGGCTCCGGCAAAGCCCAGGCCCCCAGGATGAAGCGAGTGCCGGGCTAGATGCCAGGCGGGCGGCCCACATCGAGGTTGTACTTACAGAAAGCCGCTTGTTGGTGCGTCTCTCGGGTCGGCACGCTGCGTGGATCTCAGTGTGACAGCCAGATAATCCCACCCCAACCCAGGCACACCTCCCAGAAGACAAACTCTCCTTGCACTAAGGACCTAGCTCTGAAGAGCAATGAATGACTCTGCAGAAGGTTATGCTCGCTGCACACACTCCGTGTGCATGAGAGCGAGCTTCCCACTCAGTACTACCCGTAATTAACTGGCCTTCTCAGACAGCTGAGGTACACACTGGTGCAAACTGGGAATACTTAATGTTTTAAAAAGGCATAAACAGACACAGAAGAATAAGGGATGGGTTTTTAGAGGATGACCTTCAAGACTCTTGATGTCTGTCAAACGTGAAATAGGTTGCTAACAAAACACACCCGATCCTTTGTTTTGAACCCCAACGATGAGACCATGGCTGGGCCTGACTGAGCCTAAGCCCTGCGTCTGTGCTGCGCAGCATCTGTGCCTGTGCCTTGTTGACTTTTCTGTATGGACGCGTGTGTTTGGTAAGGCCAGCGCCTGCGTATATAGCAATTAAAACTACAGCACTAGGGGCAGTTACTGTAGAGAAGAGCATTTTTGGCCAAGATGGGGGAAATTGCTTTGCAAACTAGACTAGATCCGGGGAGTGACATGCAAGGTTAATATAGGCATGCATATTAATCAGATTATCCTAAAACCAGGCAACTCTTGTGGAGTCTGGGATTAGCTGGTTAATTCCTGTCAGCAACGGGGACTAACTAACTAACTAACTAACGGCTTTAGTTGCTGTCATCCTGACTAATGAACAGAAAGGATCTTCCTGGGTCTAGGTGGCTGTCTTGGTAAATTACATTCCACTCTGCAGATCAATTAGTGTGAGGTGATGTTGTGCCACACTAACAAGCAAGCCCAGATCTCAGAGGTCTAACACACTCAAGAAACATGTCATATGGATTTCTCAGGAGGACTCCAGTTCTATCTCCAGGGTCCTCATCGGGGACCCTGCTCTTCAGGAGACATCTGAGACATTGCCCGTCCTCAGAGGCCAGCCCAGACGGTACCATTCCTTAACTGTAGTTTTATGTAAAATTCTGCTCACATGGCTTGTTTTACCATCTATGAAAAGAAGCAAACAAATTTGTCTACTACTGTCTACCTGAAAAATCAGGAGGTGTGGGAGGCTTTGAGGATTCCTTATTTATAGAAGATTTCATCCCTCCCTCCCTCCCTCCCTTCCTCCTTCCCTCCCTCCCTCCCTCCCTGCCTCCCTCCCTGCCTCCCTCCCTCCCTCCTTCCCTCCCTTTCCCTCCTTTCCCTCTTCCCAATTCTGTGTCTCCTTCTTTCTTTCCTTCGCTTCTGTTTGATATTCATCAAGAGCCAGCAGTGCTGTTATGAATGTACAAAATAGATTCCTCCAAATGGCGTTCTCCCCTAAGAGATGATAGATTGCTTTTCTCCAGTCAGTGCAGACCAGAAATTGAAACAGATGAAGTGAGTCTGGAGCGCCGTCACGGCCACGGATCCTGGCCTGCGGAGCCTCTGCTTCTAGAATTTGGAGAGCGGTGAGGGAGATGGGCTGCGGCCTGCAGCTGGGGGGGCAGCTGGGGCAGCCCCACACATGGGGAGGGGAGGTGGAGGGGGCAGGCTGGGGGTAGCCCCCGGGGCTGAAGCAGATGTGGGGTTCTCTCTGGAGGACATCCAACCTGCTCCCTGCCATGTGCTTGGGTTTCACACATTCTTCCAAAACTAGCCACAGTTTGGAGCTCTGGGGACGGGTGACAAGGCTCAGCAGTGGGGTCAAGGAGCCCCATGAGGCAGGGGACGGGAAGGCCTGGTCTCTCTGAGGAGGTCCACTGCATTTTCATTGATGCCAATGAGACGTGATGTTGTCTAAGATGGTAAGAACACGCACACACAGGTAAGTCATGTTGGGTAGATAGATCAATGTTCTACATACCCACCCCACACGCACCCTGAGCTCTAGGGAACTGGAGAGAGCGCCCCAGGGTGGAATACAGCCAACTCAGCGTCCCGGTCCACACTGAGGCTGCAGGACCATTTCCCACACCGCAGCCTTCAAGGGGACATCACAGCCACCATCTCTGGGTCTTGAGGAGCTGTGAGTGAGAGTCTGGGGCCCACGTGCTGGCCCAGGCCCGTCGCCGTGCTCCGTTCCGCAGGAAGGCAGATGAAGCTGAGCGTCTAGGAGCGCAGGAGAATTCAGGGCCGAGGAAGTGTGGGGGAAAATAAAATAAACCGGAGCTAGCATTCCAAATTTGATCCTGATAGCCAGCACACTTGCTCCTGCGTGCAGACCTCAATCTTTGGTGGTCACCATGCTTTTCTACTCGTTTTCATCCCTCACCCCCGAAGCAGTCATGGCTTAGATGACCTCCACGCACGCGGCCAGCCCCACCAGGACGGGAGATGGGACAATGCCCCCAGCACTCACCCAGGCACCGTCGCGCAAGCCTCTGCCTTCCCTAGTGAATGTAATGTTTAAATATTTACTTCAAATAAGATGTAAACACAGTTTCCCGCTAAACGCTCAATCAATTCCTGAAGACTCACTTAGAAACTGGGTGTGGAAAGCCTGCCATCTCCCGCAGCTCACTCATCCCGAGCCTGGGTGTGAGTTGAGTTGGGGAGTCAACTCAACACGGACAGGACAGCCCAGGAGGCGTTAGTGAGCAGGAATGGCATCGCGGGCGTCCAAGGCGGTGAAAGTGGCCCAGGCAGGAAACGTCACGAGTATAAAAGGAACAGCAGGAGGAATGTACACATCCGTTATCTTTTTCATAGTTGTGACCTTGTCTTGCGACATCAAGGTCAGGTGAGTCATGGATGCACTCTGCCCTGGAGAAGGCCCCTGAAGAGTAGCAGACAGAAAAACGGTCTAGTTCTTGTTCTGGATGGTTCTACCTGGCAATATGATTGCTCTGTTCATAGTGAAGCTCTGTGGATCTGGAAGTCTGGCTTGGCAGCAAGAGATCTAGTGTGAGTCCAAAGACCTCCCTCTTCATCCTCCCAGGCCTGGGCTGAGACGGCTCTGACTGCCACGGATCAGGGTAAAGAAAATCTACTTGGGGCAACCCTGGGCTCGGGGGGGGGGCCCTGTCCAGACCCTTCCTCCCTCAGGCAATGGATGTTTGTACCCTTGGTAGGTCCAACTCTGGAGGAGCCCACCCCTTGCTCTAAATGTCGGGGGGAACTTGGCCTGGATGATTAAAAAGTGAAATTCCGTGAAGTCGGTGTTTGGCGGGTGGAGGGAAGCAGGAATCACTGGCCGGCAGCGGAGGATCTCCTCAGGGTGGAGGAGTTAGGACATGCCAGCCATCACTCTCTGCAGTGGCTATGGCTTCCCTGTGGCTGATGCGACAGAACAGGAGCTAGGACTATAAAGAAACCTCAAGACCCCTACGGCAAGACATTATGCCTGTGGCACCTTGGTTTTGTCAGGAAGGGAAGGGGCCTTTCTGCTTAAGCTAGTGCTTCCGTTGGAGTTCAGTCACTTTTAAACAACAACAAAAACCCTTGACAACTTTTTTTTTGCCCTTCTCTCGCGCCCTGCAGCCGCCACCTGGTGAGGGCTTTGTGCATTCTCATGTGCAACCAAAATTAGGATGGAGAGCCTGGCCAGTGGCCGTCCGCGCATCACCAGCTCTGATTATCACAGGCCCAGCCACTCCCCGGGGCCAGCCATCTGTCAGAGGTTTCTTCAGGCCTCAGATGGCTGGCATCAATCAAACGTCTGCCGGAGCCATTGCATAAAGCCTGGGCTACACATGCCCCCAGGACGTGGGTGCTTCTCTTTGTTGGGCAGAACAGATGGCCAGAGTCCCTAGAAGGAAACAAAGTTCTCCGTAAGCCAGGCCAGAGGTGACATCATAGCCACCGTGTGAACTTCAAGCCAACCCCGTAAGAAGGTGATCAGACCGTGAGAATAATCCGGGGAAACTGGGCTGGCTGGGCTCGTGTCTGGGGTAGGTGGGGACTGGGTTACCCCGCCGTTTACTGGGGGTCAGTGGCGTGGACAGGTCACGGATGCCACA
The DNA here is from genome assembly GCF_024711535.1 of Dipodomys merriami. Lineage (NCBI taxonomy): Eukaryota > Metazoa > Chordata > Mammalia > Rodentia > Heteromyidae > Dipodomys > Dipodomys merriami. The sequence goes on from NW_027202971.1 coordinate 1,474,686, forward strand.
GTGTGCACAGGCCGTGCTGCTGTGGACGGGCTCCACACCATGCGTGTGCCGGCTCAGCTCCCGGCTCAACCTTGCACCTTCCATTGGGCCCTGATCCCGTCTCGTGACGTCAGCACAGGCCAAATCCTACCCTCATTTCCCCTTTAAAAGCACGCTGAGACCTTCTAGGGGGTGCCCTGCCCCAGTGCAGGAGTCCCAGGTGCAAACATTCCCCGTCAATGCCTCTATGGATCTGTCAGCAGGAAACAAGGAAGTACTTCTTAGATCCAAGTTGTTCTCTGGGCCAAGTCCAGAGAAAGGCTTCTAACGAGGAAATACCGACAGGCCTGGAGGAGCGGGTGGGGGGACGCCTGGTGGGTTTTGTGTAGAAACTGATAGGATGAAAGTCTGTAAGCAGAGGTAAAGTTGGTAAAGTCAAGTAATGGAAAGTCATCATTATTGGTCCTTCATTTGGCTAGAGGCTGGGGACAAAAGAGAATTTCATTGAGTTCAATGGCATGGTGCAGTTAGTTTTTGGAAATGGCGTGTTTCATTTGTTTCATTTTTATTTTGGAAGAAGCCACAAAAATTAAGCTCTGTTTTTAGAGTAACACGACAAGGACGTTTATAAAGGCAAATTTACTAGGAATTATGGAAGAACGGCCAAGTGATTTTTCTCTTTGTACACTGGCCCAGAGTTCTTTTCTATTTATATGCAAATGTCAGATTCCTGAGCATATTATTTTCTTTGTACAATGCTGAAATTGTGTTTATTTATTTCACAAGGTTTAGGGGAGCAGGATCCTGGTTTAATGTAATGAGGCCATTGTGACACTGGACTTAGAAAACACGTTTCTACTTCCAAGACTGTTTTGTTACTCAAAACACTGTCAGTACCGCTCACCTTAATTCTTATATTTGTATATAAACTTACTCTGTGCACATGAACATAATGATTTATTCATTCTTAAAGTCAGTGTTGACTTTTCAAAGCAGCACTGGGCCTGCTAGAAGTATAAAAGAACCCTTTTGGTCTTTAATTGTCTGCAACCTTCTATCTGTTTAATAACTTTTGAGTAAGAATCTGTCCCTAGTCTGTTTTTTGTGTGGCAATCCCTTTATCTGATTGCTTTCTTTTTTTTTTTTTAAACCTGTGTTTTAAATTCTTTCTGGGAGAACAGCTTATAATTAAAATGATTGTTAATTGTATTTTTAATTAGCAGCTGCTTAATGAGATACTGCAAAAACCTTCTGTCCCCTCAGGGCAGTGAGTGACCAGGAAATAATTGGGACTGGGAAGTGTTATTTACATTTACCTTCCTCCCTACCTTGAGCGCTCTAGGAGCTGCGAGCTGCTGTGATTTTCTTTTGGCTTGGTTAGGGCTAGGTAGGGTGGGAGCAGGAGAGGGAAGCATGGATTTGCAGGTCAGCTTCTTCTTTCAAACCAAGAAAAGCCCCAGGAAAACAGCAGAAGGGGTCTGGGAATTCTACTCAGGGCCCAGATTTAATACTGCTAGTCAATTGCATTTAGACTTTCTGCACAACTCTGGTGACCGTAGTATCAACCCAAGCCTTTGCAGACAGATGTGGAGAGATGCAGTTGCTGGATGCTGTTGCATTCTCAACAGTCTTAAAGCATGAAACTTGCTTCATTTTCCTCTTCCTCGCCAGTCTCATCCCTTATTGGTGGGGGCCCATCCTACAGGATGATAAATGAGAGTGAATCCATTTCAAATAAATGAATGCTAGCTAGACATGCTGCGTGGGCTGACTCTGATGTCTGAATCGCTGGCTGATGATCGGTGCTTCTCAACATCCAAGTCTAAGCCTGGGGGAAGCCAGCATGGCTGGGAAAGTTTCTCATGTCATGGGCCTGAGAATCTGCACCCAGCAAGTCCTGGCCCACACTGCTCTGCTCTGGGTGGGAGGTAGGGGAGGCTTTGGGGAACTTGGGGACTTCTCTCCGGCCGAGGGGAAGGTTCGGGCTCCCCCTCTGCCTGTGCCTGTCTGTCCCGGGCCCTGATGGGTGTGCCGTGCAGACATGGGACTCAAGCCAGCGAGAGAGAAGGCAGCAGCAAGTGGATCCAGGAGAGGCAGCATGGATCACCGGGGCCTTTTGTCTACCAGAGAGAAAGCCAGCAGCAAAGTGCTTTCCGTGGGCTCTTCCTCCTGAGACCTGGCTTGTTGACTCGGTCATAGCAGTGGGTTGGGGTCCTGGAGATGTTCCTCCTTAGTTTATTGGTCCCATTTTCCTTTCCTGCTGTGGGTACCCACAATGCACCGGGAGGCGCTCCCTCCCACCTTTGATCCCCTGTGCCACACACCTGCGTCTGCACAGGGCACGCGGGAGGGCGGAGGAGGGCTTGAATTCGTAGAAGCAACCCCACGCCATTCCATCTTACTCCTTTCAACCATTTTATTTATCCAGGGCGGAAGGCGGAGGCTTCATTTATTCCTTTTCAGCTGTTGATTAATCCTGACTCATAATCCATTTCTGCAGTCCTGTGGGGGCCAGATGTTTCAGAATTTAAAAATTGTCTGGAGTTTACACAGGTAGCACATTTGTCTGCGGTTTCTTATTTGAGGCACCCCGTTGGGGTCTGGGGCCACGCTTTATAATCAAGCGCATTAATTTCGGGGTAAGCAGGACCGAGGGGATTTGCCCTCAGCAGCATAACTAAACACAATCAGTGTGCCAGGCCAATGCGGGTCAGGTTTGCTGCTAAATGAGTTTAGGTATTAAAAAAAAAAAAAACCACCAAAATAAACCCCAGAGATTTTGGTCTCTGGAGATTTCTGGATGGGGGGAGAAGGGGAAGCGATTGTGAGTTGCGTTTGGTTGTGCGTTTACTCCGTATCTTGTTCTCCAGTTCCCTGTGAATAGATACTTGCTCATAGGACAGTGCTGGCTAGAACCAGCAGCTCAGTAAACATATGAGTGTTTACTGCTCTGGTCCCACAGGGGAGGGACATTGTTTCCTGGGGAGACAGACTATTTCCCAATGGGCAGCCTGGCTCAGAAAGGATGCATGAACAGGACGGTAATGTAGGGTTTTTGTTCACGGCCATCCTAATGCAATTTCCATGGTGAGGGGTGCTCTGTTATCCACAGCCTCAGCAACCACCCGTCAACAGCAGCTATTGGGGAATTGAGCTGCTACTCGCTTGAGTAGAGACCTGAATTTTAATTATATTTAATTTTAATTAATTTAAGTTTAACTAGCCACACATAGCCTAAAACGCTTCCCCCTCCTGATCAAGGAAGCATGAAACTAAAGGTCAGCCACAGAAATAGAATTATTCTGAGAGTAATGAAACCTTTTTTCCCCCTCCTCACTTGAAAGAAAATGAAAATTGTTTCCTGAGTGCATGGAACATGAATTGTGGAGCCTGTCTTTATCCCATTTAGGGGAAAAAAAAAACTTTAATCAAACTTGAAACAAGTCCTTGACGTCGTCAATGAATCTAGAGATGTTTTTCTTTTGAAAGTTTTAAGTCACGAGTCAACCATGTCTTGGTGTCAATGAACGCACTAGTTCCGCTTGTAAAAATACACATCATATATTCATTAAAAGGAAATGTGGCCAGGAGAAGATTTTCGGGGTGCAATCTCTAACAGGACGGCACAGTGTTCCCCCTGCTAAGGGCAGAGCCCCTCAGAGAGCCCAGGCTCAGCCCTCTTCCATGAGCTGTGGGGTGTTTGCACGTATTCAGCCTGCAGTCATTGGCACCCGACCCCAGCACCTAAGTGCTTGCTAATCCCCTCTGCACCGTTGGACTTTATTTAGGGGATGAAGATGAGAATCACAAAGTGATGCACTCTGGGTGCTGATGCATTCACTCAAATACTATCCCTCTGTGCTTGGTTGACTGTGGATGTGGAACCCAAGGATGAGAAGCTCGTTCGTTTTAGGAGGAAGCCTGCAGTGGGGGGTGGGGTGAGGTGCTCCTAGAAGGAATTTTCAAAAGCCGTTCAGTTGCACTGGGCAGGTGAGCAGAACAGGGATCTGTTCTGGCTGGCTCCCAAGCCACCTGGCTGGCTAGCTGAAGGGCCTGAGATTCATAGAGGGCAGGGGACAGAGGCGCAAAGCCCATGTGATTTTGTGGGTCTCCGTGTCTGAGCGCAGTGTCTCCCGACAGCTGGTTCAAATGTCTTGTCTGTGTGGTTCTGCATCTATGATGGAACTTCTGGAGGAAATTAGCATTCAGCATGGAGTGGGGTGGGTGGTCCGTTCTAATCTGTCGAAGGCCTGGATAGAAGAGAAAGACCAAAGCATGTGGGGTTTGCTTTCTGCCTGCTCCTCTCAAGCTGCGTTATGGGGTCATTATGATTTCAGGTGGTAGCAAATATGCTCTTATTTCAGTGGCAATCTCTCCACTTACATAGACATTTGCTTTATTCCCACAGCACGAATGTGTTCAATTGTACTGGGTCAGATTTCCCCAGTTCCCTGGCCTTCCAGGCGCCGGATCTGTGCAGAGTCATTGCTATAGGCTGGTGGTGAAGGACTTATTTTGATATGGGGACTTCCGTCAGGGGAAGGGATGCAGGGCTTCCCACGTCATCTCCTCTTACCAAGATGCAAAGGCAAGCCTCAAAAGTGTTGGTTGTCTCATCCTCTGTTAACAAGAGGTGAGACGCTGACCTCTCACCTGGAGCACAGACAGTTCCAGCCTGGTGTAGGAGAACAGCTCTGAGCTTGAAGGAGCGTCCAGTGCAGGGCAAAGCAGCCCGGCCCGGATTCCTCCAGATAGCCAACGGTCAATACAGACTCCAGGACAGCTCGTGTCTGATTGATTGTGTGTCTACGAAGGTGAAGAAGTAAACACAGGCTGAAAGGAAAAAATAGATACATACCAAGGAACTATTGATCCTATTTAACTCTTCACCTGCTGGCAGGAAGCATGGAGGAAGTTTCTACAGGCAGTGGGACTCAACCATCACCGTGAGCACCTGCCCTGTGACTGAAATGTCCACTGGCCAACCCTGGATGGAACGACGCATCTGACAGATAGGATTGTGTGTAAGGTTCTCAAAGGGGCGTAGTGATCTGTATCCGGTTAAGGAATGAGGAAGATTCAAGCTTTCACGCTATCTCAGCAACACAGATAAAGCTTCTGATGCTTTATCAGGGGAAATGCGATTTAGTTAATCTACACTTTGCCGCGTGTGTGTGTGTGTGTGTGTGTGTGTGTGTGTGTGTGTGTGTGTGTGTGTGTGTGTGTGTGTGTGTGCGTGTGTGTGCGTGTGCGTGCACGCGCGCTCTTCCCAGGTATATTTTGTTTTCCCAGTTTTACAAATGGGGAGACTGAGGCTCAAAGGGGTGATTCTTCTTGCTCAAGGAGTCCTGGCAAGTTGAAATGAGCAGGGTTGCCTGTGAACTTGGAAAGGTCTGACCGAAGTCCTTAGGGGTTGAATTTTGGTTCAGGTCGCCCCCTGGTCTAGGACGCGGAATGGCCTGGGCACCTGCAGGACACAGCCCTGTCGATTGCCCTGAAATGAGTGACCCGCTGCTCGTAGATGGCTGCCGCTGACAGTGGCCCTGGTGAGCCGAGCCAGGCCGGGAGTTTGGTGGGCCCAGGCTGTTTCTCCACATGCAGTTCTTACACTTCGTGAGCCTCCAAACCAGCCGAATGGCTTTCTCGCTCAGATGGGAGTAAAAGGTTGGGTAGACCGGAACTCTATTTTCCTTTTCTCTGATGTCCTCGAACGCGGCTGGTAGCTCTGAGAGGGCAATAAAACGTGGAACAATTTGCTCAGCAATTGAAACTTTTTCTTCTATGGAGTCAAACGAGTTTGGATCTAAAAGCAGAAAATCAGGTGGGTGAACCTGAACTCATTCAAACCCCAGTTTCCTCATGAGGAAACAGAGTTGAATCAAAGCAAAATTTTCCCTACGTAAAATTAGAGGAAAGAGGCTGGAGTTCAGTTTGTGCTTTTTTTTTTTTTTTTTGCTTGCTGAAACAAAGAATGGGATCCTTTTTGAAAGTGAGGGGAAATCAGAGGAGTCCCTCCTGGCAGCCGGCCTGGTGCAGCAGGGGCTGGAGTAGGTCTGGCTCGAGGCCTCCCTGGAGCCGGACACCTGGGGCCTTCATCTCTGCAGGAAGCTCTCAGGTCTCTGAGCAAGAGAACCAGGGGTTGTAAAACCAAAAAGAGGGTTTAAGAAGATTTGCGTCTCAAAGGAGCCAAAGGAGAGCTTGGACTGCGGGAATAGTGGGAAGGAGCTCTGGGATCAGCCCAGGGGTTCGGGGAGAGTGGGTGAGGGTGTTCCGGGGCTCCCAGGCCAGGCAGCTCAGCCAGCTTTATGCCCCAGGACCCGGTTGCCTTGGCGACAGACATCTCCCTGTTCCCACAGCTGTGATTCCATAATCGGAAAACAGAGTTCTGGAAGTGGTGGTGTTGGCTGCAGCCACTGAGGGGCTGTGAGCGCCCGGGAGGAAGTCTGGGAGCAGATTTCAGAGATGACGGAAGTTACAGGGTTCGATGGCTTCTCAGGGCACCACCTGCTCAGCCGGTCTGGACACAGCGGGGTGAGCCGGGCTGGGGATTGGCTCCAGGCCCGCCCAGTCGAGGGCTGGCCCTGGGGAGGACACGTGGGAGCCAGGCCTCTCCTGTGGTAGATGGCACGAAGCAAGGGGCGTCATTGTTCCACAGTGTCTGTCCGTCGCGTTGTTTGGCTTCCTAGAGATCCACTCTACCTGACACCTGCACTGGGTAGAGGAAGGAGGGAGGAGTCGTCCATGGCCGCCCTGCGTGGGGCTGGGACCTGCGTGGCCTGCACAGCGCAGTTCTCACAAATGAGGTCGGGGTACCGGTGGCTGAGCTGTAGGACAGAGAACTCGCTGGCAGGGGCTCGGCAGGCCTCAGTTCTCTGTGATCTGAAAGTCAAACCGAGCTCACTTCTGTCTTAGTGTGAGCCGGGAACTTGAGTGGTGTTCACACCCGACACTGCCGTGGAGCGTGGGCACACAGCACCTGTGCACCCCCGTTCATGTGCGGAAGCCATGCTCTAGAGCTGACCTGGGGCCCAACAAGCCACGAACGGGTTAAAGAAATGAAAGTGACATTGTGTACACATGGAATAGTATTCAGTAAAGAAGAAGGATGGAGTCATGTTTGCAGCAATGCCTGGGGGGGGGTGTGATCCATATATCCAGGTTTATGGCATCCAAGACCTCCATCCTGTCCCTTAGTCTGGCATCACCCTGGCCACCCCTAGCATCTCCCAGGCTCTGAGACTCATCTACAGTTCACTTGTCATTCCTAAGTATTTCTTGCTTTTCACAGCTTAGTCTCTGTGTATGGCGTGTGTGTGTGTGTGTGTGTGCGTGTGCGCATGTGCGTGCGTGTGCATGCCTGTGTGTGCCAATACGGGGGCTTGAACTGAGGGACTTGTGCCTTTTGCTTGGCCTGTTCTCTTGGAGGCTGGCATTCTGCACTCGAGTCACAGCTCCACTTCTGGCTTTTTTCTGGTTAATTGAAGGTAAGAGTCTCCCAGACTTTCCTGCCCTGGCTGTCATGGAACTGCGATCCTCCGATCTCTGCCTTCTGAGTAGCTGGGGTTGCAGGCGTGAGCCACTGAGGCCTGGCTAGCTTAGTTATTCTTTATTTATTTGTGAGTTTTCTTCTTGTCTTTCATCCTTTCCCTGACTCAGCGTCACTGAGGCCATTTTCCCCTAGCCAACACTTCTACCTCTCCATCTTTGATCTGTGGCACTACACTGTTAATTGTCTGTCAGTAATCTCATGTACAACGCACAGCATGCTTGAGCCACTCTTTGGGGCCAGTTTCACAGAGATTCCCGCCCCCCCCCCCCCCCCCCCCCCGCCAGGGATGCATGGATGAGAAGAGCAGATTAAACCAGAGCTTGTCGTAGGTGTAGGTAAGAAGATAACTTTCACATTTAAAATTTGAGTCACACGTAAGTTGACTTTTAGCCAAACACAGGGGGATCCAATAAGTTAAGTGCTAAAGACATTTCAGCCGAGTGCTGGCCGCCCTCAGAGGGCTCTTAAATGTCAAACGAACCATTTAATTCAGTCCAGCCAGTGTGCTTGGTAGCCGATGGCACTGTCTCCGTCGTCCCTCCGAGATCAGGTCCAGACAGCTGAGCGAGACTTGAAAGGATGTCACATACAGAACACCCGGCAAGCTACCAGAGCGCGGGGCCTGACGTATTTCTTAAATAAAGGAAAAGCTAACAGTCCTGTTGACGGTGTAACTGACTGGTGTCATCTGTCTTCCCGGCCAGCAGAGAGGGGAATCTCATTTTCAGCCACCCTCCTGTCTTCAGCCCCCGTCTGACTGTGGAGATATTAAGTTCTGGCTGTGCTGAAATTCTAAAGGGCAGGCCGTGCATTTGGTTTAATGGTGTGATGCCAACCATGGAAAACAAGGCTATAAAGTACACGCTGCATCCCTCACTGGTGTCTCCAGGGTCAGGAATGGAGGGATTGGAAGGGAGGGTAAGCAGCTACGGTAGCAGGATGCTGGGGTGGTCACCCTCGTGTTTGTGAAACACGTTTGCAGCTCTAGCACATGAAACCAGTGTGCTGTCGTCTGTGTACATGGGAACTCTACCCTCGCTCCATCCGAAGCCGGGAATGCCGTCCTTTAGATACTAACTGAGATGGCAGAGCAAAGAGCGGGTGGCCTGCGCTGGTGCGGGGGAGATCACGCAGCTGCTGGGACCTGGTTGTGAACCCATTGCCGTGTGCAGAGCCTGATGTGTGTGAAGAAATACAGGAAGGTTTCCAGCGTACGTGTGGGCGTGCCGACCCTGAAGTGCAGGGGATGGGGGCGGGTGTGGAGCTGGGGACGGCCCTGGCCCAGGCTGGCTTCCCTCCGCCCTGACTGCCCCTGTCCCACCGAAGCCAGGATGGACAGAGCCAGCCGCTCGGGGCTCGGGTGGCAGGGAGGCAGGGGTGCAGCCCTGGGATTCTCTCTCCCGGCATCGTAACTGCAGGTGTGCTGCACTAGGTGGCAAAAGAGAGTTAAGGTCCTTGGTCAAGGGAGAGTGACCCCGCAGGACAGACTCTGAGGAAGGGCGGAGCGATCGAAGCAGGAGGAAGGCTCACCCAGGAGTGAATTCCGCAGCAAACCCCGAGGAGGAGGCCGTGCTGCAGACGCCTGGATCCTAACTGGACTTCTGACCTCTGGACGTGGAAGACGAAGCCTCTGGGGGAGCTGCGGCCGCAGCTCTTCTCCCCGTGTTCCCCTCTGGACTTTACTTCTGTGCACCTGCTGTACCGGCTCCTCGGGAAGGGAAACCCCTGGGGTGTGTGGATGCCGCTCTCCCCGGTCACAGTGGGAGGGGCCAAACAACTACCCACAGTGCCCCGGAGCTGGTGGCTGGGCTGGACTCACACCGTGTGGTTCTACTCTGTCACCAAACCCAGAGGGACACGGCTGGTCCACCTGCATGCGTGTGTGTGTGTGTGCATGCGTGGGCATGTGTGTGTCATAGGATTGTGTGACGTAACTCCGCACGGATGAGGATAATGCACGGGAGGATGGCAGAGGTAATCCACTCAATGTCTCCGTCTGCAGCAGCAGCAGGAAACATCTCATTTGACTTGTTTCTTCACGTGTGACTGGTTTTACCTGATCGAGCTATGATGTCGACGTTGTTCATTCACTCGGGCAGCAGGTTCGCGGTTAATTACAATGCTGGGTTCCCTGCTGGACACAAACATTTCCAAACTGGGGCAGAAATGACGCTTCAGCGTTACAGGCCTGGCCTCCGGGTGCTGGCCCCCGGCCGGCCCATCGCCTGCTCCTGTGGGGGACTGAGCACTCCAGGGCCATGCTCGAGGACGCTGGCGGAATCCTGAGAGGCAGGCTCGTCAGATGGGATGGGAGAAGAGCGGTGACATGCGGCCACCTGGCCCAGCCCTGGCTGTGTGGAGCCTCGGCCCGCCTGGTCCCTCTGGACACAGGGTTTCACGAGTCTCTAAACCAACTCCCACCTGCTGCGTGGCTGGTTGGGGGGGGCAGTGAAGACTGGCCTTGAGGGTGAGAAGAAATGCGTGGAGGGGAGGGCAGGGGAGAGGTCGCCGCAGGCAGGAGGGAGGCCACTGCGGAGAGGCGCAGAGCCCTGACACTGGCCCTGAGGGAGGAGGAACGGAGCCAGGGCTGGGTGTTGCAGACACCTCGTCCATCACAGCAGACGTGGAGGGCGGGGGGCAGAGGGCGGAGGGCTCGCTGGCAGAGCTGGGCTTTCCGTGTGGTTGCCAGATGCACAGCCGTGCGTCTCATCATCTCTGAGTCCAAAGGACAGAGCGGTCAGCATGGGCCCCTTGGAAGGCTGGTGTGTGGCCTGAGGCCTGCACAGCTGCCCCCTCAGGAAGGAGGAGGAATGGCAGCAAGGAGAGTGCTTGCCTTCTGCTCTGGCGGCTGGAGATGGAAGGGAATAACGGGAAGGCGTATGACGCCCGCTTTCTCCCCCAGCACAGCTCGCCCAGATTTCAGAAAACGAGAGAGAATGATTGTCTCCTAGTGAGTCATACGTAACCCCACCATTACGTTCAAATTTTACCCCCCAACTGTTTCATACAAAGGGCTCTTCAATGTGGTCAGGGTGGAGAGCCAGGGGAAAAGAAAAAGGAACAGAAGCACACAGGCACAGCACAAGGGCCGAGGACGCTGCGCACTCGGGCTGTGACCACACGGTCAACGCAGAGGGTCTGTGAAAAACGGAGGAGGAGGAGGAGAGGCATGTCTGCTAGGCACTGAGGGCTGGGAGGAGCTGACCCAGCCGGCGGGCGGATCTGCAGTGCGCCTGCATGCCAGCTCTCCCTCTGGGCAGAGGATCAGCAAGAGAAGAATATTGCTGTTAATAAGAAGAGTTTATTCCATTGCCACCTGCTGGCATGGGGGGAGGGGGAGAGAGAGAGAAAGAGAGGGAGGGGAGGGGGGAGCAAATCACTTGGCCAGGTAGAAAGATGTTTCAAAGAATGGAGGGGGCCTCAGACTCAGGTCTGGTTAATTCATGCTTTCTGCCTTCTCTGTCACAAGACCCTTCAGCCCCCAAGGGGACGTATTTTCACCAGACGGCCTGGGAGTGGGGGGGGCTGGTATCTGCTCCCTTCGCCTGCCGGGTAGTATTTCCTTCCATTGCAGGCCTCGGGCGGGTGTGGGGGGCGGGGACTGAGAGAGGAAGAGGTGGTGTCAGATGCAACCCTGGGGACCCTGGGTCTTGAACTAGAAGCCAACACACAGAGAGGCAGAGCCAGGAGCAAATGAGAGGTGAGAAAGAAGAATGATTCATCAAGCAGCACCAACTCACACTTTCCAGTGAGGCGAATTTATGCCACAGGGTTTCCTTGTTTAAGCGGTTGAGCTGGGCGTCTATGACTATAGCACACATCGGTCAAATTTAGCAAAGTCCGCGCTGACGTCAATAATCTCTGGATGGACTGAGTGGGAGGATGGGGGTCTTCATGCAGCTGCTCGGGTCTGGGTGGGTGTGAATGAGGCAGAGGAGGCAGCCCAGGAGAGCCATGAAGGACGGAGCGGGAGCGCCAGGGAAGGTGTGCGTAGGGCATCGGGCTTCCTGCTCCGCCCGGCGTGCTCGCACGGTGTGCCTGTCATCCCGAAGCAGGGTGGTGGAGCCCCTTTCACTCCCGGTGGCCTCCTGGTGATGGGTCATGCTTTCCATGAAGAACCACCTTGGAAAGGGGAGGTCAGCCATAATGGGTCCTTCCGAAGGTCACCGTGGCCCAGGAAGCAAGAAAGCAGCGGAACTTCAAGGAACCAATGGAAAACATCCCTGAGCGGCCGCTCGCTCTCCTGCCTGCTTGTGTTCGTTTCTTCACCATCAGCCTCTTGTTGTCCTGGCCCAACATGGCGTCAAGCCCAAGCATCTAGGACATCACAGTGCCAGTGACCACTTCCTGCTTGAGAGGAGTTGAGTGGTCACTGTTCAGCTAATGGCTTGAGAGTCCCATCTTTGGACCCCACAGAGAGTCACCTTCCTAGCTTGCTGGTGAGCACAAGGCTAGGGAAGACACGTACGGACATTGGTGGGGAATGGGGGGTGGGGGGGCGCAGGTGGAGGCTGGAATAGCTCTGTTTGACATCCAGAATTCATTTTTTTAGACCCGAGGGAAGATTTTGTTTGGCCTGTGAAAACTGATCAAGTCTGACTTGGTCAATGCAATGATGGGCGTAACGGTTCCTGTTCTGTTGCGGGTTAACCTCTCTGATCAAATATCCTAGCATCTTGGTAGAGCAGAGCTACGTCTGATAGTACCCCCCATCCCCACCAAAGCAACTTACTTAAAAATTAGTACACGTCTGCGTGCCTAGAGTCCAGGTGGAAAGCCAATTTCTATTGGCAATAGTGGTTAGTAATAGCCAAGTTCATAGCTATAGATCGTGGATCTTGAGACAGAAGCAGTGTTCCTATGCAGATTACAGTAAGGAATCTGTCTTGGATGGTTTCACTTATTGTTCATAAATAAGAAAATTTAGGTAGAGTTTGTGCTGTTGTCTGTATATGATTTATGCTTGTTGATTACTGTCCTATGACTGTCACAAACACGCGGAGAAATTTGGTGAGTTCCTGACTAAGCTGATTTTATCCCCTTATTTGGTATATATACACCAATCATTAGTGAAAATGTCAAGGTCTGGCATGGACGCTGATAGCATTAGAACTTCGTAGTTCTAATGTTTTCTGCTGATTTGTTTTCAATTGAAAAACCATTTTGTCTTGATGTCATCTACCTAGATTTTTGCCTGCTTTCCCGGGGAGGGAATTCTTGAAAATTTATGTTTCTGTTGCTATTGTGACTGCTGCTTGATTTACTCTGCTTGTGAGTACAGGAGGAGGATTTATGTTAATGCCATTTATTTTATATTGCTCTTTGCTTTTTATTCACCAGTGTCTGTGAGCTACTGTACTGCCATTTTTTTTCCACAGATGATATCTATAAAGGACAGAGCCTATTTGCTGGAATAATTGTACTATTTTTTTTTCTATTTTGTTCCAACACAGACTGGTACTGAAACATTTTCTTTAGTCGTGTGATTTTCTAATTTCTTAGAACTCCATGGCCGTTCCCTGTGCATTTATGATGTAAACGAGCGGTTCTCTCTATAAGTATTTTCTTGTGGCGATAGGAGTGCGTCTCGTGCTCTGAGCTGCCTTCAGAGCAGGGCGTAAACCATGCTTGGGTTATTCTGAGATGGCCACCAAGTTGGAAAAGGGGAACAGCATTTACTAAGCACAGATGTTTGTGAATTCTTTTGGCTATACTTCGAGTAGAGTTCTCGTGTCAAATGTGGGACATCTAATTGAATTTGAATTTCAGATAAATGGAAATGTTTTCAGCCAATCACGAACATCGCATGGCATACACTTACACGGAAATGACTGCTCGTATGAAATTCAGAAGGACTGGATGTTCGATATTTCGTTTGCGAACGGTAACCACCCTGTTCTTCAACCGCTTGCTGTAACTCTCACCTGCCCTGCGGCCTCTTCGCTCTGCCTGAGTATTTATTTCCCTGTATCTAAGGATCAAAATTCTTCAGGGCCGTTAGGAGGAATCTGAAGCAGCTTCTAGTGTACAGAGGGGAAGTTTGAAGTTTGAGCATGGTTGTCCGCAGCCTTTCTGTGCCTGCGAACAGAGCAGAAGGAAGGCTGTCAGATGTCTGACGTTGAGCAGGAGGGACACGATGCTGGCAGCCATCTTGGTTGTTGTCGCGTTCCTCAGCCGGCTCAGGTGGCCTCAGTTCTCCCTGGGGAAGGGCAATTTCACAGAAACGCTCAGGGCAACGTTCAAGATCTCTCACTAATAGGTCTTTGCTCATCAGTGATAAAACCCGAGCCTCAGAAAGGTCTCAGGGATCTTCTCACCCAGGCGGTCAGCCTCCCTGTGGCCCCAAACAGCAGCACCGAGAGACTAACACCCCACAAACCTGGGGCCCAAATGAGCTCAGGCTGATCTCTCAGAAAAGGTGAGGGAAAGCCACCGTCAGAGCGGGTATTTAGCACAGCATATCCATGGGCCACTTCCAGAATTGCCCCCTGCATCTTCTGTGCATTCATTTTCCTTTGTGGTCTGCTGCTAGGATGTCCGTCCGCCTGCCTTGCTCTCCTCCCGCGCCATTCCCACCACTCTGCGTGTCCCTCCGAGATGATGAGCACCATCCCCACATACTCATGCACAATCCCAACTGGTTTTCATTAATTAAAATTCTCACCCAGTATAATTACCTATCGCAGACTATATAATTACAAAGTGGGATCTTTATTGACTGTAATCAGAGGGTTTGCTAAGAGCGGAGTAAGAGCTTATGAAGGCTGTTTGGCCTACTTAAATAAACAATTTAAGAACGAGTCACGGTTGCTTCCAATCTGGGAGAGCCAACATGGTCTCCCAGAACTTTCCAGAGCCTGGGGGCTTAGCCTTCTGTTTGTTGCATGTCATTATTATCTTTAAGTCGTTGTATGAAGGGGTTTTAAGTCAACGGGCCATGAGTTCCACGCCATCTCCAGGTATTTTCTAGTTCTTTCCCCGGGGGCTGGGCTGTGCTCACTGGTTGTGGAGTTGAGCGTAGGCATCTTTCTTCATTTTATTTCTGACAGGGGGGTCTGTCTGTGTGTCTGTCTGTCTGCCCCGTACTTGGAGCTAATTAGTCCTTTCACTACAGGATCAGTGTTGCGTGTCCATCCCAAGGTTCTTTGACAGGAACTGAGTCACGGATGGGGGGCAGGACAGGTGACTCTTGCCGCTCCCTGCGTGTGTCTGGGCCTCCCGAGGTCTCTTCCTGCGAAGAGTCATCTCCTGCAGCAGGCAGGGCAGGGAAAGCAATTTCAAGAAACCATCGGAGCGAACAGCCTGGTCCTCATTCTGCCGGGGACCCGGGTCGCCTCACCTCCGGCCGGGCAGAGACGGATGCTGTGTTTGGAAATTAAACAGAGGAGCGATGGCTTGCCAGGCGAGAGGCTTCTCCACGCGCATCCCGGTGGCTTCATAAAGCGTTCCTAAATTCTGATATCACACTTTGTGGCAAGCTGGTTTTGTGGCAAAATGAGGACCTGTCAGCTGATGTTTATGGCTTTCCATAAAAGCTTTCAGACAGAATTTGTCTTATGTTGTGTTGGAGGTACAGTGGCTCAGGAGCAGAAGCCGCTCAGTGCTCCCTGGGGCGGTGGGTGGGGGAGGGGATTGTTGCAGCTTTACATTTCTAGTCCCTTCCTCTGGGGGAGGGCTGCATGTACAGATGTCACACACGCTCGTAACGGGAAAAAATAGTAACAATGGATACGGATGCTTCCTTCTCTTCTGTGTGTTAACCTCACAGAAATTAAATGCTAACTTGGAAGATAGAATTTTGAATGTTTCCCCCCAATTTGGTTGTCAGCGTACCCATGTATGTCAAGTGGTGAGTCTTGGTTATGTGGCTCCAGGAATGCTAGGGACTCTACTCCACAAACACTTCATCTGCACCAGCCATGTCCACCGGCGGGAGGCCTGCTCCCGAGCCCTTCAGGACAGCTGGGAATGTAAGTGCTGTGGTCTCCACATGGGTGCGCCACATCTACCAACATTGACTTACCACATCTATCATCCATCCACCCATCCGCCCATCCATTCATCCATCTGTCCATCCATCCATCCATCCATCCATCCATCCATCCATCCATCCTCCTACCCACCCACCCACCCACCCACCCACCCACCCATATATCCACCCACCCATTATTCTATCTATCTATCTGTCTGTCTGTCTGTCTTCATCATCATCATCATCATCATCATCATCATCATCATCATCATGATGTCATCTGTCTACTAAATTCTGTTGTCTATAATCTCTATCATCACTTAACCTTGTCTATTCTTTGTAATCTATCTACCCATCTACCTATCATCTATCTATCTATCTATCTATCTATCTATCTATCTATCTATCTATCTATCTATCTATATCTATCTATCTTCCTAAACCTTCTATCTTCTATCAATTATCCATCCATCCATCCACATTGCTATTCATGGTACATTAGCACAATGCAACTTGAAGCTCCACCCCTCAGGATTTTCAATACTATATCGATTTCAGAATTTTGGAAATTGCTTAAGTGCTTTTTTGCCACTTAGTCCCTCACAACAATTTCCAGAAACATGTGTGAATCTGATTTCCATTTTCCAGATGAGGAAACTGACACCCAGAAAGGTGACATGGCGGTCATAAGGGATTTGAGCGGGAGGTTCCTTGCTGGACTAAGTGCTACAACAGAGGATGCTGATTGGTTAAGTACAGCCCTCTTGGCCATTTGGCTCTTCCCAAACCACATGGTGAACTCCAATCAGGGCAGTCACTTAGAAAACAAGAAAAAGGAGAAGTGAGGGGCTTTAGGGATGACATGGCATCTCCAAACTGCCCTTCATTCCCAGCAGCGCCCCACGGCGCCTCCTCACCCCGCCCACTTCAGGGGAAGGAGAGGCTCCCTCCACCTGGGACTCCAGTGGCTTCTTCACCACACGCATCCAGGCACATTGCAGCCAACTGACCAGGGAGCTGTCGCAGCTCTCCTGGGCCTCTCTACAAACTTGAGCTTACCAATTCACGAGACCCCCTCCCCCCAGGACTGACAAGCCCTGTCACTTGGCACTGCCTTCATCACACCATGCTCCTCTTCTGTCACAGGGGGTGACTAGCAACAGAGAGCTGAGCTGTGCTTACTGGGAAGTGGTTAATGACTGGCTGGCTGGGGAAAAGGCTCTGATTTTTGCCTCTGCTGATAAAAACTTCCAGTAGCGTTGATTTCATTTCCAGTGTCTCTGGCAGCTGCTGTGCTCGGGGAAGGGCTGCCTGTGGGGCTGGCTATCAACTTGAGATGTATAGCAGAAGTGGCAGAAGCCTGTCCTCCCAGTCGGAGCAAGGAGGACAGGTTGGCCCCGTTCCTTACAAGGCCTGCTCCTCGGTGCCTGGCTTAACACTGGCACCCGTGCTCGCTGGCCTGGAGTGCCACACTTGGCGAATCCCAGAGCAGTTGGTGATACCATCTGTTCAAGCTGGACATATTTCATGTCCCAATGAAATTGGGGATCTGTCCAAAAGAGGTGTGGCGTGCTATCAGGTAGGCAGCTTGCCTACCCGGTGAGGTGATGGATGGACGGAGACAAACGCCTCTCAGGAAATTCAACTGAGAAATGAATGACAAGAAGCAAACTACAGTCCAAGAGGGACCCAATATCGAATTTGGAGATTATTTTATTTTCCTTTTCGAAACGCCGAAAGGAACCCAACCAGTGTAAAAGCAGGACTGAACCTCTGAGATCCGGAGTCCTGACTGTGAAGACAGGGTTGTATTTCCTGGGGGGCCTGAAGGAATTTATTAGTTCTAGGAAAATCTGCTCTTCTCTTCCATTTAGAGGATTTTATTTTTTAATTTTTAAAAAAGTAGTTGTCTGCCTGGTGGATCTAGTGAATTGAGTTTCGTTTTTGCAATTCTTCATTTGTTTATAGGTAGCTGGATTCATCAGCTTCTATCTTTTAAAGTTTTCTGGTTGCTTAGCAATGAGTTATACAGCAAACCATTCTCCAGAAAATGGAAAAGGCTGGTGTTCAAAGGGAATTCAAAGTGTGTTTTGTGATTATTTTTTTTTTTAAAACCTGTCTAGAGGGCTATTGTTCAATGACAGTTTTGTTGGATTTTGTCTATAAATGAAGCGCATCCTTTAGTTCAATTAATTCCATTAAAAACACACTTCTGTCACATTTTTGGGCTGAATGCAGCTCATTCTCATTGAGACAGAGAACTTCAAAGATCATGAGATGACAGAGAGGATGATGGGAATGCACTCCATATTCTGATAATTTACAGCCCATAATTATGAAATGAGGTGTTTAATTACGTAAGACTGCATATTTTCTGAGATTAAAAGCACAAGGCTCTTTCAAGTACTTGTTTTCATCGGTTCCTGTTCTTTTCATATTTTATTCAAAGCAATGTCTGTGTTTGTCTCTGTCACTTAGACATCATGTCTCCTACGACAGCTGCTGACTTTGTTTCTCCCTCCCCTGCACAGGATCGACTTCTTGTGAGAGCTCATGAAATAATTGTTGAATTGAATTACATTTGAAATGTGCTGAGAAACTCAGCTCCCAGCCTCCAGGATCCTTAGCTTTAATGTCCTCGCTCTGGAAATGTGAGTTTCCATTCTTATCTATGGGAAACTCCCCTCCAAGCAGAGAGCAAAATGTTCGTGTAGAGCCCTCTGCGTTCCTGTGGGCTTAGCTAAAGGAGCTTTGTACTGTCCTTGTAGGCTGGAATCAAGATACATGGCAGGAGACAGTTCCCCAGGATAAGAAGAAGTGTTGACTTTTAAATCTGAAAGATCTAGCTGACAAATAAGAATTGCATTTATCACGCGTGGGGTGTTAGGCGATGTCACACTATCTGCACACGCTTGGAAGGGTGCATCCAGCGATGAACAGGTCCACGGCTTCCGAAGTGTGCTGTGGTGCCCGCGGAGGCCGCGCAGGCGGAGGCCGGGCAGGCGGGGGCCGGGCAGGCGGGGGGGGGGGGGGGCCGGGCAGGCGGGGGCCGGGCAGGCGGGGGGGGGGGGCCGGGCAGGCGGGGGGGGGGGGGGGGCCGGGCAGGCGGGGGCCGGGCAGGCGGGGGCCGGGCGGGCGGGGGCCGCGCAGGCGGGGGCCGCGCAGGCAGAGGCCGGGCAGGAGGGGGCCGGGCAGGCGGGGGCCGGGCAGGCGGAGGCCACGCAGGCGGAGGCCACGCAGGCGGGGGCCGGGCAGGCGGGGGCCGCGCAGGCGGGGGGCCGGGGAGGCGGGGGCGGGCAGGCGGGGGCCGCGCAGGCGGGGGCCGCGCAGGAGGAGGCCGGCCTGGCAGCGGGGCTGCGTCCCTCCAGCCGTTCCGGAAGGCAGCGCCACAGCTGGGGAGCGCGTGCACTGGGCACAGAGCTGCGGCGGGGCCCAGCGACTCGCCCCGGGGCTCTGACAGTGCTGGCAGCAGCGTCTGAACGCTTAGCTGGGATGAAGAAGAAACACTCACTTTTGTCTCTGCACAACCCCGAGAGTCTTGGCTGTGACTATAGGAGATGAGGAAATTCAAACCAGGGCGGCAAGCTCCAGGGTGTTTCTGACGGCCTCTGGTGATTGGCTGCTCCCGTTTCTGACGGCCTCTGGTGATTGGCTGTTCCCGTTTCTGACGTCCTCTGGTGATTGGCTGCTTCCGGCTCCCCATCTCAGCCCCCCGGGCCGCAGATGGGACGCACATGCGCAGTGCCCGCCATGCCTCCAGGGCGGGCTCGTCTTCAGAGGCTCTGCCCCTGCTGCTAAACAGCATCTTGTCTTTAAGAGGACATGAACTTGTCAGACTCTGTAAATTATTACTAGTTAGTTCTGTGCGTCCTGTGTGCTTTGTTGGATTCAATGAGGGGGGGAGGGAGGAGGGAGGGAGGGGGAGGGAGAAGGGTGGGGGAGGGAGGACGGGGGAGGGGAGGGGGGAGGGGAGGGGGGAGGAGGGAGGGAGGGAGGGGCAGGATCTCTAATGTCATTTCCTTGGGTGTTCATCCAAGAGCTCTACCGAACCCCCGGTCTTGATTTTGAAGTGCTTTAGCGTTGTATTTCTTGACTGTGTGGGATACAGGGAAACCGGGCACACCGGTAGGGAACGAGTCCAGGCAGGCATTGTTAAGAAGCCTAAATCCCACGCCTCCATTGGTGGCTTCGTGCTGCAGAATAGAAGCCCGCAGGAGCCGCGTGCTGTGGCTGGGGCGGGATTGCTCCGCTGAGACCCACAAGCCCGGATATGACATTTCCATCACTAAACACGTTCATAAAACCCTGGAGAGAACAGACCTTTCTGACCACGGGCTCTGCATGGCTGCGGAGCAGCAGCAAGGCTTGGCCTGTTTTCCATTTGCGTGGGAATTTCACACAGCACAGGTATCCACACAGGATGCATATCTATTATTGCAGCCCAGGCACAATGCACCGTACTGTCCGGGCTGCGGCTCACAGGAAGATGGGCCCTTGTGTCTGTGCGGATGAAAAGTCCTGCTTGTCGACTCTCTGTAAGAGCCGGGGTCCTGGAGCCCACTGTCACCTGTGATCACAGCGCTTGAGCTTGGGTGAATGTGCGATCATCGATCATGGTGAAAGGCTGGGGGTGGGAGGCAGGGAGGTGAGGCCTGGCCTTGCTCTTAGGATTTCTTAGAACGTGGTGCTGAGGCATGTATTACCACTGACTTCTCTACGGCTACAAAAAAAGAGATCTCTATATGGGGAAAGAGAGGTATTTTTGGAGTTAATTATGCACTCCAAAAGAATAAAGAAACGTCGTTCTCTCCTTTTTTTCTAATTCTAAAGAAAATGAATTGACACAGCAATCAAAAGATTGAGGCTCAGGTACGTGGATGTGACTGGGCTCCATAATTAATGTCAGGCTTGATGGAGCTGGTGTTTGTGTTGAATGTGGAGTCTCATCTCCTTTGTGTCAACACACCTATGTGTGCTTGTCGTAGAGCGACTCCTCTTATTACTAATAGAGCGGGGGGGGGGGGCGCTGACTGGACCTGCTGTTCCCGAGGCCAGCCCGTAAGCTCGTCCCTCCTGCTTCCATCTCTTCCTCCTCCCCCTCCTCCTCCTCCTCCTCCTCCTCCTCCCCATCCTTCCCCTCCTCCTCCTCCTCCTCCTCCTCCTCCTCTCCTTCCTCCTCCTCCCCCTCCTCCTCTCCTCCTCCTCCTCTTGTAATTTCACAGATGACCAAATGGACACCCGAGTACCGGGCTATCTTCAGCCATCACACACTGGGCATGTGTTAGAAGGGTTTTTTTTTTTTTTCTTTTCTTGAGTGCAAATAATGGAAAACCCCAACAGTGTAAGTGCACGATTTCCACAGGTAAGTGGCTGCTGTATCAGTTCAGTTTAGGAAGTCCTTTAGTCCAAGGGGAAGAGGGCAATCTGTGAGGGGCTGGACTTTGTTCCAGGCCCAGTTTTTCTCTTCCTCCTCCTCCTCCTCCTCCTCCTCCTCCTCCTCCTCCTCCTCCTCCTCCTCCTCCTCCTCCTCCTCCTCCTCCTCCTCCTCCTCCTCCCTCCTCCTCCTCCTTCCTTCCTCTTCCATCCTCTTCCCTTCCCCCTCTCCCTCCCTCTCCTCCTCCTCCTCCTTCTTTTGTAATTTCACAGATGACCAAATGGACACCCGAGTGCCGGGCTATCTTCAGCCATCACACACTGGGCATGTGTTAGAAGGGTTTTTTTTTTTTTTCCTCCTCTTGAGTGCAAATAATGGAAAACCCCAACAGTGTAAGTGCACAATTTCCGGAGGTAAGAGGCTGCAGTATCAGTTCAATTTAGGAAGTCCTTTAGTCCGGGGTGTCTGTGAGGGGCTGGACTTTGTTCCAGGCCCCATGTGCTCCGTCCTCCTCAGCCCCAGCTGTATTCAAGCAGGAAACGATGTGGCCGTGGACGGCACCCGTGACGTCCATCTTGTCTCATTTATTTGAAGAAAATGGGGTCCCAGAAATCCTTCTGCTGCCCAGCAGACACCTGCTCACCAGGACTGAGTGCTGGGGACGCAGAGTGGAGCCAGCTGACCGCAGTTTTCGACGCTGTGGACACGGCAGGTTTTGAGGGAAGCAAGTGCTGAATAAGCAACAGAAGTATCTAGCCTCACTCACGCTGAAATGCACAGGGAGGTGGACAAGGGTGCTCCAGACTGAACAGAAGCCTAGACATCTATCTGGGGGCAACACCAAAAGTGCGTGCCGAAGGGTGGACCGATGCAAGCGGAGCCGAGAAAGAGCGAGGCAGACATTTTCAAAAGAAAACCAGCACGAGGCAGAAAGAACAGGGGCCATGCGCTCAGAGGAAGGGAAAGAGCATGGCTGGTTCCCTGGGCAGTGTCCGTACACATTCGTTCCCAGCTCAAGTGAGCGCCTCACGGGCTTTGCTCTTCCTCGGTGCCGGCAGCCACGGAAGGCCCCATGCACGCTGCATTCAGAGTTTTGTGCACACAGGTGCCTCTGTGGACCTTCTTCTGCAGTTAGAGCTGCCAGTGTTTGTCGGCTATGTGGAGGATTGCATCCTGCTCTGTCTCTTGGATCCTGGGTTTTTTCCAATATCCCTCGGGTGACCCTAGGGAATCTCTCAGGCTCTGCTTGTCACGCTGCTGTCAGTCGGTTGGTCCTGTTTTGGATCTGACCGCTGGGCAGAGCCTGCCTAGAGGACGTCACACATCTTGAAGGGCTGGGTGAAGACAGGACTCATTGATTGCCGCTCAGTCCAGTGTAGACAGTTCCTACCCTGCCTTTTCTGTCGTGATGGAAGCTGACTTGAGGGAATCAAGCGACAGATTCTTGGATCATGAAGGTCCTCTAGAGAGGAAGGCAGGCCAGCAGCTGTGCTGTGTGCACGTCTGAGTGTGGAGACTTTGTTGGCCGGGCTGTAGGCCCTCCTGGGCCTGGGAAACAGCTATGGGAGGGGGGCTGAGTATTGAAGTTCTGAAATCTCTCTTGTTCCCTCCCTCCAAAACTTGCCCCAAAGATGTTTCTGGGATGTTGGAATTGTTGATACGGCAGTATTGTCACAGCTGCTTGCCCACCCATAGTTTAAAGAGGAAAATCAATGCGTGTGGCAAAGCGCGGGCTCCTATGTCGAACGATGGGAAACATCAAGGTGTGCTTAGATTGTTACAGGCAGCGGCCATTCCCTGCCCCCGGCCCGCCTGGCATGGAGGGAAGGGCAGACATGGAAGCTGCTCTTTGCCAGTGACCAGCTCGCGTCTGAAACTTCACCACTTGTGCAGAAGCTCACTAATTTCACAGGTGCATTTCCCCATCCAAAGAGTGCAAACAGGAACACAGAGGCAGGTGCAAAGACCAGGACAGTGCAAGCCAGCCACAGAGGCCGGCGGCGGGGCCTAGGGGACACAGCAAGTGGCAGCGTGTATGGCCGGTGCCGCCATCCTCCTCAGCAATCCTGAGGCCCTGTGGATGCCCGCGAGACTGACGGCAAAGTAACCCGCTCTAGACTCTTGAGCAGTGATGCCCTGATGTGTGCGCCTTTGAGCTGATCACAGCGCCCAACGGCGCCATCCCAGGGAGCGCAGCCCATGGTGGCTTCCATCCTCTAATGACGGAGTCAGGTCAGAGGCCATCAAAGTCACCACAGTTCACAGCAGTCACAGAGCGTATCTGTAGGAAAATAGATCTCTCTCTCTCTCTATTTCACCATATGGACTGATGCACTGAAATGAAAACAAAATCCAAAACCAACGAGAAAATATTTAATAAGTGAATGTGAGATGTGAGATCTGCAAAGCAGGTGTGCATGGTGGAGGGGGGGGGTCGGTCTTCTTGTAGATGTGTCTGCTGGATACCAGTCAGCCCTGCTGTGAGACTGACCATCCCAGGACTTCAGGGAAGTCATCCAGTGCTCAGGGAACCATCCAGCTCCTCCTGCCAGAACTCCAACTGGTGACACAATGAAGCAGTAAAACCAGATGCTCGCCGAGGGTTCTGTTGGCATTGGAAATCTCAGATCAATCTTTTGTAAATTCCTATTTGCTTACATTAATCAACCCAGACAATATTCTAAGCAATTGAATCATGAATGGGACCACCTTGTTTGATGTGAGATTTGTTGCTTCACAGGCGATTAAATATTTGAAAACTCTGCAAAGTCGTGCCAGTGGAATTAGGAGAGTGGGCTGGGCACCTCGAGAAATCTAAACAGGAATGGAAATCATCATGGACCGTTGACAATTGTTTTATTTCTGATGTGATTTCACACCCCGGGATTCTGACGGCTTTTATTGGGCAGCGTAAGGCTGAAGATGGCTTTCCTTCTTAGTTTTCTTTAGGATCATAATTGCTTTAGAGGGTCCTTTTGAGTTGTCGCCATTTTCTGTTAAGTTAGGGGCTCTCCAGACTTGAGGAAGCTCAGGGAAATGGAGCAGGGGTCCTGCTTGATGGGCGCACTCCAGCTCTGCTCCTGCCTCTATCCTGGGGTGTCCGATTCGCTCCCCCCCTCCCCGCTCCCCACACTGTAAACCTCCTCACCACGCCCCACCCCCTCCGGTGCTTGTGGCTGTCCTGCTGTGAGCGCAGGCAGGTGCTTTTAGGAGAGCTGAGTCAGGAAAAATAGAACAAACTGCTGTGCTAGAACTTTCCCCCTCGTCAGCCTTACCCACAGGAAAAGGTTTATAACACGCCATCTCTGGAGAGGATGGTTTTTGGGTAACAGGACCACTACTTAGCGAGTTTTACTCATCCTCAGAGCAAGGATGGATTCACAGCTGGGGGAAATCCCGTCTTGTGTGGTTGTTAAAAAGCTGGCTCTCTGAACAAGCTCCCAAGTCCTGTGAGGGCCCTGGAATTGTGGGTAATTGCTACCCCAGTATTACATCTTCTAGTCACCCATAGTCCCGGACTCCAGTCTTTCTCCTTCTCCCCACTCTGCTGCCAGCTTCTGGACTAATGTTGGTTCCTCCTTCCATGACCTCCCTGAGGCTCCCTGAATGGCTAGCCATTCACACCGTCAGCTCGGACCTCTCGCTCCTTTCCAGTCACGTTTCTTTTCAATCCTTGTGAAGGAGGTGAGTGCTTTTACCATACATTAAAATACCAATCAGGTGGGGAACTGCTGATGTGGGAGAGACCAGAACAGAGGAAAATAAGAGAGGGGTCGAGGCTCTGTGTGGTGGACTCCGGAGGGCTGCTTGGGAGAGGTGGCGCTGTATTTGAGCCAGCTCTTGAAGTACATGTCGGGTGCATCTTGGGGTTTGGATCCTATTTCTCCGCCAGTGCTTTGTTTTGTTTTATTTATTTATTTTCTGGGAAGAATGAGACATAAGCCATGCACGGCAAGTGCTGTACCAGCCAGCGTGATGACTCCAGCCTGGCAACCATGGGACATTGACCGCATAGTCACACCCAGAACATTCCTCTGGTATTCACACCAGGAGCGTTCCCCGTGTGTGTCCACGGGGACTTGCTGAAACAAAAGCACAGATGATCCCTTTTCTCCCCCGAGTCCCGAGTCTGACTCTCACAGGCATGCCCTTTCCTGCAGTGTCGACTTCATTTCTAACAGTGCTACGCAACTTTCTCAGAAGACGGAGCTGCCCCTGCACACGGAGTCTACATTCTCAGTTAAAATGAACCCCGGGCTTTAGCTCTCCGAGCAACTTACTGCCCTTGACGTGACTTTTCCTCCAGGTCTGCCGAGTTCTCTGCAAGTGATGAGTAGGAGTCAAAGTCCTCACCTCCACTCATGGCTTTTGTGGCTCGTGGGAGGTGAGAGTCCTGCAGACTTTTCCGGCCTGCATTGGCTTCTACTCACAGCCCTCAGAGCTCAGCCTTCTGGGAGGCTAGGATTACAGCCATGAGCCATAGCACCCTGCTCGCTACCCCTTCTGGTGAGCAACGCGGGCTCAAGGGAAGCCACGGACCAGGAGGCTGACTGCTGCCATCTCTGCCACCTGGTGGGTTTCATTTCATGCCCCACGCTCTGATGCAGGAGAGCATAGCCGGGACAGTGAGGATTCTGAGCATCTGGGTTGAGAGGCTGCTCCAGAGAGGGTCCCAGGAGACGCTTTGTGATCAGCTCTCCACTGCTGATTTCACAGCAAGCCCGCGCCCAGGAGCATGTTGCCGGCTGGGGACAAACTCCAAGTCTCCACATTTCTAACTGTTTTAAGTACAGCTCCAGCAAGCAGATTTCCCCTCCATTGAGGGCCCTTCTGCTTCTCATATCCCAAAGGGCTGAATTCAGCAGCCACTTGCCGTGGATAAGATCAACTCTAGCCACATAAGACCCTGGGTGTTTCAGACCTTCAGAGCTCTCCGACTCAGAACCCTTCCCCATCCCCCCCCCGGCCATGGGGAGCAGCTGCCTGCAGCTACCTGGACAGGTGAGCCTCCTAACGGGGTGTGTGCACACCCTCTGTCCCCAGGTTGTGACCCCTGTACCCAAGCCTCTGGCCGTCCCCTGTGTGTGACCACCCAAATAAAGCTTGCCACAGGCCACCAGTACCTCATGGTTGTATCTTATGCCCAAGGTCTCAGACTCTAGTATAGAGAAGAGTCCCAGGCACATGGCTTGTCAGGGGCCCTTTGTTGGGAGTAGTTCAGCTCAATCTTCAACCTGCAATGCCGTGAGGTTTGCACCGCCATGCAGCTGGCTAGGCCGTCCAGGCCCCATGGAAATGAGATCAAGTAGTGAAATAGCGTCCGTGGAAGATGGGGTCTAACTGGAGTACCTGCCGTGGGTGACCGCAGCTCGGGTAGAGCTGGGCCGCCTCCTTCACCGCAGGAAACGTCATCTCTGTTCTGGGCTCTGATCCCTGGAGTCCGTGGAAGAGCAAGCGCCGCGGTCCACACCACGCTGCTCGCCACGCGGTTCTAGTATCTCACCAACCAGAGGACCCACAAAGTGGTTGGAAACATGCCATTTCTCCTCTCATCCCTCCCACAGCACCGCTCAGTCACAGCCCCGCTTCTGTTTCTCCTGGCTGGTAGGGGGACATTAATATCACCAAGGCTGGACCCTCCTGGGGGGGGAGGCGGGAGGTGGAGGGGGGAGTGGAGGGGCGGGGGTGCTTCACACGTACAAGGGTTGAAGAAAGTGTATCTTTTGAAGTGAAGCTACAAGTTGCTCA
The DNA here is from genome assembly GCF_024711535.1 of Dipodomys merriami. NCBI lineage: Eukaryota > Metazoa > Chordata > Mammalia > Rodentia > Heteromyidae > Dipodomys > Dipodomys merriami. Next base: position 1,501,308 of record NW_027202971.1, read on the forward strand.
TCATAAAGTTTTTAGAAAATCCAGTCTTGATCACTTTTAGATCTAAATGTCACTCACCTTGAGGCACGGAAAAGACTCCTGCTGAGCTGTGGGTCTCGTGGCCACGTGACGGGTGTGGATGAACAACGCACAGGGGAAAGTGACTGAACCTTTGCTGCTTTTTTTTTCTTTCTCCTTTGAGTCTAGAATGTGCTCACCCTGGTGGAGTCATTTTGGATGGGAGCGGTGGTGGTTAGACATGGCGTAGATGGTGACACTGGAATCACTTCTGGTTGACTTCAGACAGACAGACGGGGCTCCCCAGAGTCAGAACCCCTGGCGTATTGCAGCCCTAGGGCCTGAGACAGAGCCTGGCCCCTGCGAGGGCTTGCTGGCCATTGCTGATGGAGCAGACCCCTTTTTTCCAGAGTTGCATGCACTCTAGGTATGTATTGGTGCTTGTACAGCCTGCAGCACACCGGATCCTCTTCTGCTGCTGTAATGTGTCCTTGTAGAAAATAGTCAATTGCCTTAAATGTGGTTCAGACTGTATTACTCATTAAAGTGAGTCCCAGACAAGATGGTAAGAAGATTAGCCAGAGCTCCAAAGCAGCAGCTACTCTCAAGGGCATAATACAATTATTCATTTGCTAATAACATAGACACACAACGACTTAATTACAGTGTTTTGCTTTGAAATAGAATCGTCGTGATTTCCACATCAGAGTATCTCACTAATGAGATTTGCTAACTGTTATTGGCAATATTGTGAAATGCCCTTCGCTTTTAAATCATTTTCTAAATTGCTAATGTCATTTGTGTGAGAGGAAAAGTTCCCACAATCTCTGTGAAGAGGAGGAAACATTACTGCTTGGGAAAACATTCACATTCATTTCTTCCTGGGCAGCAAGAGCACATGGGTGGAAAGAAAATGGCCATTTCTGATATTTTCTCGGCCTCTGTATCAGTGACATTCAGATGATGACCAGATGGCAGGAATCTAAAGATCAGAATTATTCATCAGCACTCCACAAACCCAGCAGCCTCAAGTCAAATGCCCTCTCTTTCTACTGTCCCTGTGTAGCCTCTCATTAGCGCGTGACCTCTTTGGGCTCCAGTCTCCTCATGCATAGCATTCATTCTTGGGCTCAGCAGGGAGTTCCTTAAGGGAGTCAGGAAGACAGTGCCAGATGGGGGCAGACCGACTTTCCGATTTCCAGCCCTTCACATTCTAGGGGAAAAGACGCGAGTCCTGTAATGAAACATGCTGCAGGCACGTTTCAGGCTAGCTAGTGGGGTTTTTTTTAGGCCCATGGAATTAGGGAATTTAATTGAGAAACCCTTGGAGTGGGTCGCTCAGGAGGATGGCTTTCACAGAGCTCTGAGAATGAGGAGCTTACTTGAGAGATGTGGGAAAGGAGGCATTCCAGTGCGGTGACCGCGCAAGGGCTCTGAGCGGGGCTCACTGAGTTCGCACGGTGCTGCGTCCAGCTCGCAGGGTGCTGCGTCCAGCTTGCGGGATGCTGTGTGTCCAGCTCGCAGGGTGCTGCGTCCAGCTCGCAGGGTGCTGTGTCCAGCTCACAGGGTGCTGTGCGTCCAGCTCGCAGGGTGCTGTGTCCAGCTCGCAGGGTGCTGTGCGTCCAGCTCGCAGGGTGCTGCGTCCAGCTCGCAGGGTGCTGCGTGTCCAGCTCGCAGGGTGCAGTGTGTCCAGCTCGCAGGGTGCTGCGTCCAGCTCGCAGGGTGCTGTGTCCAGCTCGCAGGGTGCTGTGTCCAGCTCGCAGGGTGCTGCGTCCAGCTCGCGGGATGCTGTGTGTCCAGCTCGCAGGGTGCTGCGTGTCCAGCTCGCAGGGTGCAGTGTGTCCAGCTCGCAGGGTGCTGCGTCCAGCTCGCAGGGTGCTGTGTCCAGCTCGCAGGGTGCTGTGTCCAGCTCGCAGGGTGCTGCGTCCACCTCGCAGGGTGCTGCGTCCAGCTCGCAGGGTGCTGTGTGTCCAGCTCGCAGGGTGCTGCGTCCAGCTCGCAGGGTGCTGTGTGTCCAGCTCGCAGGGTGCTGTGTCCAGCTCGCAGGGTGCTGCGTCCAGCTCGCAGGGTGCTGCGTCCAGCTCGCAGGGTGCTGCGTCCAGCTCGCAGGGTGCTGTGTGTCCAGCTCGCAGGGTGCTGTGTGTCCAGCTCGCAGGGTGCTGCGTCCAGCTCGCAGGGTGCTGCGTCCAGCTCGCAGGGTGCTGTGCGTCCAGCTCGCAGGGTGCTGTGTGTCCAGCTCGCAGGGTGCTGTGCGTCCAGCTCGCAGGGTGCTGTGTGTGCAGCTCGCAGGGTGCTGTGTCCAGCTCGCAGGGTGCTGTGTGTCCAGCTCGCAGGGTGCTGCGTCCAGCTCGCAGGGTGCTGCGTCCAGCTCGCGCAGGGTGCTGTGTGTCCAGCTCGCAGGGTGCTGCGTCCAGCTCGCAGGGTGCTGTGTCCACCTCGCAGGGTGCTGTGTCCAGCTCGCAGGGTGCTGCGTCCACCTCGCAGGGTGCTGTGTGTCCAGCTCGCAGGGTGCTGTGTCCAGCTCGCAGGGTGCTGCGTCCAGCTCGCAGGGTGCTGTGTGTGCAGCTCGCAGGGTGCTGCGTCCAGCTCGCAGGGTGCTGCGTCCAGCTCGCAGGGTGCTGTGTGTCCAGCTCGCAGGGTGCTGTGTCCAGCTCGCAGGGTGCTGTGTCAGCTCGCAGGGTGCTGTGTCCAGCTCGCAGGGTGCTGTGTCCAGCTCGCAGGGTGCTGTGTCCAGCTCGCAGGGTGCTGTGTGTCCAGCTCGCAGGGTGCTGTGTGTCCAGCTCGCAGGGTGCTGCGTCCACCTCGCAGGGTGCTGTGTGTCCAGCTCGCAGGGTGCTGCGTCCAGCTCGCAGGGTGCTGTGTGTCCAGCTCGCAGGGTGCTGTGTGTCCAGCTCGCAGGGTGCTGTGTGTCCAGCTCGCAGGGTGCTGTGTGTCCAGCTCGCAGGGTGCTGTGTGTCCAGCTCGCAGGGTGCTGTGTGTCCAGCTCGCAGGGTGCTGCGTGTCCAGCTCGCAGGGTGCTGCGTCCAGCGGCGACCTCCATGACGTCTGCAGGAGCTGCCCCTCCCCCAGCCGGAGGACGCTGCGTCCTCAGCCAGGCGTTCCCACAGGGTTTACTTCTTTGGCCTCAGGCGGAGATTGCCTCCCGTTAAGTGTGTGCACGAGCACACGTGTGTGTCCAAGTTCCCTTTAACCCTAGTCTCTGGGCCTCTGTCCCCAGTGCTGCTGACCTGAGAGCCCTTCCCCTCTCCGTTACACTGCCTGGTTGCTGATAATGGGAAGTCCAACCAAACGCCTCCCATCGCCACGTTCTTCCTGCAAACAGCCCTTGCCAAGAACTGGGGCGGCTCGAAGACCACGACCTCCCCGCCGCCTGCAGTGAGCGCCGGATGTCCGGTTCTGGACGTCCCCGTCCGGCTCCGCTGCCGCCGAGCGGTTCCTTCTGCGTGCTGGGTCACACGCGGCGCGTCCCATTGGCTCGCCAGGCACAGCGGCGCGTCCCATTGGCTCGCCAGGCACAGCGGCGCGTCCCATTGGCTCGCCAGGCACAGCGGCGCGTCCCATTGGCTCGCCAGGCACAGCGGCGCGTCCCATTGGCTCGCCAAGCACAGGCTGAGGGAAAAGCCGGAAGTGCGTGGAAAACTGTGTGACTGGAAGAGCCGGCCGGAGCGCCTGCTCCGACGCCTGCTCCGACACCCGCTCCGACACCCGCCCCGCTCCCCTGGCGGTGGATCCCCTTGGCACCAAGAGCAATGACGGCACCAAACAGGTCCAGTCCGGGGCCGGTGGGGCTCGAGGGAGCAGGGTGGACGGACAGGGGAGGGGCTAATGTCACCCCGACTTCACAGGGGTGGGGCTGAGGGATGGAGAGGCCTGACGGGGACCCGGATGCTGGGCAGACATGCCGGGCCTGCGGAGGCCATTCGGTGCCGCCTCCATCGCCCGCCCTTCAGTGGGGCCGGAGCTCTCCCCTTGGCTTCCGCGCTCCCGGCGGGTCACCCCAAGCGGCCAGCCGATCTTGCAGAGCGGACCGAGCTCCACTGAACTGGGACCTAGTGGGAAATAATGGTCCAGCGCGGAGCAGCGACGGGGGGTGGGGGGCGGTCCTGGGGTGGAGACCGCGCCTGCGCACTCCTCTCGCCTCTTCTGAAGAACTGTCCAGTGTTGAGTGTGACCTTGTAGGGCCAGGGAGCTTGTCACCCATCTACCCACTGTGGGGGTGGCGTGGACATGCGTCAGGGAGCGTGTCACCCACCTACCAGGTGTGCGGACGTGGACATGCGTCAGGGAGCGTGTCACCCATCTACCAGATGTGGGGACATCGACATGCGTCAGGGAGTGTGTCACCCATCTACCCACTGTGGGGATGTGGACTTGTGTCAGGGAGTGCGTCACAATACTGCTCCCCCCAGGTGTCTGGACTCTGGATTAAGGCAGCGAGGATGAAATGTGAGACTGACAATGGAGCAAGGTGGGGGGGATCTGTCATCCTCCAAACTGATGGAAGTGCGTCCAGTCACACACACACACACACACACACACACACACACACACACACACACACACACACACACACACACACACACACACACACACACACACACACACACACACACACACACACGCCATGCTAGGAAGTCAACCACAGATTAAAAAATAGAGATAAAACAGAATCTGAGGGTGATGTGGCAAGATTTTACTGACAGTAATCTGGTCAGCATTTTTATTATTTTATTTATTTATTTTTTTGGTTGGTCATGGGGCTTGAACTCTGGGCCTGGGCGCTGTTCCTCAGCTCTTCAGCTCAAGGTGAGCGCTCTACCACTTGAGCCACAGTGCCACTTCCGGTTTTCTAGTGGTTTATTGGAGATAGGAGTCTCACGGTCTTTCCTGCCTGGGCTGGCTTTGAACCGTGATCCTCAGATCTCAGCCTCCTGAGTAGCTAGGATTACAGTTGTGAGCCACTGGCACCCAGTATATTTTTATTATTTTAAAACATGAGCTGGGTGCTGGTGTCTCACACCCATAATCCTAGCTAGTCGAGATTGAGAATCATGGTTCAAAGCCAGCCTGGGCAGAAAAGTCCATAAGCCTCTAATCTTCAATTAACCAGCAAAAAACTGGGAGTAGGGGAATGGCTCAAGTGGTAAAGTGCCAGCCTTGAGTGAAAAAGGTAAGGGACAGCGTCCAGGCCCTGACTTCAAGCCCTAGCTCACAAACACCCCCCCCCCACCTCCAAAACTGAAAAAAAAAATCAAAACAGGTAAAGTCTTCTGCACTGAAAGACAAACTGGCCATGAATTAAAACTTGGAACTCTGTGGAGGATATTTCCTTTTCTTTGATGTGTTTAGCTGGTGAAGTTGGCCAGAGGGCTAGAAGATGCTCCATGTTAAATAAAGCCTAAAATATAGTCAAATTCCTGACAAATGAGTTTATGTACAACTTCCATAAAAATAAATGAGTTTAATTGCTTCAACTTATAAAGTGCTAATTTAAGGAGGGAATAACTTAGCCTGTTGCTCTAATTTCTGCTCTCTGACTTTAAAGCATAAAGCAACTGGCTTGATAATCCCGTGACAGGCTCATGAATGAGAATCAGATTTTTAACTGAAAATGGATATGATTAGATATGATTAGAGCTTTCTCTCTACTCCACCATTGTGGAGTAAGCCACAGAGGACTGAGCCTTCAAAATAATTAACTTCTAAATATATTTTTTAATGCAAGAACTATTGAATTATTTTGTTAAGTTGCAGTATAGAATGGTGCATATTTGGAGCATTGTTTGTGTGTGCATGTGTGCATGCATGGGTTTGCATGTGTGTGCATGTATGATTTCTTCTCCCTGCTGTGTCTGCGGACGCTCCTGGCCTTCCCGTGTGGCACCACTGCCAGGGGAGTATTTACTCTTTGCAAGTCCACCAAAGGAGGCAGTAATGACTCCCAGGAATCGAGGAGGAAACCAAGGCTTGATCGGCATCCACACCGATCTCTGGCTCTCTCTGTTCCAATGCTGAATGCAGTGTTCTGTTTAGTGTCTTCATCATTCGCAGCAGGAGGGGAGCCGGGGCCCGCTCCCTCCACCATGGCCGGGATAGAAACTCAGAGACATTGTGTACAAGCTTCCCGGTACGCTCTGCCGCACACGCCGTGTCATGCTGACAGTGTGTCTCAGGTGATGAGGACAGGAAATTAGGATTTTTTGTTGGTCTGTTTTTTTTGATTAGGAAGGAGAAGCTGGTATGGTGTCATATGCTTGCAAACAGGAGGTTCAGTCTTGAGGGTCATGAGTTCAAGGCCAGCCTGGACTAAGGTCCAGGCCAGCTTGAGCTACATTGTGAACTCCTGTCTTAAACAAGGAGGAGGAGGAGTTAAAGGAGAAAAAGACAGAGGAAGAGAAAAAACGAGAAGGAAGAGGAAGAGGAAAAGTCAGTCCCAGGGTTGTACCAGTTTCAGGAACGGTCGGGCCATGGAGTATTATTAGACTCTGGCCCTCTCCCTTCACACACCTCAAGCCCTACTTGTCTTTTGTGTTGCCAGCTACAGCTGCTAGCAGAGTTCCCGTTGAGCTGAACTACTTCCCCAAGCAGGACTTGCCATTTTAAGCGATGAGAGGAGTTCCGCTTTGTTTACTTTTTGTATTTACCCCAAATGACGCGGTGGGCTGCTGGCTTTCCACAGTGACTGTGGGCGTCCGACGGTCATTAGTACTCTCCCATCCCTGCACGAGCTCCGTTCGTACCTCGGATCCCTGCACCTGGCCCGGCCCCTCAGCTCTGGGTTCCACGTTTGCACACATCCAAGGACACGCTGGATTTTAACGTGCCCTTAGCCGTGTGGTGGGAGGAGAGCCTTCTCATTGTGGCCCAGAAAGAGCTTTGGTCAGATGCTGAGAAAATAATTAGAAGGACAATAAATACAAATTTAATCTAAATGAGGCCATTAAGAGTTGAGGCTTGGCCTTCTGCTGCTGAGCATTATGCGTTATATGTGTCACAAACCATTGCACTAAGAACAAAATGGAGCTAGACCAGCTAATGTCACTTCAAACTCCCATTTACCCGAGTGCACCGTGCAGCTCCTCTCCTTGGTGAGTCAGTCTGTTCAGCGTGATTGCCATTCATGGCCGGCGGTGTTTAATCACATTTCCAATGTGCCTCTCAGCGTGCATGTGGATTCTGGGCCCCACGGCCCAGTGGGGAAATGGGCCAGGCCAGGCCGTCTGCACGCAGTGTCTTTTTACTCTGTGAGTTAAACCCCGGCCGGCCTGATGCTGGGAAAGGAGCCCTGGCAGCGTCCAGATGGTTCCAGCTGCTGGGATGGGATTCCCTGAGGAGAGGCAGGACACACTCACTTCCCAGCTGGGTCCCAGCTCTGACTCCGTGCTTGCTTGACGGCGAGGGTGGAGGGGGTTTAGCCCAGGCCCCGAGGAGGTGAGGCCTGTCCTGTGTGTTTCGTTCTTCAAGATGCAGCATTGTGAGCTCCGGGAGGCATGCCATCCCGTGCTGTCTTCCCAGCAAGCATGGGGAGACAGCATGTGACTCCTCGGGGGCCTTCACCCTCGGGCCGGACTCCAGCAGCAGTTCTCTTCATCCTGAGAACTGCTTGGATCCAACAAGCTACTGGATTTTTAAAACTCTCCAGTACATAGGAAGCCGTGGGAGATTACCCGGCCCCAGTTATGCAGGCCAGCCCACACGCGCTCCTTGGTATTTATGTGTGTATGCACGTCCGCAGGTATGTGTGTATGTGTGCGCTTACATTCCTTTAGAGATTCTAGCTGAGGTAGCAACATTGAACAACATCACATGCGCTTGGCACAGTTACCCACTGAGTAGAAGCAAGGAGGGCGGCTGCGCCTCCCCACACCCAGGACGGATGACGTAAGATGCCGCTGCTCCGTAGAGAAGCCCCGAATTACAGTCAGCCAAGCAGAGACATGAGCGAGTTATTGGATTTTCATTAATTGAGGAGCGTTTCATTCTTCCAGATAGAATCCCTCACTCAGGGATATTTACACACTCTTTAGTTGACAAGAGCCAGCAAATCCCTTTCATTGAATTTCTGCCCAGATGAGGGCTGGAGAGACCCCAGGTTAATTGAACATGATAAGAATTCTCATTTGGATCTTGACCCAAAGGGCGTTCAAGCATACCATTCCACAGCGAGCTCGTTAACTCTTTCCTCACTAACTTCTCAAGCTTCCCGGAGCTGCCCTGGGGGCCTCGCACTTGAGGATGCTTTAGGTACGTACTTTGAACTTCAGTTTTCCAACAGCTCATTTGCAGTCTCTCTCGTGAAGAGATATCGGTGTGTGTGTGTGTGTGTGTGTGTGTGTGTGTGTGTGTGTGTGTGTGTGATGGGGGAGGGGGATGGGGGAGGAGAACTAGAGAGAGAATGTCTCTAGGATGCCGAGCGCTCCTGCTCCTTCAGGGAGGGTGGCGGCTCCCGTCGCTTTTGTGCCCATGGAAAAGGTCGTCCTCGGTCTCCTTGTTGGCCCTGAGTCAACACTACTTTCAGAAGACTCTCGCTCCTCTGCCTGCCTTGCTGATGGACATTGCTTCTGAGTGAGACCTTTTATTCATGATCACTCTTTGCGCATGCTCTTCCTCACAGATATTCCAGTTCTGAAGGGATCACACGTTCATTAAGCCCCGATTCACACACAGAGCCAAGGGGTGTGGTGAGAGGTAGGACTGCGCTGTCACTGAACTCAGGCTTCCCTGAAGTCTCCAACGCCACTCGTGGTGGCTGGCAGCCGGAGGACAGGGGCTCAGGCTGAATCTTCTGTTCTCAGAAGACGGTGGCATCAGGTGCCTGGGTACAAACTGAACGCAGCCACCCACACTCATCCTTGACTGCTGGAGCCTGGTTTGGGAAAGGAATTTTCTGTATCTATTAACAGAAAATGGGACTAATTAGGACTAAGTCGGTAGACAAGATCCTAGACTGCTGGGCAGTAAGACTAATGTCTTCGTGAAGATTAGGCATCGATCTGCTGAGCGCTGAGGGTGACGTGGAGGTGGCTCACAGTGTGGCCAGGGCAGAGCCACTGCTTCGCCGGTCCACACGCCATCTACCCAGCCGTTCATCCGCCGTCCACGCACCTGCATCAGGCTACTCATCCATGCGAGCGCACATCATCCATGCAGATGATTGCAGTGTTTTTAGCTGCTTGTGGAGAGAAGGTGGGGCTGGGAGGGGGGGACAAAAGTAGAAGCAGGGAGTCTGACCTGGAAGACAGTGAACATCGGAGAGGGTGTGGAAGGAGTGAACGTTCTTCTTGAAAGCAGAGTTATTGAGCCACAAGTCATATGCAACAGGACTCATCCATGAAAAACTCCAAACTCTGTGGCTATTAGAAACTGCCTGTCCACACTGGGTAAACACTTCTAGAAAAATCACCTATAACCTTAATTATGGCCTGAGGAAATGGAGAAGGCTGGGTGTTGGTTTCCTTTGATGGATCTGTTGGTTTACCTTACAAATTGGTTCTAGAATGATTAAAGGCATACTTATAGAAAGAGGAAGGCGGATCAGTTTTTGTTGCTTTAATTGGCCAGTGTTACTTCGTTGTGCACTATTTTAGCCATCTTCAAATCCCGTAAGCTTTTCTGTTTCTTTCTGGAAAGATGTGTGTTCTTTGAGAAGTCATCCTAAACTCGTGCATGGCTTTACATGTTCCCCAGGCACCAAGTTCTTGTAAATCAACAATGGGGAAGATCAGTAGTTGAACTTTCTTTGTCTGTACAAACACTGCTATTTATTCAGAAGAGTGCAGTGCACACATGCCTGCTCTGAAATGTCACAGCTCTCAGGAAACCCAGTGTTAGCAACCTATGAAATATCCTCAAAACCACTTTCAGATTACTCAGCTACAAACCCTGGATGGCTGTTGTATCCACGGGCGGCCCAGCAGGACATGGCGGTACACAGAGGTGAGGCTTGTGGTGGCCGGGACCCAGGACCTCAAACAGAGACAACGTTCAGGAGTGTGAGGAAGCTGCCACCACAGGCACATAAAAGGGAGAAGCAGAGGACCTGGCTTTTTCTAGTCTCAAGGCGTTTTCTTTTATTCCCAGGCTTGCAATGCAAGATGGTGGTCACCACCCAGATTCTATGTGTTCGTAGAGAGGTGGGTGGAGTCAGGAAGAGAAGAAGCACCGGTGGTGGCTAGCAGGGGTCATGGTTGCTTATCAGAGGAAGTCCAGGAAACGCTTAGGGATGTCCCCTGGCATGTGATTGGCTGCTCTGGTCACATGTCTGTGCTGACCTGCTGTGATTGGCAGGGCTGGGTCACATGTCCTTGCTGACCTGCCCTCATTGGACTCCTGGCCTCAGAGAGGCTCCTTGGGTAGAGTGCCTCTAAACGAATAAAATGAAAGTATGTGTTTACCAACAAAGCCAACTGTATGGACATGTTATCAGAATGCCTTTGCAAAGCAACTTACGTTGCATAACGCACGCGCATCTTCCCTGCCGAGTAACTCCCGGCTCCTGAAGCTGAAATGCACATCCATGGTCCTGCAGGACATCAGGAGGGTCTTAAGGGCACATGCATACGACCTTGAGTCAAGGTCAAAGACAACTTAGAATTTCTTTCTCCAGGTTTTGTTTTCAACCAAGGCAGAGCGGGGGAAGGTTGCATCCTTGGGCACCAGTGGCACCTCTGGGCCAGGAGCGCGGGATGGGCCTGGACAGCGCCCCTTGGAAGGTCCCTCGGGAAGGCAGCGGAGAGGGTGCGGGTACGCCACCGCCTGTGGGCGCTCCATGCAGCTCCCTGCGTTTCATTAAACCCGAGTTCTCTATGTAGCACGCAGATGGCTACAAACCCAGGCAGAGATGTCTACTTAATACTAACCTTCTCCTGAACACTGGCAGGTGCGTTGCCAGCAGCCTCAGGCTCTGCTCTGTGGTCTCCTTCTGCTGGAGGCGGAGCTAGGCAGGTGAGGAGGCAGGAAGTCCCTCCTGGAGTGGCCCAGGCTTGGAGGGAGGGATCAGGACCGATGGCTGCCCTGGCCATGGTTGGCTGTGGGGAAGGGGAGGCTGTGGAAGGGGGGGTAACTATGCTGGAGAAGCAGAAGAGGCAGGTAAGGGAATCGCACTTAGCGTCCAGTCCCTGCATTGCACGTACAGGCCACGAGTCTATGCCTCTTCCCGAGCCTTGGTTTTCTGATCTGTGATGGGGCATGGTGTGTCCGGCTGCCTAGGGTTCAGCCAGCACACAGGAAGGGGAGGAGCCGGGCTGCTGTCGTTTCCTGTGGAGCAGAAGTCAGGAGGCCGGCCTCACCCAGGAGGCCTGTGCGCTTCTGACTCTGGGGAGGAGCCTCGCGAAGTCGGCCTGTGCGCTCGTTTTCAGGACTCACACGCAGGAGCTGTGCGTGGCGTTGTGATTTCTGACTCTCGTCGTTTGAAGGTGTGGAGCGGAGCCTCTGTCACAGCCGCTGGTGCCGAGCAGGGCTGCTCTGAGATCGGGTGGGCGTTCCCTGGTCACATGGCGAGGACTCGGGTGTAATGTCTGGCTGTTGGTGACCACTGTGGCCTTCCGAGGCAGAGGCCGAGATGGGAGGCCAGGAGAGGTGGAGCGGCCTCTCCCACGTCAGACAGTGAGCGTGTAATCCAGCAGGACCGGGTCCAGGTCCTCAGGTCTGCCATTGGTTCTCCAGCTCCGTCTTCGGCCAGGCAGATTCCTCTCCAACCTACCTTGCTCTGACTGACCCAGGACTCTTGCCTCTGTCCTCACGTGTGTCCCATTCCTGCGATCGCCCAGGTCACAGTGGAGCGTGGCGGCCATCTCGGCCATCATTCCCAGGCCTGCTCCAGAGTGGACCGCCCGAGTTTCAGCCGGCCTCCGGAGCATGGGGCCTCCACGGGGAGCCTGGGCGCGTGACCCCTGTCTGGAAGTCCCACGCCGGTTCTAGTGACACGGAGGGCCAGCGTCAGATCTGCACGTTCACCCGCAATCGACCAGCAGCTGCACAGTCTCCACCGCTGCGGGGACACTTTGCTTCCACTGGGGCTCCTTCTCATTCCACCGCCAGTTGATGCAACCTTCTGCTCCCAATCACGGCTGAGGACATGGTGATTCCAGCCCGAGTGGCGGTTCAGATGGTGCACTGGGCCGCGGCCGAGGCTCGAGGGGTCTGCATTCCCGCGTTGGAGGCTTCATCATAAGGAAGGACTGGCCAGCCTCAGGGCATCGCAGGATGGGCCATCCTCCACCCCAGGGCTCCGGCCGCAGCCGGGGAGGGTCTCCAGCGCTGCTCCACCCTCACCCTGTCTGGTCCACTAAGATCCCGTGGCTGCATCGGAACAGGGTGGGAGGAGTTCTGCCGTCCTTGGTGTTCCCACTCCACCAGTCCCAGCCTAGGCCTGGCTCCCAGGTGGCTCAGGGAGAGCCCTTCCCCGGCTCCCTGGCACCTTCCCCGGCTCCCTGGTACCTTCCCCGGCTCCCTGGCACCTTCCCCGGCTCCCTGATACCTTCCTGGCTCCCTGGCACCTTCCCCGGCTCCCTGGCACCTTCCCCGGCTCCCTGGTACCTTCCCCAGCTCCCTGGTACCTTCCCCGGCTCCCTGGTACCTTCCCCAGCTCCCTGGTACCTTCCCCGGCTCTTCTTCCCTGGCTCCCTGGTACCTTCCCGGCTCCCTGGCACCTTCCCCGGCTCCCTGGTACCTTCCCCAGCTCCCTGGTACCTTCCCCGGCTCTCCTTCCCCGGCTCCCTGGTACCTTCCCCGGCTCTCCTTCCCCGGCTCCCTGGCACCTTCCCCGGCTCCCTGGTACCTTCCCGGCTCCCTGGTACCTTCCCCGGCTCCCTGGTACCTTCCCGGCTCCCTGGTTCCTTCCCCAGCTCCCTGGTACCTTCTCCAGCTCTCTGGTCCAGGCTCTCCACCGCTAGTCATCTGTTGAAGCCACAGGACAGATGGCTTGCGTTTCCTGCTTGAGAGCCTCCCGTGGCTTCCTGTGGTGCTGAGGAGCAAAGCCAGCTTTCTCGTCCTCACCTAGAGATGTCCTCTCGACGGGCTCTGTCTGCTTCACTTACTTCTGCCTCTCTCACCACAGCCAGCCTCCCTCTTTCCAGGGTCCTCTTACCTCAGGACCTTTGCACAATCCAATCCCTAGGTCTGGGAGCTCGCCTCTTAGTCTTCAGCCTTGTACACCTGACTTCCTCTGTGGACACGGAAGTCCTTGTGTTGAAATGTCACACTAGTGACTGGATTTTTTTTCTCACTATCTTGTAACATGATCAGTTCACATCCAATACTTGGTAGCGCTTGCTGGAGATCCTCTCCCAAATGAAGCCCTCAGAACTCATGCTTATCAGCCACAGAGCTGACGTGTGCTTTTGGCATCTTAACTGTAACGTGTCTGTTCCCCTCTGCATGAGGCCAGCACTCACCAAGGAGGGACCCGTAAGACTCCGTGTCCGCTCCCGCGCCCCGCGGAGCCACCTCTCAGAAGAGACCAGGTGAGAGCCAGGCAGTGCCGGACTTGAGGTTGAGGACTGAGATCGGGACCGCAGAGCTGGCAGCTCCCAGGGCACCAGGTTCCTCCAACGCAGATGAAGTCTTTATTTCTGGTTGGCTGCTAACAGCTTCGCGGCTTCCTCTGAAGTGATCCTCTCTTCAGTGTCATCTCGTCAGGTTGAAGTTTTAATTAAACAGCTACCATTTGCTCGTTAGTCCTGTGGCAACCCAGCGTTCTATTCAATTTTAATTTGGCCCAAGCTGAGGAAGATTTCTGCAGACACTGAAGGAGCACTGATAATGAGGTGCCTGCGAGAGGAAGCGGAACCCACTGGAGTGCGGGGAACGGAAGATCCACACCCAGCCATAACGACCCAGCGCCGGAGCCGGGCGAGGCCGGAGCCACACAGCACTGGCACAAGACAGCCGCAGCCACAGGACCATGGCTGCTCTTGCTGCCGCCTCCTGTCCCCCCATCCCTTCCAGCAGACTCTCGGAGGGTCTGTGAGATCTGTAGAGGAGGAGTTGTAGCATGAATACAGCGGGAAAGCGTCAGTCTTGGTTGAAAAGGAACATACATATCTATATTAATTTTAAAAATCAATTTTATTAGTGTTCGCTAATGGTCCAAAGGGGGTGTTTTTTGAGGCATTTCCACACATGCGCATACTGGGGATGGATCAAAGTGACGCCGTCGGTGGCTCCTCCCCTTTCACAGATCTTGGTTGGTTTTAGTGGCTGTTCTCATGAAGCCACATTGGGTATCAGTCATTCAGTTCCTCTCAGCCCCTCCCTCCCCCCCATCCCCCGCTGCCTCTCAGATAGCGCCCCTTTACGTTCTGTCACCGCCGCCACCGCCTCATCATTCTTATTACTACTGAGTGTGCCTTCCGTCTATGACTGTGAACATTCGACATTCGTCTTTGTGAGTTTGGCTTCCTTTATAGATTAAAATCTAGCTCATATCTTTGTGATTGGAGTTTGCCTTGGGGAGTCTCGAGGAGCCAGACTTCTGTTGGAAGTGCTCGCTTCGCACGCGGTGGCCGAGAGCTGTCTCGGCACGAGGTGCGGGGTCCCCCCAGGCCCCGCTCGTCTCCAGGGAGAGCAGGGCGATCCGCTAACGGGACACACTGGAGGCAGGGACCAACGTCACGGAGCCACACTTAGACCTGTGTCTGAAACAGCCACGGGCAGTCATCAGGCCTCAAATGCGCACTTCTTCCTAAGAACCTTTTGTCATTTCTAATGGCTGCATAATATTCCATGGTGTATAGATACCACAATTTTTGGATCCATTCATCTGTGGTGGGGCATCTGGGTTGTTTCCATATCCTAGCTATTGTGAACAGTGCTGCAATAAACATGGAGGTGCACGTGTCCTTATATTGGTTCCTGTTGTTCAGGGTAGATGCCTAGAAGTGGTATGACTGGGTCGTAAGGGAGGTCAATCTTTAGCTTTCTAAGGACCCTTCAGACTGCTGTCCAAAGTGGTCGTATAAGTGTACATTCCCACCAGCAGTGTAATAGGGTTCCTCTTTCTCCACATCCCCTCCAGCATTTGTCGTTGGCTGATTTGTGGATGTGGGACATTCTGACTGGGGTAAGGTGGTATCTCAGGGTTGTCTTTATTTGCATTTCCTTCACCACCAGGGATGATGAACATTTCCTCATGTGTTTCTTTGCCATTTTTATTTCTTCATCTGAGAAGTCCCTCTTTAGTTCCCTTGCCCATTTAGTAATTGGTTTGTTAGGTTTGGAAGGGATTAGTTTCTTGAGTTCCCTATATATACTGGATGTTAACCCCTTGTCTGATATATTGCTGGTAAATATTTCTTCCCAATTAGTTGGTTGTCTTTCTAGCTTGGTTGTGATAGATTTAGCTGTACAGAAGCTGTCTGACCCTTCTTAAAGTCTGCCTTTCTCGGATAAACAAGTTAACTAGTAAAGTGTCTCCTTATCCACTACTCTGAAAGCCACATTTTCTAAGCCCCCTCCCCACCCAGTTTTTAACTTTATCTTGCTCAGGATAGCACACTGATCCCCACGTAATGTACCAAGAAGAAAAGCCAACACTTCAGTACCCCTGCATTCACATAAACCAAGTGCTTTGACTTTAAAATCGCTCAGGGAAGAGGTGTGGAAATGTTATGGAAGGACCCCGTGACAGGACTCAACAGTGGATTTACAGTGAAGGCCGACGGCCTGTGCTTCCTGCGTGTGTGACACGCAGCTCCAGAACAAGGAGTTCCCAGAGGACGGCCACCCTCACGCCTGCTGGGACAGACAGACCAACAGAGTAGAGTAATTCTAGAGCCAGTGCAGTTTTTTCCTTTGTGGCAAATGAAACATACAGATAAAGCAACACAGACTAGAGCCTTTTCCCCATGAAAGAAGACGTCTCTTTAGGCTGAATGAAAGCAAAAATAAAAAAGCCCGCTTCTGTTGCGCATGCTTGCTCATGGAGAGCGTGGTGATTTCACCAATCTATAGGCCGCTGGCGATCACAGCCTGCAAGACACACAAGGGAAGCCTGCAGATGAAAGGAAGTAAACATTCTCTCTAATCAAATAATGTGCTACTTAACTTTCAATCAATATGCCCACATTTCTAGTCTGAATAAAACATGACTGGCTAATAGAGTTCCATCAGGCAGCAGGGCTAGCGGGCCTGTGCTTCCCAGGTCTGGCTGCAGCAAAGGGACTGCGGTGATCACAACAACAGGCACAAAATGGAAGGACAAAGGAGATGCACTTGGCATTTGCTCTGGTGGAGGTTGTGCGAGTGAAACTCGACGCTCTGGAAGCAAGTCTCTGTTGCTGTGAGGGCCGGAGACGCTGGGTGTCCACGTTTATTCTCAGTAGTCAGTTGGTCATTTCCATGGGGTGGGTAGAGCTTTGGGAATCACTGCAGGGCTTCAGGGGATCCTAGAAGTAAAAGTGGATGAAGCCGGACACATTAGCTCACGTCTGTAATCCCAGACACTCAGGAGGCTGAGATCTGAGGATCACAGTTTGAAGCCAGCCTGGGAGGAAAATCTGTGAGACTCTTACCTCCAATGAACCACCAGAAAAATCTGGAAGCAGAGCTGTGGCTCTGTAGAGTGCTAGCCTTGAGCACAAACAGGCATGAGGACAATGCTCAGGCCCTGAACTCAAGCCCCAGGATGGCAAAAAAAGAAAAAAAATAGTGGATGAATAGAGCTTCCTGACGGTAGCGACGGTCCGGCCACCTTCCGAAGCAGACAAGCCAGGAGGGATCGACTCACTAGCAGATTGCAGAGGTTGGGCCTTGAGCACTCAGTTACAAGGAAAAGATGGATGAAGATGTGGCTTCTGCCTTTGCTTTGAGAACATTTCTGTTTTTTCAGGACAACTTCATTAGGCAGGGAAGAGGGCCAAAGACAGAACTAGGCTTTTTTTTTTGTATTGCCTTGGAATAGAGAAGAGAAATCTCTTTCTTGTGCTCTCTCTCTCTCTCTCTCTCTCTCTCTCTCTGTCTGTCTGTCTCTCACTCCCTCTCTAATCAGTTTCATCTCAGAACTTCCTCTGGAGGACCTCTAACTTGGCTCTAATCATCAGCCCAAGCCCCTAAAGGAATTGCTGGGTATCTGTCGGGGGCCGTTCACCAGGGTGGGGGTGATGGATAATTCTTGAATCATAGGTTCATCCTGTGCATAGCTGTCTATGTTCAACAAGAGACAAAATAATGCACATCAAGACCACAAACAGACAAAACAACAAGTGAGACGCTTGCTTCAAGTGTTTTACTTTAGAAAAACAAACTGAAGATTCAAAACAGTTTCCAACATAACCCTTGGTCCTGAGGCATTGGGAAATACAGACCGCGTTGGTCTATGTTACCTGGAACTTCTTTTGAGAGTTTAACAGGAGAAAGGTAAGCTCAGAAAAGACTTTAGTTTGAATGGGACCTGGGAGACAATTGATTGGATTTCTGCATTAATAGACTGCTTTGTCCATCCCATATTCATTCCTCCACTGAACACAGAGAGTGTTACTAGCCCCATATACAGGGTCACACTTATAACTGAGAGCATGATTTGTGATCTGGTACTCTTATTGTATTAGATGAGATTTAAAAAAATCAAAAAGCTCCACAGTAGCTGTTGAGGTCATATACCACAGAATAGAACAGTTAGGGCCGCAGATCTAGGAAGGACGTAGAGGAGGTGACCTTGGAGCTGAGCTCTGCAAAGGTGGCAACGCCACCCCTCGTGTGAAAAGTTTGGAGCTATGGAAGAACATGAGGCGTCAGAAATCTGTCCTAGTCATTGAGCACTCCATTTCATGAGAACAGAAGTGGCAGGGTCTGTGGTTATACATGCAGAGTCTTCAAGAGCCTTGAGACGTATGCTGGAGTTTGGACTGAGCTTACCTGCTCAGAGTGGTACAGCAAAAACATACATACTACTTTTACCAGCATGTGTCATGGCAGACATGACTAATCAATCAGGATGTGGCTGGAGTTTGGACTGAGCTTACCTGCTCAGAGTGGTACAGCAAAAACATACATACTACTTTTACCAGCATGTGTCATGGCAGACATGACTAATCAATCAGGATGTGCCATGCTGGAAATCACTAATCAACCAGGATGACAGACATCACTAATCAACCAGGATGTGCTCATGGAGACATCACTAATCAACCAGGATGTGTGCATAGCAGACAACAAAATCAACCAGGATATGCTCATGGAGACATCACTAATCAACCAGGATGTATGCATGGCAGACATCATTAATCAGTCCTACTGCTATTTTCTGGTACTGGCCATCCTTTCTTCTCAAGATGGAACTTTCTCGTACTACCTTTGCTGACTCCTTAGAAATGGCAAGTGAGATGAAGCCCATTTCCTATTTCTGTCCAAGTGTGGAGCTAGAAATAGCATTTATTTATTTTTGTGGCACTGGACTTAAACCCCGGGCCTCATGCTGCTGGGCAGGTGCTTGAATTTCTCATATAAAATGTCTCAGCATTTGCATGTGCTTTACAGAACCCTCTATTATGCTGTAAATCACTCTTGATGATTCACTGTGACTATACAATGCCTGAGCCAGGTGAGCCGGTGCACGGCATTGTTTAGGATGCACTGGAGAGGCTGGGGAGAAAGCCCTGCACACCTTCAGGATGCACCCACTTTCTCCCCTGCAAGTGTGGCTGGATGGGGAATCTGTGCACAGCCGGAGTGAAGTGTATGTGCCCCAGACCTGCGTAACTCATCCATATCACCACTCTGGACCCTGGAGAATCTTCTATTTATTATTGTTTTTAAAATAAGTGGCTCTTGCTTATCTATCCTAACAGCAGCTCGTGAAGTCTTCCTAGGAAGTGCTGCTGACAAGTATCACCTGTAAATGTCATTCGGGCGAACTGGAACGTGCTGCTGACAGAGTAGACAAAATGCAGCCATGTTCTTTTCTTCCCCCTTAGAGAACTCAGATTTTTCATGGTGGCAACTTAGTGAATGAAGGCAGCCTTTTTACAATTTTTTAAAGCTTGTGTTTTGCTTGATCAGTGGCAGGGAGGGTTTAAGCTCTCAGGACTTGTGGGAAATTCATCGCAGCTGTTTCAGAGAAGAATCGGTGTGGTTTGGATTGGAACTCGCGCTTCTCATGGTGTCGGGCCACGGGGCCAGCCACTCTCTTACCCCTGAAGCTAGGGTGACAGAGAGGCGCTCCTATGTCCAGCCATTGGCTGAGATGGAGTCTCATCAATAATTCTTACCAGTACAGGCCTTACACCACAATCTCCGCCACGCAGGCAGCTGGGATTACATGCTGAGCCACCACACCCGGCTTTGGAGCCTCTTCTTGGCAGTTAGTGTGCAGCTGCACATCAGGGCCACGCCGAGGGGTCTGGTCTCTGTCCCTTGCCTCCTCGGGCTCCAGGTGCTGGCCTGTGGAGGGGTGGGCCGTCCCGGGGGGCGTCCACAGTCTCGCCACAGGACCCGAAGCAAAGGCCTTCGGGCTGACCGGCCTCACCAGCCTCCCGTGGGAGGGAACTGGTCAGAGGCTCCACCGCTGTCAGTTCTTGCAGCTGCAGCGATCATTTCCTCTTTTACGATCCCGGACACCGTAATGAGGTTCTAAATCCTTCACGCCTCCTCCTGAAGGCTCCCACTCGCTCTGTTAGTGTGACCTTTTCGGCCCTGCGTGATTTAGGAGCTTGCCCATTTGTCTTCTCCCTTGTTAAATATCAGCAGGCAGGGGAGAGGCGGGAGTCGGAGGTAGGCCTTCTCCGCCTGGGAACGAGGGTCACCGGGGTTGCTCTGCTCCCGCCCCTGGGCGTGGACATGGCCCGCTGGGCTTTGTTAGGGCGCAGGTGGTTTTCCAGACAGGCCTGTGAACCCAGAATCCAAAACACACAGATGGCCCAAGCTGCTAAGCCGCAGCTCAGCCTCAGTGGCCTTTTCCCTCTCATGGCCCCTTTGGAAGTCTCTGTGGGAGACAGGAGCCCCTGAGAGGATTTGTTTTCTGCTCACTCGCTGTGCCTGGTAAGCAAGAATCAATGAGTTCAGACACAGAACAGGGAGAGAGAAAGAGAGAGATAGACAGACAGACACAGAGACAGAGAGGGACAGAGCACCTGGTGGAGGCTCTGCATGGTTGGGGCCCCTCCCGTTCCCACAGCCCTGCTCACGACCCGGCCCTCCAGCGTGGGGTGGAGTCACTAAAACATCCGATTTTGAGGAGCGAGCTTTTATTGTCTAAATCTGAACGTGCTCGACTCCGCGTGTCAGAGCGGCCTCCCGGATCCCCGGAGCTGAATCCAAAGATCATCACGGGAGGGAGTTGTTCTCATGTTCATCTCGCAAACGTGTCATTCCAGGGGATAAACATAACCGCGCTGGCGCGTCGCCGGGCCGCTGCCGCCGCTCTGCCTGCACGCACGCCTCGCGCTCGGCGTCTGCCAGGTCCCACGCGGGTGTGGCTGCTATTTCTGTGAATGGAAAGAAAGTTAAAGTAGCGCTGGATGCCCAACTTCTGCGCATGTTTACATACAGGAGGAGACCTGCGCATCCCTCAGCCACAGCTTCCTATTGCTGCGTCTGAGCAGACGTGCCAAGGGAAAATAACACAAGAAAGTCCCAGGCTAGATCCCGCCACCGAGCGCAAGTATGTGCTCCTTTATCGCTACTCAGTCACATGAAAGAAGCTGCTTCTGTAGGATTCCGTCTGTCAGTCCACTTCTGTAGGATTCTGTCTGTCCTTCAGTCCACGTTGCAGGCCCCAAAGGCCCCGTGTGGCCGTTGGGTTGGCGTCCGGGGGCTGCCTTGGCTGGGGGTCTGGTGAGCTCCTGCACAGAGGGTTGGGATGGTGAATTCACCTTGGTGGCGCCAAGGACACGTGAGGGTGGACACGAATGTGAGCTCCACCCCACGGTCTTCTCTCCTCTCCCGGGTAGAGGGCTCTGCCTACCTGCCCTGGCTTCCTGGAGAGTAGGGCCTTGGGCATGGGGTCGAGCCTCAGGGAGCCCCGCTGCTGCTGCTGACCATTGCAGCAAACTCCGCAGAAGAGAAGAGCCTGGTGGCGGTTCCTTGGTGGTGAGTCTCTTGCTCGGGAGTGCATGGTGGCACTGGCTTCGGGCCGTGCTCTCGGAGCACTGCAAACCCTGCCAGGACGGGGAGGTGGGCTGCCAGACCTCCAGTCACCATTGGATGACGTGCTCGGAGGCGCTGCGAGGAAGCCCTTCCTTGCGCGCACAGAACAAAGGGATGCCTTTAATGATAAGAGAAAGTAGTATCATTATTTTTTTCTGCAGGGGTAGAAATCAAAAGCACACCTGCTCAGCCCAAAGCAAGGGCGGCGGTTTCCCTGGCAGCAAAGAGAGCGGGGGCTGTCAGGGGCCGGGCGGGAGAGGAGATCAAGCGCGGGCAGACAGGTTTCCCCAGCCCCTGGAGCCGTTCCCCAACATTGCCTCTGGCAAAACAGAGTAAGACACCGCCGCGGAGACGTCTTCTCCCAGAAAGGAAATAGACGGTGCTAGGTGAACGCCACTGGCTATGTGGGGAGCAAAGCCCTTGGATTTGCTGGGAGGCCACGGAGTCCAGGGACTTCCCCTGTGTCCTGCCTCCTCCCTTCCGCCCCCCCAGCCTGGAGGAGGAAGGATGGCAAACTAGCCCTGGATCTGTAACTGAGAAATAAAGCGAGTGCGTATATCCTCAGAGGGCCACGACCAGGCACCCTCCATCTCCAGAAAGCCGTTGTTATGAGTCCACGTCCCGGCCTCTGTGTGGTGTGTGAATGACACGGGAAAGGCAGCACGTCTGTTCTTACACCCGCAGGCTCACATCCTGATCCGAAATCTGCTCTCTACCGTAGCACCTCACGTCCTTAGGTGCCCATGTCTGGGGTACAGACCTCATTCCCCACCACTTGCAATGACCCAGTGTGAGCGACGGCAGCGTTCGCGCTCAATGCTTGTTTTAAACGCCCTGTGTTAATAAACTTGTTCCTGTGTTTATCGCTACACCGACCAGGAGAGCGGGTCTTGGCATTCAGCTTCCCGCCCTGCCTCCACTCTGCTAGCCCCCTCATATTGCCGGTTGAAGCTCAGAGGCTGGGATGCATTTTTTGAAAAAGCCTCTGTGGTTTCTGGCTTTGCTATAAAATAATGTACAGCAGCCACAATTCACATTTATGACACGGTACGCACAACGAATCCAAGAGCTTGTAAAGAGAGGTACATTGTAGGGAAAAATGTTAGCAAACACCATCAAAAGTAAGTACAGGCATTGTAAACACATTAGGAGTAAGAGAGGGGAAGTCAGCAAACGCCACCCTTTTCTTTGGTTTGGGGAATTGTAATCTGCAGGAGAAATCAAGTCTGCAGCACTGGGTCCCCAGCATGGGGCCATAAAGAGAGAAGGAATGGCCGCCTAGGGGAGAGATCTGATTTTCCTGGCAGACTGAACGCCGGGAATAGGGTCTCCCACGGCACCGCTTCGGAGTGAATTAAGTAAGAAAGTGTTTATGTTGAATAATGTCTTTTAACTCGTGTTGGACTGGCATTAGCTGGGTAGATGGAGCTGCTGATAATGGACACTCCGTTCATCCCCCACCCGCCTCACAGCTGCTCAGTTTACTGAAGACAAGAGTTGTGCTAACTTGCCAGGCCATCCATCGGAGGCTGCGCCCGAAGGCTCGATGGCTGGCGGCCGCTCACGGGGAGGAGTCGGCCTCCTCGGCGGCGGTGGCTCCGGCGGCTCCGGGCTCCAGGCTGCGTTTCCTCACAGCTGACGGTGCGCCTCCTCAGATGCCTTCCGGCTGTGTTCACTGTGGACGACCACCGTCATCTGGGGCTGCAACTGTCCGGCCCTGGGGCCGCGGGACATCGGATCTGAAATACTCAGTCCGGTTTCCTTTCTTAAAAAAAAAATCTTTGAGTAGTGGTGCAGGTGTCGTTTGAATACGGTGCATCCTGATCTGTGTCGGTCCTTCAACCGGGTGTCCCCGCGGCCCAGGTGAGGCCGGACGGGACTCCAGCAGTCCCCTTGGCTCCCGGGCGCACAGGTGGGATTCCTGTGCTGGGCCTCCCTGGCTGGGCCTCCCTTCTCCGGTCCTTATGGTGTCTTCTTATCAATCTTCGCCTCTGGAATTGGTTTGCCAAACAGATGATAGCAAACATCACTGGCTTCTACTGTTAGCTTTTCTGAAGTTGTCTGTTACTGGGGGTCTTTCGGGGGGGGCATCTGGCCCTCTGATTCCTCCAGAGCATGGCATGATGCAACCCCCTCCCCTCCAGACAGGGTCTTGCTATTTACTATCTAGGCAAAGCTGGCCTCCACCTCCTGATCCTCCTGCCTCAGGAGGCTAGCAGGCACGAGCACAGGGCCCACCTAGTTTTGTCTTTCATCCGTGAACAGCTCCAGCCATGTTTGGCGTAACACAGCATAGGCAAACACCTGTGCTCTGAGTGTTACCCAACCCCAAGTAGTATAAATAGAGGGAGGAGCTGGAGGAAGACTGAAGGGAGAAAGAGAGAGACAGAGAGGGAGGGAGGGAGGAAGGGGGGAGGCCATAGAAACTCCCGCAACCCTCTAGATGCAGACAGGAGAGGCGGGAGAGCAGTCTGGGCGGGATCGCAGGCAGCGCCAGGCTACTTTCTTCCTTCCACTCCAAATCCGCCTCAGTTTCCCCACCAGACACACTGGCTCAGCCTCGGGGTGGCTGCAGATGCACGCTGAGGCTTTCTCCTGGGCTTGTACTTTTCAATTCCTTTTTTCATATCCCAACCTATAGCAAAATATGTGTTCATAAATCACAACACCCACACATGCGCGTCCACACAAAGCCAGCACCAGTCTTAGAAAATCATTTTCCTTACTAATGAAACTGCAATAAAATCATCTCTATCAAATTTTATTTTTGTTACTATCAAACTACTCCATCTTGTTAATCAGGTAATCCTGGACCATTAACGCAACGGAATGACCCTCCATTGATTTTCCACCCACAATTTGAAAGCATCCATCGCCCTGACATTATGTAAGATTTATGAAATGCACCACAACCTAGATTGTGTTTTTTCCCTCCTGGGGACATTTGTTATTCGAGGATTTATTCAAGTGATTGCATAAGTCAGCCAGCAAGTCCTGTCATTCTCTCCCCCAAGCATCTCCTGGGCCTACTTCCTTTGCCACTCACCCCTACCTGTGTAAATAAAGTTTTATTGGAACACAGCCATGCACACTCACACTCAGATCTCCGCGGAGGTACTAGAAGCTGCAGGCACCCAGATGCCTACTGTGTTTTGCTTTTATCAAACCCATTAAAGGCAAAGTTCCGGGTCCCTGGTGCCGGGCCTTACCCTCCCCTGCCTGGAATATTCCGGATGTGCACCCACAGAGCTGGCTGTGGGAGCCGGGGCTGCCCGGCCCTCCCGGCCGTGTGCGTGGTGAACGGATCTGCTCACGCGCTCAGTGGTCTGAGCCTCCCACTGCCACCTTTCAGCCTTTGGGGCTGGGACAGGGCAGGGGTGACGGAATGGTCCGATCACCTTCCCCTGCGTCTCCTGGCGGGAGGTCAGGTAACCGTGTTCCCTCTGCTTGGCACCTGCTCGTTTCCAGCATGGAAGGGTCAGAGCACTTTCGTGATCTGTTTCCAGAGCTGCCTGTGGGACACAGCAGTCACCCCGAAGATAGCACACGGCACGGTGCCGCGGCTCTGCCACGCACTGTGCATGGCTTACGGTGTGTCGTATTCACGGAGACTCTGCTAGTTCCGTAATGACGTACCGCCCCCTTTACACAGATGGGAGAAATAAGGCGGGTCCCTCTCCCTGCAGCCCACAGAGCGGACAGCCGGTCAGGACCTCCTCAGAGCCTTTGCCGCCGAGATTCCCCGCGGCGCTTTGTCTCTTAGTTCTCACACCCGAAAAGCAACGCGCCAAGCGCTTGCAGACGGGGTGGGGATGTGCGAGGAGGCTTCCTCTAGATTCTCCCCAGCCTGTGGTGTCTCAGAGAGAAGAGCGTGGTGCCAGATCATACTCCTCTTGAGGCCTGTACCCTCCCACTGCAGGTCTGAGTGCATTTTCCCTGGTGGATTTTTATCTGTGTTTGGCTCAGGCTGCCATCAGACCATGACTGAAAGATGGTTGTTTTTTTCCAAAGCTGGACTTTTTTTGTTTTGGTGGGGGAAGGATAGCCTGAAATTTTAGTTCCATCTATCTGAACAAACACAGAGAATAAGCTGAAATTCACTGGAGGGTTATTGTAACAATTGCCAGCTGTGAAATTCCTCTCCACCTTCACCATTCCAGCCGATGGCTACAAGAATCTGCTAGCCATGGTGTGTGGGTCTCCGTGCTGTCCGCTGTATTGTTCAATTGAATGGCTACACTTGGGCCTCTGGGCTCTGGCACGCCCCCTTTTATAGAAAGGGGGGATGGTGGGGTCTCCATTAGGATTTATGAAGATGCCAGGGGATTTACACAGATAGGTCCCGTTCCACCTTTTGGACAGTGTATGTGCAGGCCGATCTTCTCCTCTTAGGTTTCCTGTATCACTGCTGGAAACATGTCCTTATATTTAACTATATGTATAACTAAACGCCGTATTCCCAGGGCAGCCAAAAGAAATGTTCTTCGAAAGCACTTGGTAGCTGTGCTGGGGTAAGCGCTAGGCACGGTGTGAGCAGATTCAGTGTGAAATCTGTCTTTGCATTAAGCTCGGAGAACCCCTGCGAGTCTTCAAATGCTTTCCAGCAATTATAAGCTCGAGAGAGATGATTTTAAACGCCACTAGTAGAAATTCTAAAATTAATGTCATAGATGATTCAAAACTGCGCAAGACCGGCTCCATCCCCACCGATTCAGCTTTGGCCAGCTCCCAGGATCTACATCTTACAGGCTGGTGTGGTTTTCATGCCCTCCCAAGATGTCAATACAACAGGAGCCTTTGCTATGTTTGCTATACCGGTAGTTCATTTCGGGCTGCCCCTGAGCTTTTGTGCTCAGGGCTGGAGCTGGAGCCGCAGCTCCCCATCCTGGTGTCTTAGGTGAGTGAAGATTTCTTGCCAGGAGCTCTACCATCTTACATGTCAATAGGGATTTTTTTTTTTTTTTTACTACTAATGAATCTAGCCATTCATTACCAGTTACAATGACTTATTTATTTATCTATGTATTTATTTGTTGGTATGTAGTTTGCAACGTTTGGGAAAATGACAGTGAACTAGCAGCAGGCTGGTTTTTGTCCTCTGAGAGTAGAAAACTTGTTGAAGGATGGCGCACATGTCTCAGGGGATGAAATGTTGAGCGCGGCGGAGCTCACGCAAGCTCCTCGTAGTCAACATTTGTTATTATCCAAGCCGAGCCTGGAAATTACCATGGATATGCATGGCCGAGGGATTGCTGGGGAAATCACTTCCCATCCAAGCTGTCGATATGCCAGAAACAAAGAATGATGATTCCATTTCCCCCAGTGCAGGGCTCCATCTATCAGGCGATCACCAACCGTGGTTCTGGAGAAGACAGAACTTTCTCAGACATGCACCGAGGCATAAAAGCAACGGGAAGTTTCGGAATCACACCACAGAAATGGGTTTCCTTGAGGGAAAGATGCAACTGTTATTTAAAAAAGCAAAACACCCCACGGAGAATGAAAAACCAAAGCGCAAGAAGAGAGGAAAATTCAAGATACATGGAAGAAGAGGACATTGCCGTGAGCACAGCATGCGTGAAGGCATCCCGGGCCTGGGCCCCGGCCAGTCCAGCTGCTGCTCACGGCTGGGCAGCCTGCACAGTGGGCCGTGGTGCAGAATGCTCGTTCTGGGCATTGGCGACCCTCTGGCAGCTCTGAGATACAGAGCTGGAAGGGCAGGACTTTGAAGAGTATCCAGATGGCATTGCAGCCATTCTGTGACTGCACGTGGGTCGGGGTCTGTGCAGAGAGCTCAGCTGCTCACTTGTCATCCACTTTGAGGGACGGGAGCACCACCCCTCCACGTCCCACAGCTCAGCATCTCTCCGAGCTTTCCTTGGTTGGGTCAAGGAGCCACTAGTGGTCAGAGTACTGGCTGCAGCGATCCCAACGTGAAGCTCTAAGAACCACATGGAGCATTTCTAGTTCGAGTCCACCCCTGGGCGATGACTGGGGCATGAGGCTCGCTCCCCCTGGGTTGGTGAAAGGTATTCGCTAACCACGGGACTTTCTGTCCTCAAAGCCAACTTGTTTTCCTGGTTGTGATGACAGAGATTGGAAAAGAACCAGGAAGGAGCGGATTGCGCGATTGTGCGTTCCCGTGTCACGTCGGGGCCCTGCGCCGGCCTCACGCCCAGCTCCGGGAAGTCTGCACATTGTAGCAAACTATTATGACAGTGAACACGATCGACAGTCAGACCCGGCCTCTGAGCTGCCGTGCAGCAGCACCGTGGGGGGTTTCAGTAGCTGTGAAAATCACACACGCGCGCACACACATTTCACACCACGTTCCAAGTCAAGACTTAAGTGGCGTCTTGTTAGTCATGACTCAAAGTCCTCAGCATAGTCCCTAACGCCAGTCCTGTGGCTCTAGCCAGCAAGGAAAAGGTGGAGGAGAGAGGCCCATGTGGCGCTTGGAGATGATGAAATAATTAATGCTGGTTGATGAGCGAATTCGTCGCCACCAGACATGTTTCCCTGGAAGCCCGCTGGAGGCATGGAGGGTCGGGGAAGACGGTCCAGCAGGGAGCAGGGCCTTCCATCCAGTTCCTCCTGCGGAGTCAGGCTCGGCGGCAGTGGTGTGGGTTCCCTCCCTGTTTCTCGCCCTCCTCTTTCTCGGTGTAGAAGCTTCCTCATGCCTTGGGGTGGGCGGCGGGCGTGGCGTATTGCTGACTGCCTGTTCTGAGCTAGCCCCAGGAGGGGCTCTAGGCACGCCCAGGCTAAGCAGGCCCGTGGGCAGAGGCGGACCAGCAGCTAGAAGGCTTGAAAAGGGAAGGAAGGACAGAGGAGGAGGAAGCTGAGTGAAAGGAAGAATCGCAGCACCTGTGCTTCTGTGCTTCTTGTCCACTCTGTCGTTGCTGCCCTCTCTCCTTTCCTGAAAAGCCAGCTTCAGCAGCAGACTTGGAAATACTGCCTGCGTGCTAAGAGGGGCCCGGGGTCTGTCGATGAGAGGTGACAGCCCTTGGAGGCTGGCTGCAGGCTCTGAAGTCCTCCTCATGTTTCAAGGGTTGGTTTGCAGAGTCATCACTGGCTGCCAGGGCCGGCCGTTCCCGTCCTGCGTCGTGAGTGTTGGGACGCGCGTCCGTGTCCTCAGGGAGCGTGTTTAGACATGATGGCGGCTGGAGGGGGCGGCTCGACGTTGAAGCAGTTGTGCTGGGGCACACTCCCCCACGGCGCGAACGATGAAGGATGGAAAAGGAGGAGGATCACCGACGTGATTCTCAGGCTGGGCTTCTGCTGCGTTCGGCCCCTTTTACAGTTTTCTGGAGTGTCCTGTGACAACGACCGCTTATTTATGCTCAGAAGGGCCTGGCAGGATGGATATCACAAAGCCAAGCATCATGGTGCCATACATGTACAGGTGTTTTGCTTTTCGCGGACTCATCGCACAAAGCATGAGACACACAGCGCGTCTAAGTGAGCAGGATGGTGTGGAAGGAAGGCCCTGCTGTCTGCGGCGATGGTTGCTGTTCTGTGCCGGGAGGAGGCGCTGTCGGTGTTTGCTGGGAAGGGAGGAGGCGCTGTTGGTGTTTGCTGGGAAGACTTCTGCTTTATTCTTCCGCGGCCTCTTGTTATGGGAGGACAGCATGGGGAGGGGGGAAGAGAACATCACACTGGCTTCCTACAGCCAGCAAAAGCAGGGTTAGGAGTCAGACACACCGGCCTCAGCTCTGAAGGCAAGCCATGCCATCTGGGTGAACTAATCATGAGCTCTCTCCCTCATAAACAGGAGCTCATGCCAGGGCTGAGCAGAAGGAGAAGCAACTGGTCAACCCGTGGCCCCTGTTTCCGTGTGCTAGCCTCTGTGCGGGCCTTTCTGCAGCTGTTAGTAAATTGATCCAAACCTAAAGATAGAACAAGGTCTCTCCAATGTCTCTCCCCCCGACGCCCGTTCATTTATAACTGAAGAGAAGGTCTCACTTATGCAGTGAGATTGGGATGCTAGCCAGCCACCCGACCCATATGGGCGCCTTGGGGCGAATCTGAAGGCAATTTGCTGAGCATTAAAAGTACAACCGATAATGTGTCTCTCCCCCTCCACCGTGGCTCTTACGAAAGCATCTGGGACTGGTCCACCTCACATCTGCCTCATCACCGTTATTCAGGCGCCGAGCCCAACAGGCCCGTCACCACGGGCTGAGACTAAGCCAGAATTCTGCTCAGGAGAGAGATAAAAGGTAATGTGCACACAGATAATTGGCTCCAATAACATAGTCTGTTTCTAGAAGTCACTAAGAATGGAAATGGGAAGGTGCGATTTGCAGAAAGGCTGGTTCACAGGTCACGTGAACGAACCCTGGTCCTGCGCTGAGGACGGCTCCTGTCTGTCACTTAAGACAGCCCTGTGCACGGGTGCCCTCCAGTCAGCCAGGTCTCGGTGTGGCTCAGAGCAGACGGAGCTCGCGTTTCTCAGTTAGAAAGCTTTCTGCAGGGCTACAAGAGATCCCAAAGAGAAACCCAGCTATGTTTTCCTGGGGAGTAGGGTAGATCTTCTCCTGGTTCTATCATGCTAACACAAAGGGGATTTTCTGTGGCCCCAGTGTAACTTAGCGTTTCACTTCTGCAGCGACTTACAAAATGATTCCCCATGGAGGCTGCAGACGGAAGGTTGTGTTACTCCTCAAAACCAGGGGACTGGCGCATCTCCTCATCAGGAGACAATGGCAAGACAATGAGACTTCCTTGGGCATTTGGCATCCGGATTTCTCGGTCCTTAAGACTTAGGGCCACAGTGGGAGGCTTTCAATTTGGTGAAAGCTTCCTTACGTTCAAGCAGAGACGTCACCATTACAGCAAATCTGAGGACTCTCTGGTGCTGAGGGTTTGGGAGATGCCCCTGGCAGAGCAGAGAAGAAGGGGGATTCCAGCCAAGTTATGATTCCATAATCAACTCTGCTCTACTCACTGAATCCACACACTTATGGCAAACCAGAGAGATCTTTAACGGGACTTGGTCACATGAGAGTTGGGAGACTAAATTGGCTTTCGTAGAGCATGTCTCTAATTGCATTTGGTGCTGGGTGTGGTGGGAAATGCCTGTAGTCCCAGCTATGAGCGCATACATAGCATGTGGCCCAGCGACTCTAGCCCAGGGCACAGGCAGACTCCAGAAATTCATATTCATGCTCCAAAATTCTCATGGTAACTTGATTTGCTTGGTCAAACGATCATGAACTATAGAATGAATTAAGTGTATCTACATTTATCCAATTTAATAGTATTCAGTCGTAAGAATAAAAAAAACTATATAATAGGGCTGTATTGCAAACTTACCATTCGATGAAATACAGAATATATGCTCCATGGTTCCAACTTCAATAAGTATACTGAAGAGGAAACTTTCTGCCCCTACCAGAAAAATGTAAAACAAACACAAACAACCTCTCCAGAATGACTGAATCCTTCCATACAATAATATCAAATCCTGCTAAGATTGAGTTGTCTGTCCCAGCTCCTGGGCTGGTTGTGTATGGCCCAGGCTTGCTGTAATTGGTCCCCAAGCATATTGGTGAAAGGGGTTCAGCGTTCTTGCTGATAAACAAATTAATGTTTTTGTCACAGGCTAATGGGATTTCTCCAGGTGTCAAAGAGTTATTTTCGGTCTTCAGATCAGCGTGTATGTCGTGTTCTGAAGCATACCGTAAAAACACCTTCCCAAAGCAGTGGGGACAAAATCCTGACCCCTAATGAAAGAAGACCTTGGAAGCACTAAGAAGAGCCCCCTGCTGAGAAAGGCTTGGGGTGACCAGTGCTTCCTTCCCGAGCACAGCATTCTCTCTCGTTCGTTACAGGGAGAGGAGGTGGCCATGTTGTGGGCTTTCCCTGGAGACGTCCGTGAGGAGCCCCCCCCGACCTCCCCTCCCCTCAGGACGAGCCGGTGACTTCCCCTCACGTCCGACCCTTCATGATCAAAACAAATGTCTGCTTCTCAGGGTCTTCTTCAGAGGGTACTGATCTCCCCAGGAAGCCTCCCGCCTGGTGCCCCGAGTCCCCGTGAGCGCCCTCGCCCCGGCTCCGGCACACACCCGGTGCGTGGGTCTGCGCGGGGCGGCAGCGCTCCACTGCGGCGGTCTCCCCAGGAATATCCTCCCCTCCTCCTCCCTGAGCACAGCAGCCCACCCACCAGCTTTTCCAATTTATTACGTTTATTCAATGGTTGGCTTCTCTGTGGCTTTTCTGACCCTTTCCTCAAAGACAAGCTTCCTAAAGGCAGGGTTCTCTGGTTTGCCCGTGCTTTGTCTGCATGCCGAGAGCAGACAGCTCCTCCGCAGAACGATGGCAGCCGATCGACACAGCAGGAGACCCCTCCATGCTCAGAACCAGCCTCCGAGCTGCGTCCTCCATGGGAAACGCACTTTGTCCTCGACCAAGTACTTTCACCTCCTGGCCAAAGACTCCGGGCACCACGAGTCATCATTTTGCCACCTCCAGCAACTTGCAAATGATCACTTTATAACCAGCGATGAATTTTGCTGTCCGCTTTATGGAGCTGTTCGGGGAAATGCCTCCAGCAGCAGGATTTCTCACCCTTCGGAGCCCCAGGGTCGTAGTTAATTCCAAAGACAAGTGCAAGACACCACATTGATTTCTGAGAAGGTTAGGTGGTGGCTGTTCGACCCGACTGAAATAAACATCGCTGCACTGAGGGCAGGACGAGACTTCAGAGACAGAAGAGGACTCGGCACCTACGAGGAAGATGGTTCAGAAGTGCTGATGCAGAGAAAATTTGCTTAATGCCCATTAGAGGGCGAGGAGGCCATGTCCTCTGAGTGAAGACAGAAGATGGGGTCAGCACCACCTTCCTGAGCAGCGTGGGCAGCGGGGAGGCTGGGGCCGGCCCCGAGCCTCAGTCCCTGACACACGGCTACCTCTAGCCTTCCTCTTGTGCAGAGTTACCGCTCCCCGTCCAGACCCTCCTAGATGGATAAGAGGAGACAGGAGGACATGGCCTAGGACTCAGAGAGCCGCGAGAGCTGGAAAGCGTATGAAACGAAAGGAAGGCCTGGCGTCCAGTGCACTCTTGTTCTCCTGAGAGCCGGCCAGACAAAGGGCCGGGCAGCGCCACGCACTGCGTCGTAGGCAGAGACCAGCCAGGGAGGCACACACGCGGAGCCCAGTATCTGTAGGAGAATGTCTAGACGGGGGTTGGGGTGTTTCCTGCCGGAGTCCGAGTGCGTGGGGGCTACCTCCGAAGCCGTGAGGCTGCGTGCGCGCGAGGACTCCCCGGCAGCGCTGAGGGCATCTGCTGCGAGGGGATTGTCCTGAAAGAGAAGGTCAGGAGAACGTCAGCGTCTCTCCTAAAAGACAGTAATCACAAAGGAGTCTGCAGGAGGCTGCAGGGAGAAGGAAGCCCGTGGCACGGTGGGCGGGAATGTAAACCAGCAACCACCATGGAAATCCGTGCAGGGCTCCTCACAAAACTAAAGAACAGGCCTTCCCAGGGCCGTGCCTGTGAGCAATGCTCAGCTCCACCCACCTGCGCTCCTCCCAGCCTGGAGTCCCACACAGCTCTCCGCCCAGACCCCCCCCCAACGCCCATCTTCCTACCCCAGACCCTGCTGCCACCTAGAGAGAGGAGGCTGCCAGCTGCTCACACTCAGAGCCCCACAGCACGTCTACTCACTCATTTGGGGTTCACAGGCCTAAGGTGAGGAAGAGGAGGATGGAGGCGACGATGGTAGTGGGAACTGGACATGAATGTAAAAGCAAGATTGAAGGGTTCAGAAGGAACAGGGAAGGGGGGACGTTGCACGTGAAGAGCAGCATATCTATTGTATTATAACCATTTTATGGTGTATCATAACGTGTTATCTGATATATATTTACACAGATACAAGGGAGGGAGAAGGGGGCTGGGGGTGTGGGGGAGGTTGTGGATTTGCTCAAAGGCCCCTGCCTAAATGTGAAATGATCACCACGGAGCCCCTCACGTCGCAAATATATAGCTCAAAACTAGCCAAGTAAATAAGCAAGCAGACGGCGCTTTGCACTCCTGCCTGGGAGCACGTCTGTTTGGGAGATGAGCCTAGAAGCCTCTCACACGAGCCACCCCCCCACCTCACCCCATCAGACACAGAGCCACCCCCCACCTCACCCCATCAGACACAGAGCCACCCCCCACCTCACCCCATCACACACAGAGCCACCCCCCACCTCACCCCATCACACACAGAGCCACCCCCCACCTCACCCCATCACACACAGAGCCACCCCCCACCTCACCCCATCACACACAGAGCCACCCCCCACCTCACCCCATCACACACAGAGCCACCCCCCACCTCACCCCATCAGCCACAGAGCCACCCCCCACCTCACCCCATCACAGAGCCACCCCCCACCTCACCCCATCAGACACAGAGCCACCCCCCACCTCACCCCATCACAGAGCCACCCACCACCTCACCCCATCACACACAGAGCCACCCCCCACCTCACCCCATCACAGAGCCACCCACCACCTCACCCCATCACACACAGAGCCACCCCCCACCTCACCCCATCAGCCACAGAGCCACCCCCCACCTCACCCCATCAGACACAGAACCACCCCCCACCTCACCCCATCACACACAGAGCCACCCCCCACCTCACCCCATCAGACACAGAGCCACCCCCCACCTCACCCCATCAGACACGGAGCCACCCCCCACCTCACCCCATCACAGAGCCATCCCCCACCTCACCCCATCACACACAGAGCCACCCCCCACCTCACCCCATCAGACACGGAGCCACCCCCCACCTCACCCCATCAGACACAGAGCCACCCCCCACCTCACCCCATCAGCCACAGAGCCACCCCCCACCTCACCCCATCAGATACAGAGCCACCCCCCCCCCCCGGCTCACTCCATCAGCCATGGACTCTGACCCATTAGTGACAGCTTGTCGCTTGTCTTCTGATCTTAGAAACTGACGAGCCTTGGATGCCAAAGAGCTGGACTTTCAGTTTCAGACATAACAGCCAGCCACCGCTCTGCTTACGAAGCAGTCTAAGGATGGAGAGAGGTGGCGGCCCAGACTGCCAACTTCAGCTCGTTTCCTCCTCTGAGCCCAGACGTATGTTACTCGAGGGTTATTTCTGTCATATTCCTCTTTTTCCATGTGCACTTTGGCCCCGACTCCCGAGCACCGCGTCTCCCTGGGGGCTGTGGTGTGACCTGGCCCAGGGGGCAGGGGCTGGAGGACAATGGCATGGCAAAGCGGTGCCCGGCTGAGAGTCCCTGCTGTGGGCAGTGGGGGGAGGGACCAGGCCCCCAGGCCCCATGGAAGCATTCCACACTTGTCCCCGTGGAAGGGCCGGGATCCTGGCTTGAACGGGAAGATGCCGTCCCCGGGTGCCAGCCCACCAGCCTCCTCAGGTGCTGCACAGGCCCAGGGCACGGCTGCTGACGTGGTTCGTAGGCTGAGAGCCGTGTGTGTCCCTCCTCACCCCCCCAGGATGGTCGAGTCGAGATTACAGACCGAAATCCCATTCCAGAGCTCAAGGATCCGAGTATCAAAGTCATCATTAACAATCACACACATGATCTTTTTAACCTCTGAAAGATATTTCCTTTGGTTTCAAGCAGGCAGTATTAGATTAGTGTTTGGATGACCATGGAAAACAATTAAGCTTCCTCTGTAAGAAGCCTGTGTAATGAAGGACACAAACACCAAGTCCACACAGCCTGTGTTCATGGGAAGAATGCATTTGAGACTCATACATATTTATATAGTTATGTGTTAGAGTAAATGTCAGATCTTGTTGTTGTATTTTTACTCCTCTCTCACTCTTGTTAACCTAACATGCAGAAAAGTAAATGACCCATAAAGAAAAAGAAATGATTTTGTTCCCCTACCATGAAACCTTTTGAATTTGCAAACATTTTGCTACCTAATGGAGCAGGTCAGAAAGCGAGGTTGGTGCATTTTTGTGCCGGTGGTTTTACAAGGGCTTAGAAGGGGGTGGGTGACGGGTTCCACGTGTTATTCTCTTGCATTCTGGATGGTGCGTGACTGTGTAGCTGACGTCTTTGTCAATGTTGCGCACCCCGGGAAAAAGACAAATAGGTTTCTCAGGCCATGCTTGTGGGAGCAGCGGTTCTCCTAAGGCGTCTGGCAGATTTGGGGATGAAGATGTCATTCTAGAAGGAAGGCGATGCTGCTCATGGTTCAGGCCTGCCCTTGGCTGTCTAAATAATGCCATCCATGCACGCATCCTAACGTCCAGGTGACTTTTCAGGCACCCGAGAACGCAGCCGCTGTGGAGGTGGTGTGTGTGTGGGGAGGGGGGGTTCTGAGCCCCACAGGCGTTTGCCAGCATCTCCCCGAACCCCAGCCTCAGAGGCCTCCCTCGGGACTTCACGCCCAGCCTTTCACGGCAATGAGTGTGACTACACACGGGAATCACTGAAGCAGCCCTGGGTGTGACTGCTCTTTTTTTATTCTTTGTAAGCGTCTTCTCCCAAGTATCTA
Organism: Dipodomys merriami; assembly: GCF_024711535.1. Lineage (NCBI taxonomy): Eukaryota > Metazoa > Chordata > Mammalia > Rodentia > Heteromyidae > Dipodomys > Dipodomys merriami. The sequence continues at coordinate 1,536,888 of NW_027202971.1, forward strand.
GCAGCGAGGAATTCTGGAAATAACCCCCTTTGACTCTTGTTTTCTTTCGCACTCTTTGTGATAAACCTTGGTTTTATGGTTCTCGCCGACAGGGAGGCCCTGAGCGAGGCACATGGCCGATGAGTTCTTGCTTCATTCCCGCACTGCGGGGTGTCTTGGAGTTTCAGCATTTCTCTTTTCGTGTCGCCTCATTAATTTGCTATCGTGGTATTTAGCGCTCACGCCGAGGGGTTCAGCGGGCTTTGGGATGCGTGGGGGCGCGCTGTGGGCAGCGGTGCTGTAGCATCCTCCCCTCGAGGACCTGCTCCTCGGCTCACCCCACTCCGGCCCGGCAGCGGGGAGAGCTGGGGTGGTTTCTTACTTCTCAGCCACATTGTCCGCTCAAGTCCGTCCCCCGCATCCCCGGACCACCGCGGACAGGACCTGGATGGGAGCCGTGCTTCTGTGGTGGGCAGCGGACGGCAGGTGGCGGCGTGGCCCACACTGCCCCTCCGGCCGCCCCTCACCCCCACGCTCCGGCCGCCCCTCACCCCCACGCTCCGGCCGCCCCTCACCCCCACGCTCCGGCCACCCCTCACCCCCACGCTCCGGCCGCCCCTCACCCCCACGCTCCGGCCGCCCCTCACCCCCACGCTCCGGCCGCCCCTCACCCCCACGCTCCGGCTGCCTCCGCTGGGGGTCCACGCGCAGGTCACTGCGTCACTGAGAACCGGCCTGCGGTCTTCCCCGGGCGGGGACCGAGGCACCCCCACCACGCACACACCACGTGCCGGAGATGAAGGCTGGGGGGGGGCAGTGAGAAAGTGGAGTCAGACAGAGATTCTGCGAAGTGATTGCAGAGTCCCTGGTGAGATGTGAGGGGAACTTCCACGCGGAAACTCCAAGGCAATGGCTGGGGTCTCCATGCTGAGAGGAAGTCTTGCTGACATGGTGCCCAAGCCTTAGGCTTCTCAGTGCTGGGATTATAGGTGTGAGACATCACACCGGTGCCTGGAAAGGCCGCCACGGTCCTCCTCCACTTCCTCCTCCTCCTCCTCCTCCTCCTCCTCCTCCTCCTCCTCCTCCTCCTCCTCTCCCTCCTCCTCTTCCTCCTCCTCCTCCTCTTCCTCCTCCTCCTCTCCCTCCTCCTCTTCCTCCTCCTCCTCCTCCTCTTCCTCCTCTTCTCCTCTTCCTCCTCCTCTTCCTCCTCCTCTCCTCCTCCTCCTCCTCCTCTTCCTCCTCCTCCTCCTTCTCCCCTTCTCCTCCTTCTCCTCCTCCTTTCCTCCTCCTCCTCCGCCTCCTTCTCTCCTCCTCCTCCTCCTCCTCCTCCTCTTCCTCCTCCTCCTCCTCCTCCTCCTCTTCTCCTCCTCCTCCTCCTCTTCCTCCTCTTCTTCCTCCTCTTCCTCCTCCTCTCCTCTTCCTCCTCCACTTCCTCCTCCTCCTCCTTCTTCTCCCCTTTTCCTCCTCCTCCTCCTCTTCCTCCTCTTCCTCCTCCTCTTCCTCCTCCTCTCCTCCTCCTCCTCCACTTCCTCCTCCTCCTCCTTCTTCTCCCCTTCTCCTCCTCCTCCTCCTCTCCCCCTCCTCCTCCTCTCCTCCTCTTCCTCCTCCTCTTCCTCCTCCTCTCCTCCTCCTCCTCCACTTCCTCCTCCTCCTCCTTCTTCTCCCCTTCTCCTCCTCCTCCTCCTCTCCCCCTCCTCCTCCTCTCCTCCTCCTCCTCTCCTCCTCCTTCTCCCCCCTCTTCCTCCTCCTCTCCTCCCCCTCCCCCTCCTCCTCCTCCTCCTCCTCCTCCTCCTCCTCCTCCTCCTCCTCCTCCTCCTCCTCCTCCTCCTCCTCCTCCTCCTCCTCCTCCTCCTCCATTATTCTTCCTTGGTAACACTGCAGTTTGAACGCAGAGTTTTGAGTTTACTGGGCAGCTTCTCAGGGGCTCATGCTTCTTAAGCACGTGCTCTGGTGCTGGCCGAAGCAACGCCTCTGGATGTCCCTTCTCCTGCCTTGTAGATAGATGCTTCTGGAATCAATGGAAGTGCTGCTTAGCATTTCCTTGTTAAAATATGATTTCACTTGGTTTCTAAGATGTTTTGTTCCTGTAACCTCCATCCTCATTCTCTTTGTCCTGGTTGATTTGTGTAAAGGTAAAATCAATTCACACTGATCAAAGCTGAGATCTGGGAGGGGGGGCAATAACTCATTGTGTTCAATCTCCCACATTTGAAATAGCGAGTCACCGAACTTTCCAAGTGTTTTGTCTGAATGAGTGAACTGGGTACAATTGGCATCCCAAGGCAACGCAGATTTGAAACGTATAATATGGAATTGTTCAGAGCAAAGTCACTTTCCGCCCCTCCAAATAATGATCAATCTTGCCTGTTCCATAGTGGCCCATTCTCAATTCACCGTACTCTTTAATCAGAAAAAATAATAAAGGTATAAAGACTCAGCCCTGTAGATTTCTTGTTTTCCCTTCTGGCTTTTATGGTAGTTAGAACTAGAAGGAAATGCAGGGTTTCTAAGGAAACAGACAAAAGCAAAGAGCAATCATGAAAGTAGAACCTGTTTGTTCTTTTCTTTGTCTTAACTTGCTAAATATAAGGTCCAAGTCCTCTTCAGAATGGGAAAAATAAAAACTGATCTCCACCAAGGACCACACACAGAGAGCTCTTGTATACCACTGACACCAAGGCCAAGGTGAGTCTTGAAAATATGTTCATTGGACTTCTTTTTATGCCTAGTAGTGGTGATGAGGACATAGGTCTAAATATGATCACCTCATGTCATGGCCAATTATCCAAACACGTAAAAGTACCATTTGCGCTTCTGGTCGGATGTCTATGGGGGAGGGTCTGGCTGGGGAGTGAAGGCGTGCGCTCTGTTGTTCCTGCAGCTCTCTTGGGTGTGCTCCGCACACTCACCTTTCGGAAAAGGTTCTAGCTGCAAAATGGTGGGATTCCCACCACAGGCTTTACATCCAGGGAGCTCACAATGTATTCCACAAATTTCAGACACCACAAAGAAGCTTTCCAGCCCTCCCCCTCTTCTTCCCCACCATCTCCTTCCTCTTCATCTCTTTTCCAGAAAGAAAAGGAAAAGAGTAAGAGAAAATAGAACAAGAAGGGAAAGCAGTGTGTTCAGTACGTCTTGTTCACTCTGGTGAATTAGAAAGCAGGCGTCACCTGGGATCTTCACCCTCCGTCTGCGCTTCCTGAAGTCACACATCATTTTACTCTGACCTTAGTTTCCTCTAGTCCTGTGACCTTAATTTTGTCTTAGTTTTACAGGAAAAGCTATCTGATTCCTTCAAAAAACCCACAGATGATTAAGCCAGTGATGTCTCAGGAAAACAGGTTAATTGTCACCACGCGGAAGGGGCAGGGTAAGTGGGAGGTGAGAAAGCGGCCGGACGCCAAGGAAGCTGGCCGGAGAGGGAAGGGGCGACTTGGCTGTGACTCGCTCTGGACCCCCCCCCCCCCGCCCGTGGCAAAACCTCCGCTTTCCTGGATGTGTTTTGAAGACTCTCGTGTAAGAACTCTTCTCTACCCTCTTTATTATTCTACCTTTTCACAGCAGCAAGGCACGACACAAGGAATTCCACCATGTCTCACAATATCTGGAGATGTATCCTCCATCCTCTGACTTCTTGCTTCCCTACAAGTAAAGGGAGGTAGCATCTCAATTCCCCATGAATTGCCAGGAAAACATGCATCATGGCTGCACTTGTATGTGGTGGAGAGTGGGAGTATAGCCTGGGTCGAAAGACGTCATTGGCCAGAATGCTTACTGCTCCTGAACATGGCAGCGGAGGCAGACTGAAGCTCTGTAGACTGGAACTCCCGCTCAGGCAGCGCTGGGAGGCTCTGTTCCGTCTGTCATTAGGCAGACGCGTTCCTTGTCCGGTGTGTGGGAGGTCATTGTGGCATTTCCACACACACAGAGTACAGACTTTCAGCACAGTTTGGCTTCCACCCAGAGTGCTCCCTCCCGCAACCCTTCTGTCTAACGCACTTAAATGCGTTGCATACCTACGCACAGTGCACTTTGCCCTATTCTTCGTCCCCTGCCCAAATATTTTCTAAATGAAGTGTTTACTATATTCCTGTAAGCAAGTTTTTTAAAAAAAGATGTTCTCACTCCTCTTCTCGAAGCCATGCATGCTCTGGGTAATGTCCTGGCATCAACCCCTCCCCCCACAACCAGGAGCCCTCCCCCCAGCCCCGCACGGCTCCGGCTCACCTCCCGGCCTCCTGGAAGAAACAGAAGCCAGCGCAGCCCATGAATTCTCAAGACACCTACAGCATCTTACCAACTTACCCGTTTCCCCAGACCTTCCACGTTTCCTGCTCTGGTCTTCACCCCAAATGCATTGTGTTGCTTGTAAGTTGCACACCACTAGGTAGCAGGGAACACAGGCCGGGATTTTGTTGAGCTAAGCTGTGCGGATTTTACCTGGAGCCGCTGGCGACTCTCCAGGCGTGTGTCTGTGGGGCTATTCTGCAACACTCTAGAAATAGTTTATTTCCCTATGTCAAATATGCTGCTGGCCATAAGTGTGGCTGGGAAAGAATGCACATAAATTAGCAAATTCGGAATCTCTAATTAGAAGGAAAAAAATATTTGTTTGTGTTCAAACAATCCTTTTCGTCTGACAGAAACAAGCAGCTTGTCATAGTGTAAGTCAACAGTAATCATGAAAAACAGATTCTGTGAGTGAGGGAATGACACAGAAGTAGATTCTGGACTTTTCTAAGTTGGAGTGGATACAGGACACTTCTTTAAAAAGTCTTTTGTCAGTGCTCCTGGTGGCAAATGATTTATTAGACCAAGTAATGTGAAATACAATGGATTAGATTGTCTTCTGTGAACTGTGGTGCCCATTAGCTCTGGTATCCGCATCTGCATATGAGATCTCTCTGAACACGGTCACATGATGACCTGTGACGCCCTTCTGCCAGAAGAACATCAGAAACTCACAGTAAAAGGAGCCACAGCTTTTTGGGAGCTAGCTGGAGATAAAAGTGTCATGGACTTTCCTGCCCAGGCTGGCTTTGAACCGTGATCCTCAGATCTCAGTCTCCTGAGTAGCTAGGGCTACCGATGTGAGTTACCAGTGCCTGGCCTAGTTATTTTGTCTGCTAAATTTGTTTCTTCCTCAGCGACCTGGCCCTGACTCAGGACACCTTGTGAACATGTTTTGTCTGCCCTGGAGAATCAAACTTTATTGTCATGGTCCTCTGACCTCACATGGCTGCACTTTCGGCAGTTGACCCATAGCTAAAATGTAGCTTTTTTTACAGTAGATTGTCCAAACTGCCCTCTTTGTTGTCAGTTATTACTGTTAATTTCCTACTGGGCCTAATTCATAAACCAAATTATACCACAGGTGTGTATGTTTCAGAAAACACAGCATGCATACTTAGAGGGCTGTATAGGTAATATATGGGATTATATGTGCACACACACAGAAAAGTATCCAGACATGTGTGTATGTATACATGTCTCTGCGTATGTCTATATGTGAGTGTGCATACATACATGTATATGTATGTATACATGTATGTACAAAGGCATATAGCAGGTCATTAAATTTTCAGGTAGCTACTTGTGTCTCCAAATACACCCCTCCCAGATAAAGGAAGTTGGCTCTTGTTTGAATAACTCCCTTCTGCTGTGGAAGGATCTCTGCCTCCCTCTGGCTGTCATCTCTACCAGATACAAGCACACCCATCCTTTGGGTTGGATAAAATGAGGGAAATCAACACCTGGGTAAAATTGGCAGAGGCCCCAAATGCCTACTGTGCAATTATTCTTCACCATGGCACGCTTTTCTCTTTGAGAGCAAAGTGGATCTTAGAAGAAGCGTTGCTGTTTCCCTGCTTTGCCTTCCTCTGCCCTCACCTGCCAGAATTCTAGTGCTGTAATGACTCAAGCCTGTTGACCTCCCGTGGCTGGCTCTGCCTTGCCTCTCCAGCAGCTTCTGCAGCTGCTGCTTCCTTCTCCTGCTGCCAAGACTGATTCGTCAGGTGCCTACGCTGTCCTCAGCCCCGGGAGACCAGGACAGCACGTCCAAGCCGTCGCAGGAGCCTTGTCTCTTTTATGAAGATGGATGGTGGATGACTTGGGAGCACGGGACCCATTTGTGGCCAATGACATTGTCGATGAAGTCTGCTGGGGAAGGCGGGGATTACCTTCTTCTTTGATTTTCAGATAATACTCACACGGGTGAAGACCTCTGGCGGCTTCTGCATTCCTCCTTGCCTTGCACACCTGAACATGAGGCAGTCAGTCATCTGTGGCCATGAAAAAGTGACACTTGATAAACAGCAACAGGATCTGTGTCCTTGAAGGCCATCCGTCCCCACCAGCCCAGATACCCCGGAGCCACACCCTCCTGGCATCCCGAGTACTTGGCGGGTGGATTATTGGCTTCTGGGTGGGCACAATTACCTGCAGAAGCAATATTCCAAGGTGTGGAGTTCTGGAGGTGAACGCAGATGCTGGTCCTGGCCTCCGAGGGGCTGAAAGAAGCCTGTACATAAAGGAGAAGACTTGGGGGTGGAAGGGGTGACACTGGCTGGGGGTGCAGGGTCTGGGGCCATGGGGTGGGTAGGGAGTGGAGACCTCAGCCCAAGAGAAAGGAATCAGCCTAAACATGAGTAGGGCTGTCAAACGCAGATCATATAAAATTTACCATGTCAGTCATTGCGAAGTGTTGGTATTTGTCCACCCTAAATTTTCACAGCGAACGTTCACAGTGCAGTGCAGCCATCATCCATCCACTGGCTATCCCAGAGCACTGGCCTGGGCTCAAAGTCAAACCTGCCTCCAGGCAGCCATGTTCACCAGTGGTTGTCATGGCAACCTTGGATGCCCTTTCCCCGTCTCTGGATGTTCTTTGCAAGGAGTTTCACATACATGGAATCCAGGCATATGTCCTTCAGTGACTGGCTCCGTCTTCCTTTCTTTTTTTTTCCATTTAGAATGCTTTTGAAGTTGAAGCATGTGGCAGCACCTGACAGTATTTCATTCCTTTTCCTGCCTGTGTACATAAAAGAAAATTTTATTTACTCATTAATGTGTGTGTGTGTGTGTGTGTGTGTGTGTGTGTGTGTGTGTGTGTGTGTGTGTATGTGTGTGTGTGATATGGGTCTGCTTTTGGGCTGGTTTGAATGATGCTGCTATGGAAACTTTGTGTGTCAGGGGATCCAGGTTTCTAGGTCGGGGTCAGGAACTTTGTGTTCTCCGCATTGGGGTAACTCAGGGACAGACCCAGGAAAGATGGCGGAAGTGGCCTGTTAGCGCAAAGCGATGTGTGAGCTGTGCTCCGGCATGGGAGCTGCCCCGTGCTCCCTCCCCGAAGCCGGGTGGTGAACTGGTACACGCCTCAGGGCAGGAAGTTTGGGCCTTGGCTGGTCAGACAAGAACTTTTCCTCCGCCTTGGCTGTGGAGGAACATTCTAGAGGATGGTACGGTGACTCCCAGCCTCTGCGGGGGGAAGTGTCAAGCCCTTCCTTGTAGATGAAGACTCTTCATTTGTGGGCTTGCTGCTCCTCTCCACTTGGTTGGACTTCAGAGCACTGGCACGTGGGCAGGCGGGCGGGCTCACAGAGGAGTTTCCTGTAGGAACTGCCATTTTATTAATTTAGGGGGAATATTTTTAGAGATAAAAAGTCTGTCTTTCCCATTCACAGAATTCTATTTCCTGGCACGGGGCTGCACGGGAGGGCATTTAGGCAAACAATAGGGACTTGGTAGATGGGAAATCAACGCCAGGGACAAGGAGGGTCTTAAAGAGACACGCTCTGCAGATCAGACTGCAGTACCCTCCCTCATCCTACATCTCAACTGCACCCAAAGTGTCTCAAGAGCAACCTTTAAAAAATCACAGCAAAATATTCCTGCTTACTTACCTAAGACAGAAGTTGTTTTCCCTTTCATACAGATACATGGCTTTTTTTTTTTTTGATAGTCCAAGTTCAAGATGAATAGGATTTAGGCGTGTTGATGTTGCCTGATTGGGACCTGCAAGTCTGCCCGAAGCACTACTGCATCTGTATTCCAGGCATCAGAAAAACAACCAGGAGACACAAATCCAAGCTGAGCTAAATGCTTGAAGGTGGCTTTTCTGGTCGTCATGGCTACACGTCCATTTGCCTGCCACCCTAGGAAGGAGGCTGTGGGTTTCAGCAAGAAGGCTGCTTCTCTGATGACAGATCAAAGAGGAATTACACTGTAGTGGCCGTCAGTTCTTTGGGGGCGTGCCCGTTTAAACTAGAACACAGAGCACTGGTTTCTCACCGTGATTTGTTCCAGTGGGCACAGGGAAGGACTTACGCATGCATGTGACTCTATCTCTCCTCCCTCCGGTGGCTCAGTGCGTCACTGCTTAGGAGACCTGGGGTCCCTCGGATTTGCGAACACAGGTTCTCTGGACAGTCTCTGCATGTGGAAAGGAGAGTTCTAGTTTTTAACAGTGGCACAGGGCACCACAACATTGACAGAGCATGCTCCAACCACAGCAGCTCTCGCTGGACCACAGTTACCTACCCCAAGTGCCTATGGAGCTAATCTGAAGCCTGGGGTACAGAAGAAGATGCCGAGTTCAGTGCCATCACGAAAGATCACAAATCTGAACACACATCTAGGAAGCTCAGCCACGGAGTTCCCCCGAGAGGGGGTCATCGACCCTCCCAAACAAGGCTAGCGTAAACTGCCGGGCATCTACAAGCAGAATTTATCTTGTACTCACTGAGGAGGGTCAAAACATCTGGAGAAACAAATTGGGGTGAGCCCTTTCCTGGTGTGCTAATGAAATACAAGTTGTCAGGAAAAGACAGAAAACAAGGCAAGGTCAGTGAGTTGCAGAGCTTAATTGATTTGTCTTCTAGGAAATTAAGGCCATGGACAGCATGACTCGCACCCAGACACCAGGTGGGCAGTCATTAAAAGCTTATTAGAAGCATAGATCCGAGTAACAGACCTGAAACAAGTCAATAGGAAGGAGAAAGCCGGCTGGCTAGTCTGAACTTACTTTTCCACACAGCATCCCTCCTCATTTTTTTCCCACTCTGCCTGAGATAATTAACAGGACACAACAGTTTGACATCCAAGAATTTCTATGCCTAAAGCCAGAACTGTTATATGAAGTGCATTGGTCACATTATGTTTCTGTGGCAAAAAGAACACATAATTAAAGCCTTAGCACAAGCAGCTTGAAGGGGGAAAGACTTGCTTTTGTTCACAAGTTTCGGAGATTTCCATGCATGGTGCCTGGTGGATGAGGTGTGGTCCTTCCTCAAGTCAGGAGAGCACGACTCCTAAGCGTGCTGCAGCGGCTCTTGATAAATGCCCTGGCCAGTCCAGGTCGTTGCCCTGGCTGGTCATCCCAAAGCTTCCCCAAAGCCTGTGTCAGTGAATTCAGAAAGGCCTACCTCCTCCTCCTCCTCCTCTTCCTCCTCCTCCTCTTCCTCCTCCTCCTCCTCCTCCTCCTCCTCCTCCTCCTCCTCCTCATCATCATCATCATCATCATTATTTGTTGTTGTTGTTGTTGTTACTGTCTTTGTTTTGGACAACACAACCCTGGGAAATGAATTTCTGCATTTCAGCCCGGGGCTACTTCAGCACTGGCAGAGATGTTATTCACCACGTTCTAAAATAGACTTGGTAGGTCCTCAGCAGTGCGGCTCCCAAGCCGAGTGCACTCACTGGGCTGGTGGTGACGGATGATGCTCACACAGCTAAGTCGATTCAATAAATCATAAGTTTGGTTTTACTGACTCTACTGTGAATAGAGTTTGAGCCAGAAGGCTGGCGTTTCTCACATCTTAAATTAAGAATAATGGGTCCTTCTCTGATCATTTACCAAATAGGTAGAATAAAATACCGAGCTCCTAGGACTTTCAAAATGATCCTGATGAAATCCTTTGGTTTCATACAAATATTTATTATGTCCCATGGCCATTGCCACTGGGAATAGAAGATAAATATGCCTTTCCTTAGAGATCTTCTGTCTAAAGTAAAACTGACCACAGGGCTGAAAACTGACATCCACAGAGGGTACTTTGAGGGTATTGGAGGGAGGGGTATTTAGCTCAGTTTGGAATTATGTACTAAGTGGGTCACAAAGGATGTCAGACAAATATGGAGAAGATATGCCAAAGAGAAGGAGGCTTCGAGAAAGGATGGAAAATACGAAACAATACGGTTTAACAGGAAAGGTTCATGCTGTGTCTCAGAGATCAGCATACCATTCTTTCTACATGAGCACATTTGCATGGATCTTGCTAGAAAATGAGGTGGAGAGATCCCGGGTTGCAAAGCTGGATAGGACTGACCAAAAGAGAAACCTAACTCAGTGAAGGTAGAATAGAGTCTAGGCTATTACTAAATGACGAATTTGTTTAAAGGTCTTTACAAGCATGAGTATGGAGTATCACCTGACCAAACACTGTAAAACATGGAAGGTTATTGCATTAAATGAGTGTGTCTCCATGATTTTCACACATTGTTGGTCAATGAACCTTCGAGATGGATGGAACTGGAAGTCTTGACTTCCAGTGAAATGAGCCAGGCACAGGAAGACCCGCACGGCATAACTGCATGCCTGTGTGGAATCTAAAAATGTGGACTGGGACCTGGGACCTGAGTAACTGCCTAGAAAGCACAAAGTTCTGAGTTCAAACCCCAGTATTACCAGAAGCTGGTCTCATAGAGGTAATGAGGAGAGGAGAGCCTGGCAGTGACAGAGGAGCGTAAGGAAGAGTGGAGGAGGATTGGTTGATGGGTTGTGAGTTATAGATAGGTACAAACAAAGATCTCCAGTGTACTATTGCACATTGGGGAGACTGTCGTTGTCAGGCAGCTACTAAGCACTTCAAAAAGCCAAGAAGTTTACAGGTCTCCTTCACAAGGAAATGATGAGTAAGAGGGTACCAGTAGCTCACTCCTATAATCCCAGCCGGTCAGGAAGCTGGGATCTGGAAGATTGAAGGTCTAAGCCAGCCCAGATAGGAAAGTTCATAAGATTTCATCTCCCAAAGTAACCAGCATAAAGCAAGACTGGAGGTATGGATCAAATGGTAGAACACCAACAGATCAAACAAGTGCAGCAAGTGTGAGCCCTTGAGTTCAAACCTCAAGATAGATAAAGATAGCTATGTTTTACCTGTTTGTAAACACTACACTGTGGGTAGAACTTTACAGAGCACTCCACCAAGGCACACAAAGTTAAAAAATATTTTTAATATTCCAGCTTAAACCAAATGAAAACAGAGTGGAAAGTCAAGAAATGTACGGGACCCAATACCCCATAAATCAACACAGTAAGCCCACACAGCGCCCCAGAGAACTGAGGGTAAAGTTTGCTCAGCTGTGTTCAGAAGCAATTTGCTTTTCCTACTCTTCTCCTGAGCTTCGGTTCAGAGGAATTTCCTGGAGTCCAAGAGACTACATGCAGACAGAAGGCAGACACAGCTGTTTCCTATTAAGCTGGACAATGAAGAGATTAGCAAAAATGCAAAATACTTCCACTGACATCCTTAATTGTTTTTGGGATAATACAGTTATTCGTGTAAGTGTCCTCTATGCTGCCATGTAGCGAGTTTAGTGTCTTTTAAAAAAATTCAGAATAAACACACAAAGACATTTGGGATGCTTCTTAGTGTTGATATGGTAAGCAGAGGCCACAGAAGCAAATCGTGGGAGTCACTAATACTATTGCATTGTCATGAAGCCTGGGCCCAGATGGTGAAGAACCACAGTATTAGGACCCTATGCAAAATGTAACCTGGAGTGTTTTGGTACTGACCTATAATCCCAGCTATTCAGAGGCTGAGGCAGGAGGATCATCTAAGCACAGGAGTTCAAGACCAACCTGGTTGGGGCTGGGAAGGTGGCTCAGTGGTAGAGCGCTTGCCTTGCATGCCTGAGGCCCTGGGTTCGATTCCTCAGCACCACATAAGCAAAAAGAAAAAAGCTGGAAGTGGCGCTGTGGCTCAAGTGGTAGAGCGCTAGCCTTGAGCTGAAGAGCTGAGGGACAGCGCCCAGGCCCAGAGTTCAGGCCCCACGACCGGACCCAAAAAATTTTTTTAAAAATAAAAATAAATAAAAAAAGACCAACCTGGTAAATAGAGCAAGATCCACTCCCCCCCCCCCCACACACACACAAAGGAGAAAAGGAAAAGAAAAGCAGCCTTCTACTTTGAGTGATTTAAAAAAAAAATTCGAGATTCCCCAAGAACTCAGAGATATCTTAATTTTCACATATGCCAGGACATTCACATGTAGGTTACCTATTGTGTGGATTGATGTGTGCACGCACCAATCTGCAATTGTGCTAGCTCACCCCCTTCCTGCCTGATCACAGAACCTGCTAGATTCCCTTTATGTTGTCACTCTGCTCAGCATCCCTCCAGATCCACGCATGAGCTGTGGTGCCATGTGTTCATCTTGGTTATCATGTTGAGTGGCCTGAGGGCTGTCTGGAAAACTGATGTGGAAACATACTTCTGTGTGTCTGTGAGTGGCATTTCCAGACATGACAAATGGTTTGGGAAGATCTGCTCAGTGTGGTACCATCCAATGGGCTGTGGAATGGAACTGCAGGAGGAGAAGCAATGCTCTGCTGCTGGTGCACATGCAACCCTTCTGGGCCGGTGTGCTGTTTGCGGCTGCCATCTGTGGACGTGAGCCTCCACATTCTCAGCCTTGGGTGTGAACTTGCACTGTGTCCCTCCAGGGGTTTCTGACCATCAGTGTCAGTTGGGGCTGGGAACTTGCACTGTGTCCCTCCAGGGGTTTCTGACCATCAGTGTCAGTTGGGGCTGGGAACTTGCACTGTGTCCCTCCAGGGGTTTCTGACCATCAGTGTCAGTTGGGGCTGGGATTTTTGTCTGTCACGCTGTGGCTTTTGGCCTCTTTGTCCCTTCCCCCAGCAGCTCCTCACACGGTGCAAGGAAGGCCAACTTCCAGTCTCCACCACAGACCATGAGCCCAGCCCTGCCCAACCTTCTTTCCTGAGCTCCAGATGACCTCTCTGGAGCTTCAGTGAGCTCTCCTGTTTCCTCAAAGAGAAAGAAGCTGCTCTAGAAAGCCCTGCCTTGCCCCCAGGACGCAGGAACAGGCCTTGTTCTGTGGGGTCTGGAGAACTGAATTCTCCCTTGTTATAAAATCTATAGTTGGACATAAACTTCTGCCCTTTTCAGCCCCAAAGCAGGCTGTGTGGGCCTGACGCCGTGGGATATTTGCTCAATCAGTGCTCCAAAGAAAACTGGGACTCGAAACAAATAAATCATGCTGGGTCTGTTTTCCAAAACTTTTACATCTTACCCAGAAGTCACAGTCAGGCTGGAACTATAGAACTGGAATAGCTTCAACTTAATTCATTTTTAGAAAGGAGATTTGCAATGAAACTCGGAAGAACGTGGGTGCGCGTGGACACCGAAGGCCATTTGCCTGCCCGGGGTTGGACAGGTCTGTTGTCTGCCTTCTGTCCTCTCCGTTGGCTTCTCCTCTGGGATGTGGTGCTGGTGCACACAGCCAGGTGCCCGGGGAGGCCCTTCCACGCCCATCTCATAAAGCAGTGTTTGATCCTGAGCCCCCCAGTGGTTGGTTTACACCTTAAGTCCTGGTTGACTGTGCTGGGGGGGGGGACCGAGCAGGTAACCTTTCCATGCCCTCCTGACCCTTCCTCTCCCCGCTCTGACCCCAAATCTGGGCTCTAGGTGTACAGCCTTGGGTTCAGGACAGAGGCAGCATGACCATGGGAGCATAGCTGGTGGGATCTGGTGGACAGCCTTGATCTGTTGTTCCAGCCAGGAACAAATGACAGGCACTACACAGTGGATCCGGGGAGGTACCCTGTCCCCTCCCCTCCCCGCCCCCGCTCCGCCAGGGGTGGCACACACACACACACACACACACACACACACACACACACACACACACGATTGTAGGATTATAGGTATTTAATAAACAGATGTGAAGGGAAATGAGAGCAGGAAGTGGAATCTTTAGGTCACATTAGGCAAATTCACTAGGAGGAGGAGGAGGATGGAAGGGGCTGGTTGTTACTTATGGAGGAACCAGACGTGAATTAAGGCCTGTGGTGTAATTCATGGGTGACTTGGAAGGTCTGCACCCCCTGGGCTGTCTGTGGTAGCGGCGCTGTTGCTCCCTGGACAGTAGTCTCTCCTTGTGCCCAGGGTGTCATTGGTGCCTCTCTGCATCTGGTCACATGGAAAATGGAATTTGGGCTTTCAAACGGTCGCCGACCTCGAGACGACTTCAAAGTCAGATCCCCACACAGGGATTTTAATGATAAACCAAGAGGACTGCCTCAGTCCTCGGGGATGCAGGCGATTAGTCGTATGCAGGAGTCAATGAGTCTGAAATAACAGTTTCCTTACAGCCCAGCACTGCCTCAAAAGGCTTTGCTATTTCTGTCAGTGGAAATCAGTTCCCATCTCTCTGAGGGCTTGGGAGCTGCTAAAGCATTTGTGGTAATGCAGAGCTGCTGTCAGTTAGGATCTGCTGTCAATCAGCACTGATTCTTTCCTATTGATATTTATACTTCAAATAGCAAGTGCATCTGATTTCAGGAATATGGCTCTTATACACTCTTTCTTCCTTTCTTCCCCAGACTCTAATAAATTATTTTATGGCTGGGCACCTAGTAGGTGCATAATAGGTGTCTGCTAAAAGAAATTATTCAACAAGTACTTACGCATTCCCTAGTTAAGTGCTGGGGTTGCCACTGCTCAGGAAGCCAGTGGAGCTGGTGCAGGAAGTGTGAACAACATGATTATAGGCTAAATTCAAATGGCATACCGAGAAAAGCCAGTCTGTGGCAAAATTGAGCAGTCTTTACCTAAATTGACAATTTGCTGGACTCTCAGCTCAACCACAACACATCCCAAAGACTGGTCTCAGCGACCAAGGTGACAATCAGTGAGGAGGATGACGATGATGATGGTGGTGGTGGCTCCTGAATAGAGCACACACTATGGAAGAAATTAGGAAATCCTTAGAGCTGAGTAACTGCAAAAATACCACCTCTCAAATAGGCAGCTAAAACCTTATTTCAAAAGAAACTTGTGAGCCAGGCGCTGGTGGCTCACACCTGTCATCCTAGCTACTCAGAACGCTCTGAGGATCTGAGGATTACGGTTCGAAGCCAGCTCAGGCAGGAAAATCCCTGAGCCTCTTATCTCCAATCAACTGCTCAGCAAAGGCTGAAAGTGGCTCAGTGGCTCAAGCCGTAGAGTGCTAACCTGGAGCCAGAGACGCTCAGGGACAGAGCCTATGCTCTGAGTTCAACCCCAGAACCAGAATAAAAAATAAAAAAAGGAACTGACATCACCAAATGTACGCAGTGGCGCAGAGCCGAGCGGAGGGGGTGAGCGTTTGTTTGTGCACAGGCTTGAAGCCGGCTGTGAGAGACTCCTGTCTCTGCAGACCCCAGGGAAGACCCTCCATCTCCAGGTTCAGCCTTTGCTAGAGACCAGGAGCAGACCACGTGCCAGGAGCATGGGGTGGAGGGGGCGCTGGGAAATGCAGAAACATGGTTCAGGAGTTGTGGCTCTGGGGGTCAGCTCCCACCCCTCCTGCCCTTCCTCTGAACCTGACCCCAGGGTGCCGCGACCCGCACCTTAACCACCAATGCCAGCTCCACAGGCTCTGCCTTGCCCTCGCCCGACCGGGTGCCTGGCACGCAGATGTCCGTACGGAAGTCAGAGGATCAGAGCCTGGAATCTGAGCCCTAGAACTGTACGTCCTCCCAGCAACAACCTCTGACCCCTGACCTTGCCCTCACTGGCCCTTCCCTGCAGAACCACACCTGAGCCACACATGCTCTCCACAAATACTTGCAGGACCTTGTACAGGCCAGATGTCTACATGCAGAAAGGGGGACTTGCTGGGGCAGAGAGGACAGAGTTTACAGAGAGAGAGGAGAATGAAGAGGAGGAGGAGGAGGAGGAGGAGGAGGAGGAGGAGGAGGAGGAGGAGGAAGAGGAGGAGGAGGAGGAGGAGGAGGACGAGGAGGAGGAGGACGAGGAGGAGGAGGAGGAAGAGGAGGAGGAGGACGAGGAGGAGGAGGAGGACGAGGAGGAGGAGGAGGAGGAAGAGGAGGAGGAGGAGGAGGAGGAGGAGGAAGAGGAGGAGGAGGAGGAGGAGGAGGAGGAGGAGGAGGAAGAGGAGGAGGAGGAGGACGAGGAGGAGGAGGAGGACGAGGAGGAGGAGGAGGAGGAAGAGGAGGAGGAGGAGGAGGAGGAGGAGGAGGAGGAAGAGGACGAGGAGGAGGACGAGGAGGAGGAAGAGGAGGAGGAAGAGGAGGAGGAGGAGGAGGAGGAGGAGGAGGAAGAGGACGAGGAGGAGGAGGAGGAGGAGGAGGAGGAGGAAGAGGACGAGGAGGAGGAGGAGGAGGAGGAGGAGGAGGAGAAGGAAGAGGAGGAGGAGGAGGAGGAGGAGGAGGAGGAGGACGAGGAGGAGGAGGAGGACGAGGAGGAGGAGGAGGAGGAGGAGGACGAGGACGAGGAGGAGGAGGAGGAGGAGGAGGAGGAGGAGGAGGAGGACGAGGAGGAGGAAGAGGACGAGGAGGAGGACGAGGAGGAGGACGAGGAGGAGGACGAGGAGGAGGAGGAGGAGAAGGAGGAGGACAAGGAGGAGGAGGACGAGGAGGAGGAGGAGGAGAAGGAGGAGGACAAGGAGGAGGAGGACGAGGAGAAGCAGGAGGAGGAGAAGCAGGAGGAGGAGGAGGAGAAGAGGGAGAGCGGGCAGAAAGGAGAGGAATCAGGACAGGAAGAGTAAAGGGCTCCAGGTGAGCTCAGGCCTCAGTGTGGAGACTGACCCAATGCACGCTCAAAACGCGGGTCCCATCACAAAACCACAAGCAGTGCACACCCACGGCTGGCTGAAAACGGTAGGGACATGGAGAAGAATGTTTTTCTTGGCCAGTCGTAAATGAAAGATGCTGCAGCTGACACGAAACTTGTTTTCTATGCTGGGTAATAGGCTCTCTGGCTTTGTTTGTTTTTCGTTTGGCAAATGTAGAGACATACAACCATCACTTTTTTTTTTTGTCATGGAGCTTGAACTCAGGGCCTGGGCGCTGTCCCTGAGCTTTTGTGCTGAAGGCTAGTGCTCTACCATTTTGAGTCACAGCTCCACTTCTGGTTTCCTGGTAGTTAGCTGGAGATAAGCATGTCGTGGACTTTCCTGCCTGGGCTGGCTTTGAACTGTGATCCTCAGATCTCAGCCTCCTGAGTAGCTAGGATGACAGGCGTGAGCCCCTGGTGCCCGGCTCACCATTGCTTTAAGAGCTGGAGCCTGTGAAGTTTCCCCGGGACCACGGGTTGTGGACAGGCAGCTGGATGCACTCGCCCACTCTGTAGTACACTGACTGGCCACTTCCCTTTCTCCTCGAAGGGGCTCAGTCATTAACTTTGTCCACAGCACAGAAGGTCCAAGAAAAATGAGATGCTCTCTCCTGAAGTCTCCTGCAACAAGAAGGAGGAGGAAGGGAAAAAAAAAATCAATGCGTGTGTTCATCAGCCCTGGCAGTCCAGAGTGAACAGGCTGCCGACGGTCATGATTCATCTCTGCTAGTGAAAATTGGATTATAAGCATCGGCGAGGCAAGAAGCAAAATTTGAGACCAAAAATAAATGTTCTTCACTTCTTCAGAGCTGAGGTTTTAATCCCCGGTGTCGCGTGTGGAAGATGGGCAGTGCCATGCTGAGCGAGGGCCCTGGGTCTGTGCTCCCGGAGCATTATTCTTACCTCTCAAGACATTATCCGAACTGGAGTGGGCCCTCTTTCCTAGGCGCAACGTTGGGCAAAAACACGGAACTGTGGAAGAAAAGGCAAATTCTCCAGCAAAGCCTTTCAAAAATGCAAAACGATTCCCTCATAGAGATGTGTGTCTTTGCTGCACAGATCTCTGCCCTCTCTCTCTGTGACACAGTTAATATCCCAGCACCGCATGCACAGCAAGCAGTTGAGCTGGGCCGGCACGCCAGGCTGCAGACTCCACCCCAGGGGGTGAAGGAGCTGGCGGCAGCACCCAATCTGTCATCACAAGGACGCTGGGTGGAGGGGCTGGAGCTGCTGCCGTGGGCCTTGGGGGAAATGGATGGATAGCACGGCGGTTGAATGCAGCATGCACAATGAGGCAACCTCCGCTGTCCCCAGGCTGCGTTAGCGTGTTGGTATACTAAAAAGAGATGTCGAGTGAAAACACAAACAACCACAAAGCAAAACAACAACGGTACTGTTTGGGAAGCCCGCAGCTTTGGTGGGGAGACGGGCCTGGGCGCAGCCAGACAGAAAGCGCAGGCGTGGTGGGCTGGTCTTTCTTTTTATAAAGACGGTATTATTTTTCCAGTCACCACGTTTGTTTGTCTGTTCTCTCCCCGCAGCCCACACTCCCGCGCCTCCTACCACCTCCCGAGAACTCAGCACAGCACCAGCGATTGTGCGTTTCGATGTCGAGGCTTCTAGACTATTCTAGAAGGCAGCCATAAAGAGCTGGGCTGTGGGCAGAGTCAGCCAGGTCAAAAGTCTCAGGATGGGACCGTGCAGATTGGTTCAGAGTAGAAGAGGAAGAGGCTGGGGTGCTGAGCGCAGTGGCCTTGTGGTACTGAAGACTGAGTTACTGTCAGGAGATGTGTCTGTAGGCCCCATCCCCGAGCAGCCAGGTCCACACTCAGATGACGGGGGGGGGGGTTGGGGGTGTGTGCTCAGCTCACCACGGCCCACCTTCTAGATTGTCATAGAATACGCCCGGACGCGCCCCCTGGACGTCACCAAAATGGCACAGAGAGTCTCTCAAATTGTGTTTGTTTTTTCTGCCAAGAATTACCCACAAACCAACGAGTCTCGCTGTGACAGTCTCCCATGACCCAACTGGAAGGGCCTCATGGGGCAGGAGGCGCGTAGATCTGGGAGAAGACCGTGATTCTCCGAGAGCAGCTGGACTAATCCGAAGAAACGCAAGCCCAGCCTCCCGCGGGGAGTTTCGTTCGGGAGGGGGCCCCGCAGCTCTTTCCTCAGTGGTTGTACTGTCACCGTTGTGGCCGCTCGCGCCCGATCTCACCCCATCCAAACGGGATTTCATTTCTTCCAGTCCAACGTCCAGCTTTTCAACTAAGCTGAGCCTGGCCTCATCGGGTCGAAGGGGTGACACAGCTCACGCGCGGTCACAAAACTGAACAAAGCAAAACCAGCTCTGTTGGGACAGACGTGTCGGACACAGCTAGAGTGTATGGAGGAGATGAACTGGAGGGGAGCGGTGACCTACTCTGTAAGAAAAATGACATCTTTACGGCAACCAGGCCTATGTGCACGGTCCTGATTCAGGCTTCAAGGATGGAGCGCTTTTGGATACTTGATCAAAGACCG
The DNA here is from genome assembly GCF_024711535.1 of Dipodomys merriami. Taxonomy (NCBI): domain Eukaryota; kingdom Metazoa; phylum Chordata; class Mammalia; order Rodentia; family Heteromyidae; genus Dipodomys; species Dipodomys merriami. The sequence continues at coordinate 1,556,255 of NW_027202971.1, forward strand.
CTGGTGATGGTAATATTGCTTATTGTTCACATAATTTTATTTTGGCTATTGGAAAATTAGTTCACTCAGAGATGCACATTCAGTTTTCGTGGGCGAGGGTTGAAGTTTCAGTGAATTGCGGAGCTTCTGCCTGTTTGGCATGAGGCCCTGGTTGCTGGCTGTCTGGCTCTGAACAAACATGGTGGGTGCTTTAGAGCACTGAACAAGAATTAGAGAGGATTTTAGAGGTTTGAAAGCATGCTCTGGTCACATTTTGTTTCCAGTTATATTTTTCTCTGTAGGTGAGAAGAGGGAACTGGCTCTGAACTATCTTATTTACAAATATACAGTGATTGCTTGTAGGTAGGTAGGTAGGTAGGTAGATAGAAAGATAGATAGATAGATAGATAGGTGATAGGTAGACAATAGGTGATAGATGATAGATAATAGAAGATAGATAGGTAGATGATAGATAATAGAGGATGGATGATGGTAGATAAATAATAGATGGTAGATGATAGATAATAGATGATAGATAGATAATAGGTGATAGATGATAGATGGAGGCTCACATTTATTTTTAACCTTTAATTTATTTTGAAATGTCCATTTTCATTTCTGTGATGATGGGATCTCAGCTCTGACAAGTCAGAGAGGTGCAAGTGCACGTTTCGTCTAGGGTCCTGCAGAGGGCCGTGGAGGGTGGGTTGGCGTTCCCTGGCTCACGCTGGAAACATGAGCATGTGTTCGAGCCTTTCTGGGCTGACAGACTTCCTTGTGATGCCCCAGACTTGGAGGAAAGTTGCCTTCTCGCGATGAGACTTGATCTTTGCAGAATTCTTTATGTGGAGGGAGCATATGCTTCCTCAGAATGCTCGCGTACATACGCTTCGAACCCGAAGAAATTTAATTACAAAAATGTGGAAGAAAGGAGAACCGCTCAAGCAGAAAATAATGCCGGTGATACATTGGTCTATTTCTGTTGCACTTGATTAAATTCTTGATGCATCCCATTCAACACTCAGCATTACGTAATTCTCTTATTTTTTTTTTTCCCCCAAGTTCCTTTGATCCTGGAATACTCTTGCGTCTGTATTAGAGCTGGAGGCTGATTAACCACCCCTTCATTTTGGGACACAAGGACATTTTCTGGCTATTTTGTTATTGCATATACATTTGTAGAGTAAATGGGGACAACGGATCTTTGTGCAGATGGCGTCTTCTTCCCTCCTTAGTTGGCGGGTGGACACAGAGCTGGCGCGTGATTGGAGGAGGGCTCTGGCGCTGTGCTTCCCGTCCGAGGCCAGCTCAGCCGGGTATTTGGGAGAGCGCAGCTTCCAGTTCTGCATCGGCTCTCAGTCATCAGAGTCAGAGCTCGCGGCTCCTCCCTTGGCCTCTGAGCCCCTGCCTCTCCTCCCTCTCCCCTGTCTCAGCCGGTCTGTCTGTCTCAGGCCCCGGGATCTGTCCTGATGTCTGATGCCCCAGGCACTGCTTTTGCTCTGGGTTGTTTTCATGCTAACTTTTGAAGGTTGTGGGCGCTGCAAAGCGCTTTCAAGCGATCCTCCTCCAGTGTATGTCTTGTGGGCCTCTGAGCCGCGTGTGATGGCTGTGACCTGGGCTGCCTTCGCCACACGCGTAGAAACCTGGAGATTCCGTTCCATCCTGCCAGGTGTGGCCTCCCCTCCCCACCAGGGCATCTGTAACCCCCAAGTCCGCATTCCGTGCGCTTCCGCCGTCCCTCAGTGACATGCCGAGTGCAGATACTGGAGCAGCCCATGAATGCGTTAAACCTATCCGGGTCGAAGTAATAGAAAAGGAAAGCAACGCGTTGGCTCCCTCTTTCAACTTTCCAGCTAGAGAAGGTGTCCATTTCATGGTCTATTTAACAACATGCTTTCCCCCCTTGGGACTTTGGAGCTTTTCCTGGATGATTCCTTTTTGCGATTTCAATGAGCCTCTGAGCATGCTATTGAATTTCTGGCTGCAGTTTCCATGCTTAGGAAACACATGATGTAGCTTCGAGAACAAAGCCTGGTCCTGGTGGTTGTGAGCTCAAGTACTGTTTATACCACACACACACACACACACACACACACACACACACACACACACACACACACACACACACACACACACACACACACACACACACACCTCTACAGGGAGCCATCCTGCTGTTTATAACAATGCAACCAGCGGTTCACAGGGACCCATGCCACGTCTTCCTTTGGGACCCTGGCTTCCACAGGTCCTAACCCGGAGACCCAGGGGGCTTCCTGGAAGATTGCGGCTGTGGTTCTCCCAGCAGCGGGCTGGCCGAGTTGTTTCCCTGCTAACTTGTGAGTTATGTCTGTGCCTTTGAACGCACCGTTTCAGCTGTCTGGCTCCTTTTCTGACTATTGTCCCCCCTGAAATTAGTACTTCATTCCTTTCGGTCCATTCTGTGGACTCTAAGTGGTGATCATCTTTATTTATGGTCACGGATCCCGTGGTCCTTGGGCCCGGCATGTGTGCCCTGCCGACCCAGCCCACAATGCACCCACGTGGAGTGCAGGTGGCTGGCTGGGCCCCGAAGACCAGGTAGCTCACGAAGCCCAAACCCTGAATACACTTTGACCCACACGTGCTTAGTCTCGCCGTAAAACACTAACTTGTATCACGAGCACAAATGATTTTAGTTTACTTATTTTTTAACCTTGACAGAGAATCTTCTAATGGGAACCATGAATGCAGATTCTCAGGCAGATTTTTCTTGCGATGGTGCATTTTCCATCGTCCAGGGGTGAATGAGGACCAAGCAAAGCGACGTTTCCTCTAGTTCCACAGCATCTGCAGCTCTCAGGGAAATCGAATCACTGTGTGCTCGCCCTTCACTCTTCCCCAGCTCCCTCATCTAAAGGCCAGCGCGATTCCCGTTAGATCATCCTAGACAATAATAATGTTAAAGATTCTCCTCCAGACCTCCTAGAATTGTTTGTGTGTCTCCCTAAACGTCCTAGCTGATGCTAATTTGCTGCAGCCTGAGTAATGCAGTAATGCTGCTCTGCTCCTTCCTGGCCAGACTCCGGCGAATACGGACGAGCGTTGTCCTGTCCAGCACAGGCACAGGCCTCGGGCTCTTCCCGGGATTCACTTCTGTGAGGCTTCTCACGGAGCCAGAGTGCGGGACAAGCGGATTTCAGGGAGGCCTGGGAGAGGAAGCCTGGAGGGGTCACCCCGCTTTGCACTGCCTCCGACCCTCCCCCCAGAAGCAAACCTGCCATCAGGGGGGAAAAGAAACAGGCACATTGGAAGTGGTTTTTAAAAGTCTGTTTGCTGACATGATTGAGACAGCCAGGCCAAGAGACGCCAGGGGGCAGTCGGCTCAGAAGCTTACTGGGGTGAGACTGACATCTACAATTTTCCCTCTGCAGAGATTTCTGGTGAAGCAAGACACGAAGGAGCGAGAGGTCAGCGATCCTCGCAGGAGATTCAGCACACGTGGGGCTGCGGGTCACGTCTGAGGAGAAAACTCAGAATGGAATTCCAGGCTGCCAGGGCCCCGGAGCCCAGAGGTCCAGAGCCGGGGGGCCGGGGGGCCGGGCGGCCAGCTCAGTGGGCTGTCTGTGTCTGCAGTTCTAGAGTCTTCCACACAAACTGAAAAGCCAGACAGCTAACCTGGCTTGCAGCTTGAAAACAAAAGACTAGATTTCGCGGTTTCTAAGACCTTAATAGATTCTCTTTACATCTTTTTTTTAATTTTTTAAATCACAACAACAGGATGCTATGACATAACTAAACAGATCAATGAAGCAGAGGTAGCGTTGAAGGCCAGGGGTTTTGTCGCCTGGAGTAGAGCCCGCTAGTTTTACGCTCCCTGTGAGGAGGAGTCCAGAGCCGAGCTGAGGTTCCGTGAGCAAAGCTGACAGGAGTTTGCGCTCCGTCCTCCCCGGGGCTCCGGTCCGCACGGGCTGTGGCAGGAGGACGGCGTCTCTCCAAAGCACCCAGGAGCAACTTGGCCCAGCATGCCAAAATGTCAGCTCTGAACCTGAGCTTCGAAGCTTGTTACCCAGGCTTGGCCAGGGCGGGGCGGCGTCCTGGGCACGTGCGTGGATTGTGGATTCCGTCAGAAGAAGCTGCGCTTGCTGGCAGTTGGTTTTAGCCAGGAGAACTGCTGTGAGCCCGAGTCTTGCTTTCCTCTCAGAGCACAACCCAGACGTGTGAGACACACTTCCCCAACACAGGGGCCAGGGCTAAGGCAGGCAGACATTCTAGAATAGTCCTTACTACAGAATAATCTCTTAAAACGGCCCGCTCGCTACTAATCCTGAGCACCCAGAATCCAGTCCAGCCCAGGTTTGAGTTGTGATCACAAATCAAATCAGAGATACAAACACAGCAAAGTTCTCAATTCATACGTGAATGTTCAGGACTGGCAGCTGGAGACGAGCCCTCCGAACGGTGTCTATGTGGACCTTCCTTTGTCCTGAGAGCTACAGCACTGGGTACAGGCCACAAATAGCACTGGGAGACAATGAATATGAAGATCTACCTGTGCTCACAAGTGTGGAGGTTTCCTGTACCAAGAAAAGATATGCATATGTGTGTGTGCATGCGCACACATGCGTGTGCATGTGTATAAAGTGCAAATTGTGCTGATAGAAGTAATGAAGGAACAGACGGCGTGAGATGCAAATGCATTCAGCGAAGGGTAAAGATGACACACTAAGCCCACGGAGCCATTTTGCTCTCAGTGATATTTTGTAGAGTTTTGTTGAATTTGCATCTCTGTAGACAAAAACAGTTTCTGTTCCACCACATACTGACCAAAGGGACTGCCGCTCAGTCTTCACTTCTAAATGCGTTGCCATTAAATCTGACAAATGATCTACTGCCAGCTATTTTTAACCTTCTCCTGATGTAGCTTCGTTAAATTTAAACCCGTCCAGTGGCCGCGTGGCTCCCTGGCGGCGCAGCATCTGTTTTGCTTTCGGAAGGGTACCGCGATCTGAACACTGGCGTTATATTATTTAATAATGGTTGTATTTAACAATAAGCTCGCCAAATTCCTGAGAAATGACCTCTTGTGAGCTGGCAGGAGCCGACCGCCGGCAAGCCTCTCCGCCCCACGTTCCCCTGCTGCTTGATTCTGAGAAACGGAGAGGCTTAGGCGTAAAAATAGCCTGTGAAATCTTTTATTTCCTCCTTGAATGTGAAAAGGGGTTTGGGTAATCCTCCGTGATGCGGCCTAAATCACCCCTGCCTCTGCCTGGCTTTACGTCTCCAGACACCACACACTAATTACTCGATCACGGGCACAAGCTAGCCTCGGCCCTCAAAGCCTTTTCTATTGGACTCGTTGGTCTCTCGGTGACTGGGGGACTCAGACTTCAGACCGCCTTCTCCCAGGGCGCGGTGACAAACAAACAGCCAAGGATGTGATTCCTGCCCCTGCCGATGCCATTTGGATGGGAAAGCCGTTGCTGGAAGCTCTTGTTTGAAAATGGCTATTTCCTGAAGGCCAGGTCAGGTCAGGTCAAAGGACAGAGCTACCACTCTATGCTGTGTGACTTCGTGCAATTGACCTTCTACATGAATTCATTCCTCATCCATAGGAAGGCTGGTAGGTGGTGGCCTATCCCTGTAATCTGAGCTATTTGGGAGGTTAATAATGGGAGGCTCGCTGGTAGAAACCAGCCTCTGCAGGCACGTGAGACCCCTGGTCAACCAGTGGTGATTTACCACTAGTCTGGGTCTCCCTCCACCCAAACTGACACAAAAAATTAACCATACAAAGGCTTCCAGGACTGGAAGGAAAGCGAACGCAGATGCCTTGTTGGTAGTTGCAGCAAGTTCTATTTCCCCTTATCTTTTTATGAATAGTAGCTCCCTGTCGCAATCTCGATCCTACTCAGCAAAGGCGTGTGGTCCCGCAACTCGGACGGCGGGGAGGTGAGTGGTTGCTGAATCTGCTCCCCCGAGGGCAAGGCGGAAGCCGGAGGTTTGCCACTGCACGGGGCAGGTTTGGCTCCTTGGCAGGGTCACAGCATTGGGTGACTCTGCCTTCTGGGAGCAGCTGCCGCTTCTGCCGCTAGGGCCGCGCACACCCTCCCTGTGTGGATCGTGCGAATGCACCCCCGGGGCGGCAGGGGGCGCTGAGTGGGTCTCGACATTGCACTCAAAGGGCCCTGTCTTGCAGACGCGGTTCTGGGCTCAGTGTGGCGGGGGTGAGGGTGGGGGTCAAAGGTGCTGAGGGTCTGGGAATCGCATCCTGTCCCAGCTGACCTTTCAGCCGTGTGGGCAGGAAGTCAGATCACCCTGGCTTGGACCGTAAGAGGCCTGTTTCATGCATGGAGCTGTACCAGAAGGAAGGCCCCTTGCCTGCTTCTCTCCTCACTGCCTTTGCTTTTCAAGGCCCCGCAGAACACCGGTTGGCAAGGAAAGGGAACAGCAATCTTACAACAAGGTAGATGCAGGGGCTGCGACTCCCACACCGCTCTCACCTTACGCCAGCACCGCTGCCTTTCTCCTGGCCACGCCGAGTCCTCTGTACCCCGGGCCTTTGCTACTGCGATTCCTTCCTGTCTGGGAAGTCTTCCTCCCGCTCAGCCATCACAGGACTGATGCAGAAGGCAGGAAGAGAAGAGAGGAGGAAAGGAGCTTAGTTCTCACCAAGGAAGGTGTTGCCAATTCTGATGGATCTCAAATGCCCCAAGCACCACAAAGTACAGATCCAATGCTACAACCCTGAGCTCGCTTTCTGTTTAACACCAGACTGGCCTTCCTAAAAATGGACCTGTATATTTGCATTATTGGGCCCACCCAGTTTCCCAAGTGTAGCCCATGGGTGTGGACAAAGCACTTCGCACACTTTCCTCTTTCCTTCCTCAGCAAAGCTAGAATATCTCCTTTTCAAAAGAAAAAAATAAAACATTAAATCAATTTAATTTAACAGAGTTTATGTAAGAAAGGGTAATTCACAAATCAGGTAAGCCTTCAGAATCACAGCAGGGTCCAAGGATTCCGGCAGGCAGTGCCAGGCAGTGCTCATGGACGGAGAAGGGGATGGAGGGGCAGAAGCAGCCCAACTCTGGAATTATCTGAAGCTGGTCCAGTAGGCTGGCCACCCGCGATTGAGATGGAGGGAAGCTCGGCTCCTGTGATTGGCTGAGACTCAGCTGTTTGTCATAAGAGTACCGCCCACCTGAGCCTCAGATATTTAAGAACCCAGTTAGCTTTCAGTGTGTTAGTAAGGGCTCAGGTGCAGACGTCTTATTGGGCCACATTCAGTTTCATTCAATGCACTTTGCTTTTCTTCTGGAAAAAAATGTCTAGGTTTTAAAAGATCAGCAAAAAAATGTCTAGGTTTTAAAAGATCAGCAAATCTCTTCTGCCCTGAGGATTTGTTTTCCCTCCACATTTGGGTCATTTTTTTTTTTTTTGGCTGTCTGTCTGCCTGCCTGTCTGTCTGCCTGTCTGCCTGTCTGTCTGCCTGTCTGCCTGTCTGAGGCAGGCCCTCAACCCTCATTGGGCACATTCATTTTAAAGTTTCCTTGGGGTGTTGAGCAGGTCAAGTGGTAACCTGCCAGGCTGTGTGACCCGTGGGTCCCCATGGAACAAAATGACATCCTCGGCTGCTGCGCTTTGCTGCCACAGGTGGGACGGGGGATGGGAGAGAGGGGGGCGCTGGGATGGAGGGAGGAGGCTGACATCCGAGAGTACCTGAGGCTGTGCAACGTAGACAGGATATTAGCAACGATGTCAGTATTCTTTTCTTTTGAGGATGATATTCAGAGGGGCTGCGGTCGCGTAAGGCAGGTCATGAGTACAGTTCTACAGTTCTTTCCGGGCAGTGTCACCCCTTCCCCCGCTCCCTCCCATCCCCCATCCTCACCCACAAGGTGTATAGTTCATTTTCAACAGAGTGTCCCTCCATCCCAGAGCGCTTTTAAGGGGTGAAAATAGCATAGGACAAAGCTCCTGCCTGTGGCCTCTGGAAAGCAGATTGAGATTCCAGCAAAGCATCAGTTTTTGTTTTTAGGTAGGTGATGTGGATGGAAGGCACTCGCCTCGTCGACCCCTTGAAGCGTATAGAGCTGCCCACATACTTTGCCCTCAAATTCTAAAAATGAGCATGCGGCCAGAGTTACAGTAATACAGGGAAATGCAATTCATGTTAGAAACCACACTTCATGTCGGGAAACTTGTAAGTCCGGTGTGAAAAACCAGAGCATCAAGGTGCGCCGTGCTGAAGAATTAGTCATGCATCCCAATCTGCTCAGTTCGTTTGGCGGATGAAATCGTAAAATGCTGCTTTGCATTCATGGTTACCAGCAGACCAGATGTGAAGGGCTTTCTGGAGAGCTTTGTATGGAGTGACTTATTTTGCATATTTAATTTTAATATTACGACCACTGAGAGGATGTCTTAAAAGAATATGCACCTAAATGAAACCGGATTGAAGAACCAGATTGGGAAAATAAGCACGCTCCCTCACCACAGGTGGTGTTGGAATGCACAGCTCAATCTAATGAACCTAATTATATATACACACCCCCACCGAGTGTCAACTTACAGCGTTTTCATTACATCACCTGGAATCTGAGATGACTGAACACTCCTTACGCAGGCTTGAAAGTCAGAGTCTTAGGGGATTGTTTTCCCCCTCCACAATAGAGACGCTCTTGCTCTGTTGGCATTATTTCTAAGTTGGTTAGAGTTGAGGCGTACGTGGAAGCAACAAGCGAATCCCTTTCAGCGGTAAAACATTACAAACTCAGGTGGGTCTGCTGTGTGGTCTCTTTTCGTGTGTGGATTGAGGGGCCCAGGACTGCTCACCCCACGGGCAACAGCTGGGCACGCAAGGGGGGTCAGCGTCCCCTGGGAGAGATTCTGAGTGAGTGTGAAGTCATTTATTTTAATACAACTTGAAACGGGGAGACACTCCCGGGAACGCGTCAGATCTAGGAGAAGCCCTGGCCTAGAAAATGCCTCCCCTCTGCCTCTCGCTCACTGTTGGTGTGATATGGGTGCTTCACCGGGGAGGAGAAGCGATATCCCCCTCTCTCCTGAAGTGGAAAGGAACTCCATCAGCTGGAGACGTTACGAAGGACGAGGGGATGGAATCCTCTCCCCGAGGAGCTTGTATTTACCGCTCAGACTACCATAATGACTGTGCGAGAGACTGCCTCACCCGCCCCGGCTCCAGGAAGGGACTTGGAGACGTGGAGAACAATTAAAGCGAGGCTTGCGAGGTTAATGGCAGCCTCGCACGACCCAGTATCTGGTGGGCAGCACACCTGGAGCAGTTAGAGCAAGGGGCTGCTGACCCGTGCTCAGCCCCATTCCAGGCCCCTCGTTGGCTGGGGCTGCGAGGTGTATGATCTCACAGGACACGGCCTCAGTTTTGTTATTACTTTTTTCTATTGGGGAAGTGTAGCGCATGCGTCTCTGGGGACCGGCGGGAACATGTATGCTGTCGCTGGACATGTACCACTCCCCCACTTGGTTTTTTGGTGGCTCCTCTCATCCCCCCTCAACATCAGCTTAGTTCCAAACAAGAGGGAAGCCTTCCCCCCCTCCCCCGCCGTCCCCCACTGGCTGCTGGATCCGTGGCCATTACCAGACCCCGATGATCACATTCTCTGGATAATTTTGCTCTCCTCGTGTAAGGCCATTGGAAATTACAGTCCATAGACATTTTCACTTCATGTACCTGGGGAAAAAAATGTTTCTAAACAGCTCAGCCTCTCATTTTGCTTGGATCCTTGTCTTCCAGAAACAGAACAAGGTGTCCAGCTCCTAAGACATTCTAGCTGTGAATTAAACAACCTTCACAGGGCGAGAGCCCATGTGACTTTTCTTTGGAACAAGAGCCTCAAGTCTGTGATCCAGCTCATGCTAGGACTGGTCTGACCTCACGATCAGAGCAGCTGTTTGATGCCACCGCTGCCGGGTCCTGCTGGCTTCAGCTAATTCCCTGTGTGTTTTAGGAATGGTATTCCAAGGGTTAATGGTATAGAAATCCCCTGATAATATAAAATAATTGATGGGTGCCCCTCCCCCCCACAGCACCCCTGTTTACTCTGGAGGGTGATGCTCATTGTTCATGCAAACAACTCAAGCTGAGGTCCCTGCAGTGAGTCACTCATGAGTCACCTGTGCCTCAACTCATCGCATGGTAGAAGTGGACAATCACATGGCTCCAGATTTCTTTTCGGTGAGTCTTGTAGCTGCTGTGCGATTATCTATGCTTCTTCACGCCCTGGGAGCAGCTTGCATTTGAAATTCTCAGCGTGGGATCTGTTCTCTTGGCTTGTTTTGGATTACTGGGGGTTCCTGGGTCTGAGAAGCATCATGCGGAGGTTATTAATTGGTCAGCAGCAGCCCCGATGCTGGTCCACTGTGCTCTCTGCGGGGCCCTGTCGGCCGATGATCTCAGCAACAACAAAACAGCAAGTGTGGCAACAAGGCCCTGCGGTCAGAGGGCTGGTGGAGCATAGCGGACTGGGCCGGGCCGAGTTCCTGTGGCTCACACCTCTCACCTTACTGACCTGCTCCACAGTGCGCGAGGACACACAACCAGAGGACAGGCCGAGGGATTAAACGGGCAAAGGGACCGTGACAATGAGACTCCGACCTGTGAAGACACCAGCCAGACAGCCATGCCCCACTGGGCAGTAATTGGCTGAGAGCAACCAGAATCTAGCCCACACTCAAATGCCCTTTATGTGTTTTCTTCTTCCATCAACCTGAGCTGGATTCCCAAATGAACCCTAACACGAGACTACTTCAAATGCGCCCTGCAAATACATCATGTGGGGACCTCACCTCTCGGAGCCGAGCTAGTTTCCTTACGACACTGACTCTATCAGAGTACAGCGAAACTCGTGTGTCCTTCCCAATCTCCCCTGCTTCTTTGTCAGAAGCTCTGCCAAACCCCAGAGAAGGCAGCAGACGCATTTACTACAGCAAGCACTGAGTGGCCAACCTCAGCCCCCATCGTGGGCTCTCTTCACATACTTACATATGGAAAGATAACCAACAACCAAGTGGGAGTTTGCTATGTGTGATTTATTGTTAGTGATATTGGGGCCAGAGAAACGGATAACCAATACTCCACACAAAGAAAACAACAACAAGAACAAGTCATCAGCGTGCAGTCTTTCAGCGAGCCTGGCAAAACAGCAAACAATAGAACCAACCATCCGGCCAAGGAAGAGTGGGGAGGGCCAGGCCTGGCAGGAGGCTGAACGGGCTTCATCCAGGCAGAGTTCCCAGGTGCCTTTGCCAGGGACATGTGGGAAGATTCCTCCAGACAACGAAAATATGTCTGCAGGCTAGACGCAGCTGACGAAACCCACCCGCTGGACACCATTGCATATGCTGAATTCTCTTAAATGTCCATGCACCAAACGCTCTGGGGACACACGCAGAGGCAGAAGTGCACTCTGCTGTTCACAGGGCTCGGGGACGCCGCGGTGTCGGCCTCGAAGGACGCGGGACCTGGCGGGATCCGTGTGCCCGTGGCGTCCCCAGCTCGCCGGGAGCCTGCACCTCCAGCAGCCGCTGGCTTCGAGAACAATCACCAGAAATAAAAGGCTTCGGGGAGTTATTTGCAGAAGTGATAGAGAAGTACGTTTAATAGGAATATGTATCTGGAAATGACGACGAGACACAAGCAGGTCAGGAGTGACAGACGCTCTGCCTTTGATCTGGCGTCTCCTCGCTGCTCTTGGAGAGGGGAGTGTTTAATGCCGTCGGTAACGTGCTTGTTCTCGATTTAATGAGGTTTTTGTTTGTGGAGCCCCGCATTTGGCATGTTATTTCCTATGAAGCTTCTAAGTAAAATAGAAGATAAAAGGCACTCTCCTTCAAAGAAATGTGATTCTCCCCCTATATCTAGTAGACTTAACTGGTATAAAGTCAGATCAACTGCCTCAGACCTCACTCCAAACCATACTGGAATTCTCACTGTTTGCATTCAAAATCCCTGTTAATCATTGTCTTTCAGGCTGTAATTGGCCTCTGTGAGTAAAATGAGTGACTTTTTTTTTTTTGTAGACAAATACATCCACACAGGTGTCTTAATTTAGCTGCTGAATAATTAAGGAAGATCTAGAAAATATGGAGAAATGTAGAGGAGAGAGTTAACACAACAAAAGAGATGATGAGACTATAAAAAGGCAAACTCCAGACCTGGGCCCCCAGCACCAGCTACAACCGAGGAGGCTGGAGGAGAGGAGCGGGGGCAGGGCTGAGGGGGCGTGGAGGCGGGGCCGCCTGGCGGGGGCGGGACCTCCTGCCACCCGCTAGCGGGAGCCTGTGTTGGGAAGCTGGCGTCTTTAGGCTTTAATCACATTTAATGGGCATCTCGTGTCTCCAACGTGCTCTTGGCTCCAAGACTGGTGTGAAAACCAGCAGCGCGTCCCTCTGTCCTTGGCGGTTTGAGCAGAGGCGGGTTTGCGCACAGGTTTGAGCTGAGCCGAGCCGGACTGTGTGGCCGTCTCTGTCTAATGCCTTCAGTCAAACTGCTTCTCACCCTTGTCCCAATTTCTTCATTCATATTTACAGGGACAACTGCCCCCCACTGCCCCTGCCCCAGTGCCTCTGGAGCTGCGGCCTGCTGTCCGTGGCCTGCCTTCTGAGGCCTGTGGTCCATGGCCTGCCGTCTGTGGCCTGCCGTCTGCGGCCTGCCGTCTGCGGCCTGCCGTCTGCGGCCTGCCGTCTGTGGCCTGCTGTCCGCGGCCTGCCGTCCGCTCTCCACGGCGCCTGTTTTGGTCGAGGTCTGGCATGTATTGGTGAGTGAATCCGTTTCTCAGGGGGTCATCCTAAGCAGCTCTTCAAACATCATCTAGAGTTTGCGAGATACATTTGCAAACATTAGGTTCTTTGTTGTTCGCGCATCGCCTGCGAACTCTATTAGCGAAGGAACACTGGACTCGGGAAGACGGGACGGTTCAAGGCCAGACCCAGCAGGGGCAGCCGTCAGGGCAGTGGGGAGTCGTCCGTGCCTACGCCTGTCTGTCTGTGAAGCTGCTTTGGCTGAAAAGCATCAGCCCCTGGATGGCCCAGGAATGATTTGCACTGGGGAGGAAAGCTAGGTGGCTCCTTTCCACTCTCCCTTTCTCTTCCCGGGACTCACCCTGGACGGGGGCAAGCAGTCTTTATCGATTACATGTTTACCATGGAAACTTCCCTAGCGGAGAGGGGCGCAGGCCTGGCTCGGGTCAATGATGTCCTCTGTGTCCAGGCTGCAGAGAGCTTAACCCTTTACTGCCCATAACCATCTTACCAGGGCCCTCTGATACTTTCCATGAGTTGTTTATTTCTACAAAGCATTCTGAGTCTCACTGACTTCATAAGGGTATTTTATTTTATTTTATTTTTTAGTCCTTTTCTCTAAGGTACCAAAGGTAGGTTCAGGAAGTACTGTGATGCACAGATGAGCTCTAAAGGCCGGCCCCTGGAGAAAGAGCAGTATTTCTCTCTCTGCCCAACCAGCTTTGCTACAATTAAGAGTGGGGCTCATTTCAAACGTGGTGGCTGTGGCAGAAAATCCATTAGCAAGATCAGCCCACTAATGAGTGTCCATCAGATCCCTCAGGAAGCTTTCTTCCCTGTGAGCTCAAAACTGAAGGTGGATTGCAATACCGTCTTTAATTGGCAGAGCCCATCCTGTGGGCAGACATTGAAGACAGTGCAATGGGTGATGTGAAGAGGGCTTTCCCTGCGGTGCTGGCCGGAACACCGTGAGGATCGCTGCTTCCTCAGCGCAGATGAGGGCAGAGCGTGGTGGGGAGGAGAGGGCACCTGCGTCTTGGCTGGCGGAGACAGTGAGGCCAGGCGGTACCTGTGGGGAAGCCCTCCCGTGAGCTTAGTTTCTGGGTCTCAGCTAGGTCTCACTTTGCCCTGGCTCTATCCATTCTCCCGCGAACCCCTGATTCAAGAAGCATTTAGTGTGTGCCGGCCATTCACAGGAAGCCCCAGCACGGGAGAGGATGCTGTGGATCGGGGGTGGGCCTCGTTCGGGGCCCAGGGGGTGAGGAGCTGGGCTTGAGCCCCAGATGGCAGATTTCGGTCTTCAGGTCCGGGCTGCGTGCCTGCCGGTTCGGGCCAGGGAGGGTGGAGAGCAGGGGGCCGAGTGCCCCTGGGCAGGGACGGGCGTGGACGGAGGGGCGGTCCCGCCCAGCCTGGCTGCAGCTCCCCCTGCGAGCACCTGGGGAGCGAGGACTGCACGTAAACACGTCCTGTTCTGCGTTCTGCGGTTCCTGTCCTGCCCCGCCTCCCTCGCGCAGCCCGGACGATCTAGCGCAGCAGAGCCAGTCCTGGGATTCCACGTAGACTGGAGCGCTTCGGGCTAAATACGGCCCCAATATCCAGTGTGTGGGAGAGAAGAGGGATTTTACATTAAAAGAAAGATCAAGTTGACGGATTCTCTTCACAAGACGATCAGGAATCGGCCTCCACAGCCAGTTCGCATAGAGATCACATAATTTAAACAATGTGACTGGGGAGAAAACTAAAAAAAAAAACACAACACACCCAATAATGTAAAGATTTAGGGCAGAGATCGGCAAACATTTTCGTAAAGGACCCAACAGCAAATCTGGTCGCCTTGCAACTGCTGTCCGCCACGGTGTGGTGTGAGCGTTGCTATAGCAACACCTTAATGATGGGTGCTGATTGGTTCCAAGAAAACTCCCATTTACAGAAACAGTTGGCGGGCAGTTTCGGGCCCTGGGACCATAGTCTGTCACTACTTGCTGTATGGAAAGTCATCGAGATTGCAAAAGGACAGCGTGTCAGATGTGGCAGCAAATGGAGCCGGACCACACGGACACGCACAGCTTCCTACAGCTGTGGTCCAACCTCGCAGCCCAGCATCCCTCGCATAAATACCTGTGGGATCAGCTAACGAGAGACCCAGAGCTCTCTGATCAGCATCCGCTCGCTGAGTGCCACCCGTCCCTTCTCCACATCTGCCATCCTGTCAGCTTCCAAGTCTCAACACAGGGCAAAAAGTACCTGTCTTCCCCCTGGATTATAGAAGAGAAACGAGAATTAATACGGTCTGAGCGGAAACTGCCTCCGGTGATCAAGGAGACAGTATAGACGGTTGAATAATAGCACATTGTTAGGCAGTGCATTTCTCTGGAAAAATATTAAAATCTGTTTGGAATCGTTTGTGGGTCTCTCAAGATGTTTTGATAACTGACACGTTCCAATTTGTGGTAATGAGTTTAGTGTGAAGTGGCGTCTCGCTACGGTATTTTATAAAACCTTCCAGAGAGGGGGACGCGGATTATCAAGTACAACTGAGAGGCTTTGGAGCCCAGCATCTGTCCAACAGAGGGGACATCGAGAATCCATGGACTATGTCAAAATAAGCACAATGAGGAATGTCTACTACCTTTTAAACTCACAGTTTAATTGCTCCGATTGAGCTCTGCAGAGAAACTTTTAGAGAGCTGGGCTTCTAATACTGGCTCTTCTGCCTTTTTTCCCCCACCGACAGGGTGGATGTCCAGACCAGAGCCCGCCACGGGCAACTGGACCAGGTGGCAGGCACCGATGTCAGCCGTGGATGTGCAGGGACCTGTGTGGACGCCTGGATGGGCTGAGCTTCATCCCGCACCGGCCGTCTCTGCCCCTAACCTCCCATGCCCTGCCCTCCGGCCTGGATGGAAGGACTGGGGGAGGCCTTCCTGTGGGCCTCTCTCTGAACCCTCAGCAGTAGATTGATGGGAGAGCGGGGGTGGGTGAAGGTGAATTCAAGGTGATTGCCCTTGGACTGTCTCTGGTGGACGTCAGCAGGCTGGCTGTGTTCCTCGGGCGGCTGATTCTTTTTCCACGTTCTAGTAGTGTCTCCTTCCCGTCATCCATGCGGGCTTACGGGGGTGTCCTGTCCGTCACAGCTGAACCTGGGTGACCTGTCAATCACCCGGGAACTGTTTATTTTAGTATTTCACCTTGAAAGCCGCATACATCACATCTTTATGTCAGCACGTATCTCTTTGCTACGTGCTCTTGTGCGATCCGGTTCTCTTTTAAACAAATATGGGGGGTTACAATGTCAACTTCTTTTGGTGTAAGTATTGTATTAGTAATATAAGCATCAAAAACACAGGATGGAAAGTAAGAGAAATGCATCATAGCTGAATGAATTTGGAATTCATCGAATTTTTCCAGCCACGAGTCTTAGTTTTGACTTCACAGTTAGTGGAATGGAGAGGGGCAGGGATCTGCCCGGGATCTCTCAGAAAAACAAAGGGTTGGGGGTCAAAGCCACACTAGAACCCAGCTCCCCACAACTGTGTGGCCTTGGCCACACTTACTCCGTGCGGGTCAAGCCCAGCCCTGAGGGTTGGGCTGATCCATAACAAAATGTCACCACGGCGGGGACGGGAAGTCCTGGCCCACACAGGATCACAGGACTTCCTCACAGGTGTTTCTCAAAGTCAGATGGAGTCTCATTTAGTTCCAATCATTGTCTGCCATGGTTCCCAGAAAGCATGTCGCGCAAGTGCTTGCCCGGGACAACGTTGGGATCTCTTTCCCAGAATGCCCCAGGAGACAGAACAAGAGTGGACAGCCAGCTATCACCGTGATGCCTGGAAACCCAGCCAAAAGGCCTGGAGTGGGGACAGCCCCCGGGGAGGAGGAAAGCATCCGTGACCCGCGTGCTCCGCATTCTGCTGTGGGAACAGCGCGCTCACCCGGCTTCTACAGCGCAGCGCAGCTGTGGGACCCAACCCTTCCAATTCTCTGCTGAAGCCTTGATCGAGAGCTTGATGAGCTAGCTTAGAGCTTGTTGTCTGAGTCCAGCACGCAGGCTCGAATGTTTTAAAATTAGTTACCAAGATTCAAAAATTAGAGACTTCCAATCGTCCTGATATCTGGCTTCTCTGGAAGTCCTTCAGTCGGGTCCTTTTGAACCCAGATGCCAACCTGACCCCTGCCCAGGACTGGAGTTTAATCCTCCCAATCTCGTTCAGAGGCCTGGGGCTCTCTGTCACACACCTTGCTGGCTGTTTTGCTTTGCTTTTTGATGTTGGGCATGGTCCCTCCGGGTCTTTTGGTTGGAGTTCCAGAGACAGAGCATCGCATGCGTGAGCTTGCTGGCCACTGTTGCTCAGGCCTTCCATTCCTGTCATTCTTGGCCCATGTGGTTTTCCTTCAGTCTCAGAATCCAACGCGGTCCTTGGTGGGGAAAGGTGGCCTTCTTGGGCGGGACTTCCTAGTGTGTCTTTTGCTCTTTGTTGACGATATGGTGTCAGATCAATGCCTTGTGGGTTGTTTTTTAATAAGAGTTGTGCTGTCTAAAATTTTATCACTTTTCTTAACTACCATCTTTGTTTATGCTACTTGAGTGAACTGAACGCAATTTTCCCGCACACCTGTCAAGGTAATCCGTTTGCTGTCACCTTGCATTTTGAGTCAAAGCAAATATATGCGCTGATCTTTAATTTATGGCCTGAATTTCATTATATCCTGTGGGACTAAGAGAAAGGCTCTGGTTTAATCCCAAGATGTATGCTGCAAGCACTACTTAATATCACATTTTCTCAGTGAGTTGAATAAATCTAGCTGCTCTGTTTGCTGTCAGAGTTATTGAATGTACTCAGATATTTTCGACACTGCTAGTTCTCTTCAAATTTTGGCTACAGAAGTTTTTTTCAAAAAGAATTAGTTAGGTCAATTATTCGAGTCATCTTTGGCTTGAAAACTTCACTGCAGAATGGCTTAATTTCTCTTTTCTGTTACTAAGTAATTTAATACCCTTTAGAAGAGAACTATGACCACAGTTGAAGGGCTAGCCAGATACTAGGAATTATAACCATGGCTAGGTAGTATGTAGCTTTCACCCTGTGAAAGGGGCCTGCTCCCCCAACCCCCAAGCCATTTCATGAGCACATGAATTAAGCTTGGAGATGGACCTGCAGAAGCATCTGAGGGCTGTGGATTTCCAAGGAATGAAGAGAGGAAGGCAAGAAGAACATAGCCATAAAATCCAACGCATGGTCTAGAGAACGAAATGTGTGTGTGGGGGAGACGGGGGTGAAAGGTGAACAGGGCGACCCCACGAGGGTGCACAAACCGCCTTGCTGAATGCCAGCTTGCTCGTACGATGATTTAAACATGGTGAAAGAAATGCCATCTCCAACTAGTCGACCTACGTGTAGGTCAAGTTCCCGCCAGGCGGTCGGGTGCTGCCTTCCCACGCACGCCCTCCTGGCCCGTGGCCCTCGCCAGGCGGTCGGGTGCTGCCTTCCCACGCACGCCCTCCTGGCTCGTGGCCCTCGCCAGGCGGTCGGGTGCTGCCTTCCCACGCACGCCCTCCTGGCCCGTGGCCCTCGCTTCCCGCGAAGGGCGGCGGAGGTGGCTCTGTGAGGGGCAGGGCCCAGAGTCCTCGGCGAGGCCTCTTCTCCTGACCCATCTTCTGTTTCTGGCTCAAGCGCATCTTGCCCTCTCGTTTGGGACATTGTATTTGCGTCTGGCTTTTACAGGTATTACAGGCGAGCGTGTGGAGACACGGTGTTCGCTTCCCTGGGGTAGATGCTCAGAAGCGTGTTGTCTTGGTTGCATGGTGGTAGACATGTCTTGGCACAAGACACTTGAAGTGAGAACTGTGGCCGTCACCGCTGACTGTCCTCCTGGCGTGGGCCTGGGCCTGGTCAGGCCGGGCGTGTCGTCCAGTCACTGACCGCCACCTGCTCCCTCTCCAGGTGAACTGTCGCATGATGGCTTCATCCCTAATTATAGACAGGAACGGCAGGAACAACAGGAAAGGCAAAACAGACAACCGACCAAATGGAAAATACAATCCATTGACGGTCATGTAATTGAAACACAGTGGCTGCCTGGGCTTCTGGCCTAATGAGCTCAGCGAAGAGTTGGTAGGGTTCATTTTGATTTCCTTCCCGTCTCCGTCTGCCATACTTGGGGTGCCCAAATCAACACCCCGGGCTTTGCAGCTACGTCAGGTTCAGTCACGAGTCTTTACGTGAATGAACCAATGAGGCAAATGGTATGAGTTCTATCTAATAAGTTGTCAGCTGCTAATAATTTGTCAGAGGTCCTGGTGCACACGTCACATCTACTATCAGGGTTATTTGTCTCAAGAATTGTAAACGAGAGACTTGCTCTGATGCGGTGGTGGGCGATGAAGATGCATCGCTCTCACAAAGTCGGCATGTTGGATTGAAAGCCCTGTTGCATGTTTATTTAGGGATAACGAAAACTAACACCTAAGGATGAAGGAGGAAAGAGAAGAAATGAAGGTCAGACGTGATTCCCTACCTGCTGCAGGGGGCGTGGTGCTGGATGCCCAGGCCTTCTCCCCCAGCACAGGAGCTGACCAGCTGCTCACAGTAGACACGAGGAAGGGAGAAATCTTGAGTGGAGTTCGGAGGTGTTAAGCCTTGCAGGCTGAAATGCTGAGGGGACTTGCTGGTTTTGGCAGGAGAAGGTGTGATTAGTAGCGGATGGACCCTGGCTGGAGAAATGCAGCCTGTTTCCAGAGAGAAGATGAGCTCACTAAACACGCCCCCTTCCCTCGTGTGTGAGATTCATTTAAATATTTACTTAGAGCAAATACATTTTAATGAATTTTCAGTTAAAGTTAAATCAACTCATTAAACCACATTTAAGAGATCAGAAATGTAAAATCAGCGCTGGGAGCGACTTGTTAATTTCTGAGTCTGGCTGACTTGAACCGGGGGAATGGCGGCTGGCGGGAAGGGGATCTTTCCTTGGAGTGAGGGCTCCTTCCCTGCAGACCAGGCTGGCTGGCACCCCCTCATCGGTGCAGTGCAGAGGTGAGGCCCTGGAGCTGGGGCGGCGGTGGGAGAGGCCGTCCAGCTGCGCAGGTGGTGGAGGATGTACCCCAGGGGAGGGGTTTGCCTTGCTCATTCCCTGCTCTGGGCCTCCACGGCTGCCTCTCTCCAGAGAGCCCATCCTCCAGTTCCACCTGGAATTTACCACGAGGAAATGCTGACCAGAGCCCCTCAGGCTGGAGGATGGGGGTGCTCAGGGCGTCACCTCTTTCTCCTTGTCCTTTCTTGGGTTTGATGACATTAACGCTTCTCCATAATTACAGCTCCCAGATGACCCCTCTCCCAGGCCTCAGCGTGCGGGGACCCTGCCCTCCACTGCCGGCCCAGCGGCCTCTGCCTTCGGTGGACGCAGCCCCTCTGTTCCTCCCTGGGCCTTGCCCAGCCTCCGTGAGAAGGCCCTGGGCCTCCGTTGTCTCTCGGTGGGTGCTGCTTCTCACTGGCTACCTGGGAAGGTCTGACGCTGGTCACCAGAGGGTCCTTGGGCAGCTGAGGCCTGGCGAACCGATCAAACCCCTCGGTCCTCTGCCTAGTTTGGTGCCTGGACCTCCGAGGTGGGGACCCGGGGCCCAGGCGGCCCGCGTTTCCTGGAGGACAATGCAGGGGTTCAGCTGTGGTTCTGGGGTGCTGCACAGGCTTGGTCTATTTGGTTTTATTTTCCCGTAGTGTTCGTTCTAGATTTAACAGCTTTTCCAAATGTTTGATTTCTTTGTATGTAAAGAGTGTCTAATAAATCTAGCCTGGGGAATGCATGATATATTTAAAGTTGGTGGGAATGGTTTCAGAGTTTGTTGGAAAAACAACAACAAAGTCCGGCAGGATGAAAGCATATTCATATTTTTAACACAAAAATCCATGCTTTGCATATTCAGTAAGTTGCTCTGTGCGTGTGTGTGTTCTCGCACATGCATGTGAGTACTGAGGATTTAAACTCAAGCCTTGTACTCTTGCTTGGATTTTTATCTCCCGGCTGGTGCTCTACCACTTGAGCTACACCTCTTGGCTAATTGGAGATAAGAGTCCTGTGGACTTTTCCACTCAGGCTGACTTCAAATAGCAATCCTCATATTCTCTCCTCCTGAGTAGCTGGGATTACAGGCATGAGCCACCAGTACCTGGCTAAACTGGATAGGATATACTCTTTGATTCAGTGATTTTAGCACAAACATTGTCAAAACTAGTGTGTGAAAAATGAGGTGGACATCACTTTCAGAGTGTGCTGAGGGCCCAGTACTGAGGCTAGAGTTATTTCTCTAATTCACATAAAGTAAAAATTTGGATCAGATGGCGTAATGCTAAAATGTTACTCAAGTTAAAAAACCCACCGGGAGAAATACACAGTATTTTTTATATGAAGTTAACCAAGTCTATGTTTATGGGTCATTCCTAGCAGGCCACTGAGCTAGGGGGTGGGGAAGAGATTTTTGTTTTGCATTAAAATCGTCACATTGCTTAGATGCACTATGTACTTGTAATTAGAGCAGTACTTGCACAGAAGTGGGAGAGGATATTAACTGTTTTCTGGAGTCAGGAGGCGTCCAAGCATTCCCTCCTCCAAAACAGAAGTCCCTGGCAGAAGGGCAGAACAGAGAAACAGTTTGTATCCTTTTTCTCCTCCACGTTTTCTCTTGCCTGAGCCTGGGTATGACTGTTAGAATGCCTTTGGAAACAGGACCTTCCCCTTCCCGACTCTTTGTACAAGGTACACATAATCACTGCTAGAGAACAGCGGTCAGCGCTGTCCACAGGGCTCGGCGGTCAGCGCCGTCCACGGGACTCGGCGGTCAGCGCTGTCCACGGGGCTCGGCAGTCAGTGCCGTCCATGGGGCTCGGCGGTCAGTGCCGTCCATGGGGCTCGGCGGTCAGCGCCGTCCTCGGGCCTCGGAGCCTCTCACCTGCACACAGTGTGCAGGTGACAGAGTGACATTCACTCAGGAGCCCAGAGCCCAGAAGCCAGCTTACAAATGAACAGATATCCCACCTCCATTTCCCATTTGTGAATTCATGGCTTTGGCTTGTGCTTCAGTGGATTTGAGAAGTTGGGGAGCAGCCAAGGCCCGGGCACTGGACAGCAGATGAAGGAAGAGCTGGGTCACCCCGTGAGTGGGGAGCCCCTGCCCCCAAAGCATCTAGACACTGCCCCGCTGGGTCGGGCCCGGCCTTCGGGCATGTCTGGAATGGTGGTGCGGGGCACGGGCCAGCGGCCATGGGGTGTGCAGGTGACCACTTGGTCATGGCGGTGATGCCCCACAATGGTAGCCATGCCTTTCTAAAGGTCCAAAGGGACCAGAATCTGTCCTGTGTCCTCCCCCCACGCCGCCCCCCAGTGGAGACACAGCAGATGACGGCTGTGACTGGAGATGGTCATCACTACACACTCTGTCTGCTTCCACCCTGTTCCCGGGTTGTTGTCAACAACTACTCAGCGACTGGTAATCCGCTCTGTACACATGCCGGCAGGCACCATTGGGCTCCTTTGTTTGCTATTTTAGGTATTAATAGAGATGAAAAATAAAATCTTTGAGTGTGAGTGAGTGAAAGGCAGTTCGTTCAATGGAGTAAAAGGCTATTAAACAAACTGTTATCTTGATTTGACCGAAACTTTTTAAACCTTAGAAGGTCCCAAGGGTTCCCGCACATCATGCAGTTGTACCTGCGATGAGATGGATTTTATTTCTTTTATTGTTAACGCTAAAAAGTTTCTTCAAACAAATCTATCTGTCTTGCATAAAAATATGGTAAAGATATTTCTAAATGCTAATTTAGTTAAACATTATAGGGAAGTATTGAAAATCATTATTTTTCTCACCCATCATTTGGACCTGAATACTTTTCCATCTATATGCAAATGTTGAATTCCTCTGCCTACCTTTTTATTTTTACCATCTTGTAATGTTGCCTATTTAATGAAGTTGAAATTAATGAAGTTCTGTTAAGAAGGTGATGCTTTCAATAGAAAGTTGGAAGTTCTTTTTCCGAGGGGAAATTAGGCTCTTACGGTCTTTTTGTTGGCACCAGGAACTATTTGTCTTTGGGTATTCACATATTATGTGTGGTTAATATCTTCCTATTAATACTAGTTCATCGAATATTCAAAAGTCCGTCTTAGGTTTTGAGTATAAACAATCACTTCTCCGAAGCAAAGCGTAGCAGTTCAGCCTTCACCTTTGTCTCTGATCATCTACCCAAAGCCTGGCAGCTTTTTGGGTGCCATCTCTGGCATTTGTCTGGGTTTGATTCAGCTCTATTTTAACTGTAAGTTAAGATCTCTCTGGGAGAGAAGATTATAATTAAAATTACTCCTTATTGTGTCTTTTATTTCATTCTAGCTTAATGAGAGATTAGAAAACAATTTAGTTTCCACAGGAAGTCCCAGACCAGAAAACAGTTGCTGTTTTTTTGAGGGAAGATTTCTCTATTTTCAGCCTGTAGGATGGGGGTGAAACACTGGACGTTCACAGGGCATGGGGTGCATCTCCCACACTCAGTACCTTTATCCAAATGCCTGGAAATTTCGTTGTTCTAGCTCTCTGAGCCTGCCTTCATCGGTCAAGTTGACACCTAGAGTTAAACATCACACCCTCCGAAGACTTTACTCCCTTCGCATCTCTTCAGGCAGACCCAGGGAAGGCCTATCTTTTGAGCCATGTACACTAGCCAGCAGGGAGAGCTGGAGGTATGTGAGGTGGTGAGTTCCCATTATAGAAGGATAATGGTCTCTGCAGCTGGGGCTGAAGGTGGGGCTCCTTACTGGGGCTTACTGGGGCTCTGGCCACTATGCTTGTTCGGTTGAGTGCATTCGTGTGCTAGAGTCGCTGGAGATGTTAGGGTCAGAGCACCTTGGCTAGGCCACGGGGTGGTGGAGGCTGGACGGCCCACTGGGGGCGCTTTGCTCTCCTGCCTTTCCTCCAGCGTATGATCATCTGCTGGCTGCCTTCGGCACGCTGGGACTTACGCAAGCGCCTCCTAAATCTCAACCTGGTGTTCCAGTGACATTCCCTTTGTGTGCATGTCTCTGTCTCCAGTCTCTCTTTGTGGTAGAAACATCAGTACAATGAGATAGGGAGGTCGTTCTAGTGGCTTCATATTTTTGTGCCTGGACTGGGGCTTGAACTCAGGGCCTAAGTGCTGTGCTGTCCGTCAGCCTTTCCACTCAAGGCTGGTGCTCTACCCTTTGAGCCACACCTTCACTTTCTAGCAACATCATTTTTAACTACATGTCTCTGAGGGCCTTATCTTAAGGTAATTTGCATGGAGAAATTCAAGGGCAATTCTCTGGGTCTTCTGGGAAGTTTCTACTCCAAAATAAGAAAATACTGGGAGAAACAGACCCTTCCGTGACTGCTCTGTCTCTCTTGCTCAGGACAGGGCCAGGCAGGGACGGGATACCAGGAGTTCTGTAGCCACGTGAACTCTCCAGGCACAGCTGAGTACTGTGCCCGCGGGGTTGCCGTGGTTACAGCCACAGGTGAAGAACATGCGTGCGGGTCCACACCACCCCTCCCATCGCTCCTCCCATCCACCCCCGCCCCACTCGCATTAAGAACTGTGCATTTCTACTTGAGCAGTATCATCCCGGATGGAACTAAAGGGTTAATTTTTGGAGGGTGGTTTAATTTCTGCAGTGTTCTCTTGGTAGCAAATCCTGCAGTGAGTAATAGCCAAGTCTCTTCCATCCTTCCGCCCCTAACCCATCATGGAGAGCCCGACAAAATAGTTGATTCTGAAAAACAAAACCATCGATCATCTAAACACTGGATGAGCTGAACAAATGCCACTCCACATTTCTATCAAGCATGGAACCACGCCACGGGATCCTAGCGCAGGCCACACGTGAGCTCAGAGGCAAGGGCACCTTCTGAGAAAACATGCCAAGAAAAGCAAGTCTTGGCACTGGAAGGCTTCCTCCAAACTTTTGATGTATAAGAAAACAAATGCCCAGTTCAGGCTACAACAATTGCTTGTCTCTGATGGATTGTGTGTCTTCAGAGAGGGGGAAAAGTACAAATGAGTTCTAAAGGAGAAATTCACCAAGGAGTTATTGATTCAGCCTTAAGTGTTCCAAGCTCAGGTCTGGCCCCCATGCTGGGCAGCACCGAAGGGGCGGCCATGTCTCTAACAGGAGAGGCCCAGAGTCAAGAATTCCACTGGGATGTGCAATCGTATGTGTATTTTGTATGGAACTGGCCGGCACTTTTCCAATAAGGGATGAAATAAGCCTTTTTAGAACCCTGGACCATGCTGCTCCTTCAGGTGTATAGGTCTCCCAACTTTTGATGGAAGGCTGACGAGCATCTGAGGGTAGAGAGGTTGTGATCAGATGCTAACGGCGCCTTCTCACTCCATGCTCCCAGATATCAGAGCTCTGGAGTGTGTGTGTGTGTGTGTGTGTGTGTGTGTGTGTGTGTGTGTGACTTTTCCAGTACTGAGAATCGAACCCAAGGCCTCTTGCATGATAGGCAAGCGCACTGCCACCAGTCCTGATGTTTGAAGTTGACTTTTTAAAATAGGCTTTTGCCGTTTGTCCCTAGCTGGCTTTGAACTCAACATCTTGCTGTCTTCATCTCTCTCCTGAGTAGCTGGGATTACAGGTATGTACACCACGAGCCTGTATGCTCTGTATTGTCACGAGCGTACAGTCTGGGGGCTGGGAACGTAACACCTCAAATCATGACCAGCAAACATGACACATGTAAAGATGGTGAACAGGGCCTGCCGTGACTTGTTTGGTGCTCAGTTTGTCACCTCATTTGAGATTACTTGGTTCTCCGTCTCCTCTGCGTGGCTGGTAAGGAGGAGTCCATTTCCTTTCAAAGGACCTTGTGGAGGTTGTATTTGGCAGAGAAGATGTTGTTGTCATTACAGAGGCTCGGATCGTGCGTTGGATCGCCTGCACCCTGCCTGCTCATTCCTGGCAACTGGCATGATTTGAGCAGTACCTAATAGAGGAAAAATTTAAAGCTTGCCACAGTTCTTTAGCCAGGAACGTTTCCAAAGGTGACCGGGGCCCTTCCTGCCCAAGCTCAGGCTGGCCCTCAGCTTGGACCATTTCCAGGGATCCTCCGGAGGAAGACTCCACACACACTCTGGGACTCCGTGTCAGGTCTGAATTGACTTTCCCTCAGACCCCAGAGTGGGCTCGCCCTCTCAGCAGGTGCTGAGTGCAAAGCTGGGGCAAATTAATAGCTGCTCCTCAGTAAAACCTCTGTGATGGCGGCGCCTGTGATGCCGCCCCCCACTCGAGCCAGCCGGCATCAAAACACAGTGAGCAGTGTGAAGGGCTGGGGCTCTCTCCACAAAGCTGGACCACAGAGTCTCACCTCCAGTCTTTCTATACTCAGAACGCGACCAACCACTGCGAGGTCTGCCTGGTGTGTTTGTCTTCTGTCAAGGTCAGAACACACTCAGGCTGGCGAGTTTTGTGGAGGCGGTGTTGTAACTGTAACCCTGGGTGTGCAAACCGATCCGAGCGGATGGCAGCTGCCGGGGTGGGGCTTCTGGGAACAGGGCAGTCCTTACGGCAGTCTTTACCATAGCCAGAATCTAATTTTCTTCATTTTCTTTGAAAGTGCCTTTAGCTCTGGCTGAGGGATAAGTAGAGAAGAGCTCTGCCCGCCAGCTATTTAGTTTTGTTTGTTTATGACTTTCGTGGGAGAATTAGTGAAAGCAGAAAGAGCACAAAGATTATCTTTTGATGAAAGATTAATACTCACGAAGGAGATGGCTGATTAGTTTTTATCTTCGACAAAGCCAGGGGAAATTAATTTGGCAGTCATCTTACCTCTGCACATGTTGTATTAGCGCAAGAAAGTCTCCCGCGCTCACCCAGTCTTAAGCTCCACTTGGAAAGCTTGGTTTATTAAGACCAGGCTTAGGAGCCCGTGGTTTTGCTGCGGACGCGCGCTCTGTGTCACAGCTGCAGAGTAGGTGCGAAAGCACTGGGTCGCGCTGGGATTGTGAGTGTTCACGGAGCCAGCCTTCCTCCCCAGTTGTGCAGGCAGGAATCAAAGTGTCTCTAAGTCCCCTACCTGTGGCAGCTCAGGAATCCTCCCTAGAGGAGGTAAAATGGGCAGCAGGCCGGGCTGCTGTCCACAGTGCTGAAACATCACGGCAAACCGAAAACCTGGGCCGCGCGGCTGTGCTGAGAATCTATGAGGGAAGACCGTGACCGCATGCAAGCAGGCCTCGACTCACACACCGAAGAGGCACCTCAGGGGACATCAGCGGGCTGCAGAGGTCCTGACCTCTGACCACCCGCAGTTCTTTTGAGGACAGAAGGAGTTGGAGACCTCTAAGGCAGTGAACCCCCCGGAGTAGCAGTGGGCGGAGTCCCCAGCGTGGAAGAGGAGAGGCAGGGCTGGGACTTGGTGCCCATGTGCCCGTCCACCCACGCCAGAGCTGTCCATCCCCTGGGGGCCTCGGGACCAGCAGCCCTCTGTCCCAGGGGTGCTCTGCTGTCAATGTTTAAAGGGACAGTGCTGGAGCATCTTCCTTACCGCGGTTTGAGGCTGGCTGCTCAGTGGGAGGGGGAGAGGCTCGAGTCCACGCTCCCGCATCCGCGTTCCCTGCCGTCCTGTGGCCGCAGTGGAGATCTGTGTGGGAGCCGGGCTGCGGACATTCTTCCTGCTCAGTGTCTCTCTCTCGGCCCTCTTCACGGTCCCACGTTCTCCTCGAAAATAAAATACATTTATACCGCATTTGTTCAACCCTGAATTTCTGTTTTGTTTTGCTCCTTTTTATTTCTCCTTCTTTTGGTCATTTTTGTTTTGTAATGCAAAGGCACAGGGAATGCGGAATCCATTCCGGTTGAGTGAAGTTATCTAATTGGTACCAGGAGACCGATAAGCCTGGTGCCATCTGCCCACAGAAGAGCTTCACAAATCAATGTCTGATCCGCCCAGGGATGGAGACTCCTCCAGATCGCAGCTCAGCTCCTTAAGAAGACATGACCAGGCCCTGGCCATTACGGCTCAGCTCCCCGCGCTGTTGGTTCCACGCCTCCCGAGCAGCAGGAAGGGGCAGATCTGCCCCGTGCCCTCTGCCCGAGGCCCACGGAAGCCAAGGCTGTCCTGTACGTTGGGGGATATTAGATGTTTTTGTTTTTAAGTTTACATTGTAGTGTAGATTGTGACGTGCGTGCTCGGACAGAGTAATATACACTCTCCGTGGGAAAACTCTGGGTCTTCGCTTTCAATGACTGCAAATACTCAGCGTTAGGTCAGAATGTTCTGTGCCCCGGATGCGCTGACCGCTGGCCGATAACGTGCTTGGGACGGGGCAGCTCAGAGAAGCTTCTCGCAGGGGGGATTTTGTGGGCGCGGGGAGGGCGGGGCTGAGGCAGGACACGGTGCGGGGAGGCCAGGGCCGGGGCAGGATGCACGGTGCGGGGAGGCCGGGGCTGAGGCCGGACGCAGCGCGGGGAGGCCGGGGCCGAGGCAGGATGCAGCGCGGGGAGGCCGGGGCCGAGGCAGGACGCAGCGCGGGGAGGCCGGGGCCGGGGCAGGATGCGCGGCGCGGGGAGGCCAGGGCCGAGGCAGGATGCAGCGCGGGGAGGCCGGGGCCAGGGCAGGACGCGCAGCGCGGGGAGGCCGGGCGGCGCGGGGAGGCCGGGGCCGAGGCAGGATGCGCAGCGCGGGGAGGCTGGGGCTGAGGCAGGATGCAGCGCGGGGAGGCCGGGGCTGAGGCAGGATGCGCAGCGCGGGGAGGCCGGGGCTGAGGCAGGACGCAGCGCGGGGAGGCCGGGGCTGAGGCAGGACGCGGCGCTGGGAGGCCGGGGCTGAGGCAGGACGCAGCGCGGGGAGGCCGGGGCTGAGCCCTGGGATGATTCGTCAGCACCCCGCACCCCCTCCATGTGGCCTTTGCACCGTCCAACAGTATTTGCCTTAAATTGCTCGGTTTTCTGAAGCCAACCAGGTGTCGGTACGTCTGCCTGCTTTGCACTTTTCTTACTTTATGTTTGTTTATCGTCAAGGTGAAGAGAGGGGGTTACCGTCTCGCAGGTGAGTAATGAGTACATTTCTTACGGAACAGTTACCCCATCCCTCATCCCCCCACTTTCTCTCCCCCACTTCCCTCCCTCCAAGGTGTAAAGTTCACTTCCAGTGTCGTGTCTAGTGAGTATCACTGTTGCATTCGTTCATCCGTTGCCCTGCGGTTGCTGTGATTTCCTTTCCCTTCCACCCGTCAGATAAATGTATATACAAGACAAAGGGTACAGAAAACTAAAAGAGAAAGAAAAAAGTAGAAATAACTGCGAACAGAACATAATAAAAACCTCTCATTTCCAATTCTAGAAGTTTATTTTGGTACGCTTCATTTTATATGCTCCTGTGCACCTAGCGACTGGGTTAATGTAATCCTCGGCGAAGAACGTCACAGACACATTCCCGTTATTACTAACGAGGGAAGCCATGCACCCTGCATTTCTCTGGGCCTGGCTTGCTTCCTTAATATAATTTTTTCCAGGCCTTTCCATTTCCTTATGAATGAGGCAATGTCATTCTTTCTAATGGAGGTATAGAACTCCATTGTGTATATATACCACATTTGCTCGATCCATTCATCTACTGAGGGGCATCTGGGTTGGTTCCACATCTTAGCTATAGTAAATAAAGCTGCAAGACTCAGACACACAACAAATCAAATAAAGGTTGGATAAATGGGCTTGCATTAAACTGCAGAGCTTCTGCATGGCAAAGGAAACAGCTAGCAAGATAAATAAAAAGCCCATAGATCAGGAGAAGATCTTCACTAGCCCTACAACAGACAAGGGCTTCATATCTAAAGTATATGCTTAGAACTAAAAAACTTAAATCCCCCCAAAACAAATACCCAAACAAATACCCAAAACAAATACCCCATTAATAAATGGGCTAAAGGCATAAAAGGCTTAAGGAGAGATTTCTCTGAAGAGGAAATAAGAATGGCCGGTAGACACATGAAGAAATGCTCAACTTCTCTGGTCATAAAAGAAATGCAAATAAAAACAACATTGAGATTCCACCTCACCCCAGTTAGAATGGCTAGAATCAAGAACTCTAATAACAACAGATGCTGGAGGGGATGTGGACAGAAGGGAACCTTACTGCATTGTTGGTGGGAGTGTAAACTTGTTCAACCACTCTGGAAAGCAGTATGGAGGTTCCTCAAAAGACTCCACATAGAACTCCTCTATGACCCAGCAATCCCACTCCTGGGCATTTACCCAAATGATCATGCACAAGGCCACACCAATAATGCCTCGCTTTCTGAGAACCTTTCGGAAATGCTGCAGAATAGCACGCAGAGCTCTTACCCATTGTTACAAACTGCGTCCTGCCCTTACCTTGTTGTGGGGAATGACCGATGCCGGCCCTGCAGCTCCTCCACAGGGGCAGCGGTGGTCACTTCTCCTCTGCAGTGGACGTGGTGGGGTGTGGGTGAGCTGGAATCATCCTTTCCAGAATCCTTCAGGCTCCAGGAGTCCAGAATAGAGCCAGGCCTTCCAGAAGGCCGCGCCCTGGAGTCCTGTCACCTCAGCCTCCCGCCCTGCAGTGGGATGCCCAGAGCTTAGGTAGAGGGCTGGGCGCGGGCCTGCACACACACGCTGCTGTTCCTTTGTCCCAGTATCGTGCACACGTGCAGCAGGCGTAGGGGACAGGAGCCGGGCCCGCGGCAGACGCTGCCCTCAGTGCCAGGCATCGAACACACGGGGACAGAGGCCCAGGCCCGCGGGCCCAGCTGCGGGTCTTCTCGGGGTGCTGTGGTGGGGGAGGGCTGTGGAAGGGGCAGGTGCAGGGTCACTGTTCTATTTCCTGCCCTGCGTCGGTCAGGCTAAGCAGCAGGGGGACCTGTCTGTCTGTCTTCTGAGCCTACTCAGCCTGGAGCCTCCCAGCGTCCGGACGGATCTAAGGACTTTCTCTCTCTGGCCGCTCTCTGCCCGAAGCTCTCCCAGCTCACCTGGAAAACGATCAAGAAGGATGTGCTGCCAATTTAGGTGGAGGGAACAACGGCAGCTTTGCACAGGCCACGTGAAGCCAGTCATCCTGGGAGTGGCTCTCCGAGAGGCCGCGGGGGCCCCAGAGCAGCAGAGCCAAGCCTTGTCTCCACCCACCCAAGGAACACCGGCTTCTCTCCAGGAGGGGGAGATGGCGGGGACGCAGTGGAGAGCCCCTCTCCTCTTTCATTGAAGTGACGAAATGGATCTGTCAGGGTGCAGAAGAAAGCCCGGGAAGGTCCCAGGCCTCATGGCTGGAGGGTGCCAGGGAGGGAGAGGGGCTCTCATGGGGGGATGGGGGAAGTGTGGGGGCCGGGGACCGGGCAGCGGTCCATCCGAGGTCCTGGCCTGTCTGGGTTGGGGACCGGGCAGTGGTCCATCCGAGGGTCCTGGCCTGGCTGGTCTGGGGGCCGGGCGGCAGTCCATCCGAGGGTCCTGGCCTGGCTGGGTTGGGGGCCGGGCAGTGGTCCATCCAAGGGTCCTGGCCTGGCTGGTCTGGGGGCCGGGCGGCGGTCCATCCGAGGTCCTGGCCTGTCTGGGTTGGGGGCCGGGCGGCGGTCCATCCGAGGTCCTGGCCTGTCTGGGTTGGGGGCCGGGCGGCGGTCCATCCGAGGGTCCTGGCCTGTCTGGGTTGGGGGCCGGGCAGTGGTCCATCCGAGGTCCTGGCCTGGCTGGTCTGGGGGCCGGGCGGCGGTCCATCCGAGGTCCTGGCCTGTCTGGGTTGGGGGCCGGGCGGCAGTCCATCCGAGGGTCCTGGCCTGGCTGGTCTGGGGGCCGGGCAGTGGTCCATCCGAGGTCCTGGCCTGTCTGGGTTGGGGGCCGGGCAGTGGTCCATCCGAGGTCCTGGCCTGGCTGGGTTGGGGGCCGGGCGGCGGTCCATCCGAGGGTCCTGGCCTGGCTGGGTTGGGGGCCGGGCGGCAGTCCATCCGAGGGTCCTGGCCTGGCTGGGTTGGGGGCCGGGCAGTGGTCCATCCGAGGTCCTGGCCTGGCTGGTCTGGGGGCCGGGTGGCGGTCCATCCGAGGTCCTGGCCTGTCTGGGTTGGGGGCCGGGCGGCGGTCCATCCGAGGTCCTGGCCTGTCTGGGTTGGGGGCCGGGCGGCAGTCCATCCGAGGTCCTGGCCTGGCTGGTCTGGGGGCCGGGTGGCAGTCCATCCGAGGGTCCTGGCCTGGCTGGTCTGGGGGCCGGGCGGCGGTCCATCCGAGGTCCTGGCCTGGCTGGTCTGGGGGCCGGGTGGCAGTCCATCCGAGGTCCTGGCCTGTCTGGGTTGGGGGCCGGGCAGTGGTCCATCCGAGGTCCTGGCCTGGCTGGTCTGGGGGCCGGGCAGCGGTCCATCTGAGGTCCTGGCCTGGCTGGTCTGGGGGCCGGGCGGCGGTCCATCCGAGGGTCCTGGCCTGGCTGGTCTGGGGGCCGGGCAGCGGTCCATCCGAGGGTCCTGGCCTGGCTGGTCTGGGGGCCGGGTGGCAGTCCATCCGAGGTCCTGGCCTGTCTGGGTTGGGGGCCGGGCGGCGGTCCATCCGAGGGTCCTGGCCTGGCTGGTCTGGGGGCCGGGCGGCAGTCCATCCGAGGTCCTGGCCTGGCTGGTCTGGGGGCCGGGTGGCAGTCCATCCGAGGGTCCTGGCCTGGCTGGTCTGGGGGCCGGGCGGCGGTCCATCCGAGGTCCTGGCCTGGCTGGTCTGGGGGCCGGGTGGCAGTCCATCCGAGGTCCTGGCCTGTCTGGGTTGGGGGCCGGGCAGTGGTCCATCCGAGGTCCTGGCCTGGCTGGTCTGGGGGCCGGGCAGCGGTCCATCTGAGGTCCTGGCCTGGCTGGTCTGGGGGCCGGGCGGCGGTCCATCCGAGGGTCCTGGCCTGGCTGGTCTGGGGGCCGGGCAGCGGTCCATCCGAGGGTCCTGGCCTGGCTGGTCTGGGGGCCGGGTGGCAGTCCATCCGAGGTCCTGGCCTGTCTGGGTTGGGGGCCGGGCAGTGGTCCATCTGAGGTCCTGGCCTGGCTGGTCTGGGGGCCGGGCGGCGGTCCATCCGAGGGTCCTGGCCTGGCTGGTCTGGGGGCCGGGCGGCGGTCCATCCGAGGTCCTGGCCTGGCTGGTCTGGGGGCCGGGCGGCGGTCCATCCGAGAATGCCCGGCAAGGCCCCAGACCCACTCTTTCTCCCTTGGGAACAAAACTGCTGGCATTTAACTGGGTCCCGGGCCACTCAGAATCAGGGCTCTCTTGGGCATGTTTTCCTGTGCTGGGTCCTACGTGCTGATGGAGCTGTCAGGGCCCCAGGCCCCCGAAAGGCCGTGGCCTCTGGCATCACAGCGCTCCTAGCTGCCCTGCGGAGTGACCGGCATTCATGGAGTGGATGCTGAACAGGCTCAGCAGACTCAGCACCCCGGCTTTCCCCTGCGGCCTGGGCCCCCGTCCACTTTCCACTTGTCCTGTACCCAAACCCCAGATGCCTGGAGGGAAAGCAGGTGTTGGCATACAAGTGTGGGCACCGTGTGGCAAACAGCTTTCCCCGGTAAGCAAAGTGGGCCTGCCACACGGAGGTTGGCCCCGGCCTGCCCGGCCCCACCGTGGTACGGGGTCCATGTTCCGGGCGGTCACATCCATGGAAGGGTTGAGCCCCGTTCTCCAGCGAGGGCGGTGGTCACCTTGGCTCTTCCTTGAGCTGACCTCTGAGGGTCTCCTCTCTCGGACTTCCTTGGGGGTGGGGGGTGGCTTCATAATTCCTTGTCTCTCCTTGCAAACCCCAGAGGAACGGCTGAGCTGGGCTCTGGTGCTGCGTGGACGTGCTCCGCTTGGCTGGGCCCTGCTGAGCAATGCTGCAAGTTCCAGAGCCGAGGCCAGCTTCTTTCCCCACACCCCGAATGTGGGCTGGACGGGAGACTTGCATCTGCTGGTGGGAAGAGAGAACTGAACTTTCTTGCTGAGATTTAGATGAAAGAGACGGGTGTTGGCTGGCCAATTGTGTATTCCAGGAGCTTCGTGGCTGTGGCTTTGTGAAGTGTTCCCCGTCAAACGCTTTGTCTCACAATCTGGCCCTTGGACAGAATGAGGCCCTGGCAGCTGACGTTTATGGCTTTCTGTGGATGCTTTCAGAGGAAATTTACACCGAATTTTACTGCAGCTAGGTCACATAAAGCAGGAATTTTGCCACCAAAAAAAAATGAAAAGAAGAGAAACTGCAATCTTCAGTTTCTTATAAATCAGTTTGCGGGACGTAAAATTATCTACATAAAAGATGAATGAATGATAATGATCACAGTCATGAACAGAGTCTATTTCAACTTCCTTTGACTCGAAGTTGCTTTTCCTACATCTACGACCCAATCGGAATTCTAATGTTTCCATTTCTTCCTAAGTTTTCCAGAAGCTGAACCCTGAAGATCTCCCCCGCAGGGCAGGTGGTCCGCAGGCAACACTGGGCAGGTGTGTTCAGGACAGCTTCCGGCCGGCCACACGTCTCCATCCTGATGATCGCACCCACCCGGTCACCTGGAGTGTGATGGCTGCTGGAATAGGGAAATGAGCAAACGCAGCGTGGGCCTGGGTTCGAGGCCACGCCCCTCCATCACGGTGCTTGTGCGTCAACTTACATTTTCAAATGTGCATCCATCGCAACGTGTAATTCTCCCAATGATGGCTTCCTAAAGCACACTCCTTTCTTTAACCCACCCTAACCGTGCTCACCCCACACGGTCACGCTTCTGATGAGCCATGCGTTATGTCAAAATAGGTATGTTATTTTTCTATTTACTTAGTTTTTACATATGGACATGTGTACTTCCATAGGGAACTTGAAAGAATTCAGGTTAATTGACAGCGTCTTCTTTTCTATGTGACACATGGTGAACATTCTTGCTGTTGTCTTTTAAGTCATGGTTTGGTGACAGTTCAACACCCAATGCATTGCAATTCAAGGCACATTTGCCCACTTGTTTTTAGTGGTGATATTTGGATTGCTCTCAAAGGCTGATCGCTGTCATAAATAACGCTTACCATCAAACTTTTGCACACGTATCTCTTCCCTAAGTTTTGGTCATTTCCTCAGAACCAGATGAGTTAGTGTGCGCCAGTGTGTTTAGATCTCTTCAGGGACCTCTCTTTGTCTGTGGAATTCTCGTGCGAGGTTCACTCTGAGGACAGAGGCCACACACGCCTTGCTTTCCTTGTTCTCTGTTGTTTCTCCGGTTCTAAGATTGTCTCAGACCCTACGTCTCAGGAACGCCCTTTAATGAATGAACAGTGGAATGTAAAGTAGTCACCCACCTCATAAACCACAACACAGCTCCAGCCACACCCTGGGGGTGTTTTTTTTTTAATGAAAATGTGTTTCGTAAGTCTGGTTTTGGAAGAGCAAGAGTATTTATTGGGTGTCTTTCTCTCCCAGCGTCTGAATTATAGCTGTATGCTCCTTAGGGAAAGGAAGACTTACCATGGAAAATTCTAGAAAAACACAAATATAAATCAACAGCAAATTATACTTCCCTGGATGATAGAAGAGCTCTAGAATAAATACAGCCAGCACATAAATACAGAGAAGGCGGGGGAGATTTATCCTCTTCCCCACCTCCCGTCCAACCTTCCAGTACAACCCAAACTCAAGTTCCACATCCTCACGGTCTGCCTTCTCCCAGTGCAATGCACACTAGGTTAAGAAAAACCACAACACAAAATAAACGATCAGATGGAGGAGGAGGGAAGTTGTGTCGTGGGGAAAGTCTGTGTGGCTGCCTGATCAGCCAGCGGACATTGGATTCCCGCCGGGACAGCTGGTTACAGAACATCTTCGGGTTACTTCGTTGTTACCGTCCCCTGCAGCTGACACCCTGTGTCTGGTGGGTGCACGCTCGGTTGTGTGCTAAAGGAGAGGTTTGTGGAAGTGCACGCTCCCTGGTGTGTGTATGCTGTGCTATGGCTAACGATGGTGGAGACACTCACATGTCTCTGGAAAGGCTTCTCAGTTGGGTATGGCGTGGCATAAGAAATTAGCAAAACCAGCCGTGGCCTGTGGCTGTGGTGGATGGTGTGCTTGGCCGGTGGAGAGCTTACGGCTCCTGTGGCTTCACCACATGCGGAGCGATCATGCTGTGCTGTGCTGTCCCGGCACAAAGGAGAGATGAGCCCTTTTTCTGGGGTCCTTTCCTCGCCAGTCCGGCAGGCAGCGACGTGCTTCCTGTCACGTTTTGGGTGAGCATCTTCAGCGTGGAGTCACTTTGAATGTACAAAATGACAACGCTACAGCAAAACACGTGCTCACAGCCCTCCCCCAGCCGGCCGCGTTAGGACCACGATCTCTTCTCAAATCTCATACAGCAGCCGTGCTGCCTCACTCGGAACTGGGCCCCAGACTTCCCCCGTGGAGACTTGGATTTCGCGTTTCTCCATGCACACCCTCGTTCTGCTCTGACATCCGCTCTAGGAGGCGCACTGCGTCCACGCGCGCTCACCCTCAGAGTCCGCTGCTCCGTGCCGTCTCTCGGTCCCCTACGCTCACCCCGGTTGTGATGGGTTCTGTTGTAGACAGACCCTCACTTTGAGTTTGTCTGGGGCGTTCTGCGTGGGTAACGGGAAGGTTACTTCCTTTAGTTTTAGTTTTTAGTTTTTTGGGATTTTTTTTTTTTTTTGCAAGAAAGCTGGGACAACATGCTACAAATGAGCAGGTCTATAAATATCAAGCTATTTGTGAGCAGTTAAATTTGGACCTCACATATTTTTCTCACCCTGCACTATTCTTTTCATTTTTTTCCAACTGTTAAAAATGTGTAAAAGGAAAAAAAAAAAACTTTCCTAGTACACAAGTTGGACGTAAAGAAGAGACCGTGATTTGGCTCCGAGGGTCTTTCGCAGACCATGAGGATAAAAGAGCATCGTGTCACTCTGTATCCTAAAGATGATGAACTGACAGGAGGAAATTAATAATGCAGATGGCATTGATAGGGGGTGAAGCAGCAGCTGTCTTAGAGTCAGCGGGTAACTATTATGATAATTATAATTGTATGCCTGTTTAAAAGCATGTGCATCACGGCCTGTGCTGTGTGGCTAGAGGGTTTTCTCTGGAGTTTGAAGGCCTTAATTGTCACAGCTACCTGTATCCATAGTAACGTAGCTGGATGGAGAGAAAGTGGGGTTGAGTTGGTACAAGCCACATAATAAAGAACTCCCCTTCTATGGCTCTGTGAGTTGTTAGTGTCTCTCGACTCCCTGCCCTCCCCGGGCTGTGGGTGTGGGTGTGACCCCTGCCTTGGGCTTCCCTTCGCTGACGGTATCAGGAGGTCTGAGGGGTGGGCGGGGAGCCTTCTTCCACCGCGTTGTGGGGGCAGGCCCGGCCGTGGTGGCTTTCCTCTGTGGTTCTGGTTGACGACCTCAGAGCTCTGATGTTGGTTCAACTATTCCACCTGGGCATGGCTCTGTTCCAGCCCCTGCCAAGCTTTCCCCCACACGGCGAGCCAGCATCCTGGGTTCTCACCCTCCAGAATTCCGGGACCAGCTCTACTTCTCAGACTGGGCCTAGGCCATCAGACGGGGCAAGGGGGAAGACAAGACCCCGGGCCCTCCCCTCCGCCGGCCCCTGGCAGATGCACAACCAGCCTGTCTGCCTCGCGCTTCCCTCGCGGGACACGGCTCCCT
This sequence comes from Dipodomys merriami, assembly GCF_024711535.1. Classification (NCBI taxonomy): domain Eukaryota; kingdom Metazoa; phylum Chordata; class Mammalia; order Rodentia; family Heteromyidae; genus Dipodomys; species Dipodomys merriami. The sequence continues at coordinate 1,593,632 of NW_027202971.1, forward strand.
GCGTGCCTGCAGTCCCGGTTTCCCGTCAGACAGATGGAGGGTCAGAGAGGCACGTCCCGGGGCGGGGGGTGGGTCAGCATGCAAGGAAATGCTGCAGACCCCCGGGAAGCCTGGGTGGGGAGCACATGCCGCCCCACCCGAGACTCTCCGCAGCAGGTTGCTGACTCTCCACCTGCACCTGCTTGTGGGAGCAGGTACGGACGGGGTGGAGAAGCAAGCGCGGCTCGGAGCGCCCGGGGTGGACTGACCGCCTCCACACATCTCCAGCACCCCAGGACTTAGTTCATGTGACACAGCTGCCTTTCCCGCATCCTCTGCGAAGTCGCCACCCATCCCCGCGGCCCGTGCCTCTCTGATCATCCTCAGGAAATGGAACTTGTTTGTTTGTTTAAACGCTGCTAATTAATGTCTGCTTTGCTTACACCAGTGCTTCCCCGAGGGAAGGTGCATTCATTATTAAATGCTGCTTAAGGAAAGAAAACTGTGTTGCACTGGTTAAAAAGTCTTTGTTGAAAGTGATGGAAAAGGCTACATGAAATGACTTCGGCGGGAAGATAATTTGATTCTTGCGGTGAGTACGGAGCCCAGGGGCGGCAGGGCTCATTTATCTGCTCAGAACCACGGACTAACACTCTCTCCTCCGGGTCTTTCTCTGTAGTTCAGCAAGCGCCTGCCTCGGGGCCTTTGCATTTGATCTTGCTCTTGGATCAAGGTAATTTTTCTTCAGATAACTTCCCTCCTTCCTCCAGGAACCTGGTTAGCTCCTCAGAAAGAAGGTACAAGAAAAGGTGAGTGACTGAGTGTCGGATTGGGGCAGGAGCAGGATCTCTTTCACGTGCTCAGGATGTTGGATCCTATGGTCTAGCTGGCCCCGACAGCTTGAGTATTTTCATCAAAGCTGTTTCTTCTCTTAAATATCAGAGACTAATTAAGAAGAAGAGTTCGATCATAAGTCAAAGGTCAGGAGTGATTCTCCATAAACCGATCTAGCAGGCTGAGGACACGAAGGCCAAAGTCAAAGCCAAGCAGAGCGTTGGGATCAAAGGAGAAAGACTCAAGTTTGGGCAGGGGAGAAGTCTGCTCTCGGTACAACAGGAATGACAGAACCCAGACCTCAACAGAAAGTATTCTGCCGATTCCTCTGTCTTCCTGATTTGAGGCCTTTGAGACCCAGAATATTTTCAGCTAAGGTTGAGACAGAAGTCCCCTTGGGGTGCAGAAAAGCGTGTATGTGCTCTTTAGGGATGTGGGGAGGGAAACGCAGGAAGGGACTGTAGGAAAGGGCAGTGGAGGGAGCAAATACGGCTGGAGCAGATCACGTGCACCTGTGGAAATGTCACAATGAAGCACTTTGCTTTATAAAATTAACAGGCACTATGAGCATAAAGCTGGGAGCACAATGCGGAAGAAAACCTGAGCAATAATTGAATACCAGCGAGGGGACTGAGCTGATGCTTGACACCCCTCTGTTTAGATACACGCAGAAATTGCTCTTCTTTATGCCCAGTGTATTTTTGCTGGAAAATACATATATAGACTTGGTTTTGCTAGTGTAATTAAGAGCATCCTTGTAGTGAATTCTAAAGTGTCCAATTTACTCAGATGGTAGTTTGCAGCTCCCTACACTGGCTAATCAGTCTGTCAAACATAATAGCCAATTTAGGCTGGAAATATTTAATCCTGTGTGAATAGGCTTATCAGCTTGTCTTAGAGAGACAATATATGACTTCCTGGCAAAGAATTGGGCACAATTACGTAGTAATTATGCAATGTCTTGTTTGGAAAAAAAAACCAAAACCCACACACTCGGCTAACCTCATGGTAGAGGGACTCAGAAGTCACAATGGAGGGTTCAGAACATTCCAGAATGAGAGCGTTCTTGTGGGTGGAAATCGGAGTCTGTGTTTGTGGGGGGAACGCCGGGGGCTGGGCCTGGGTCGGGGGTGCCGAGGGGACGGCTCACAAAGGCCCCGAAAGGAGGGCTGTGTGCATGGCTTTCTGACGCCTTGTTAGTTCGCGTTTGTTAGTGTCAAAAACACGCACGCCTCCAAGCTCTGCGGGATCAGTGTGTTCTGCATGAACAAAAGCCCACGTAGTCAGAGTAGAACTAAGTCACTTGGCCTCTGCTTTGTTAGTTTTTTACCATTTATTAAGGACATGAATTTTTCATAGGAGCATAATGTCTGTATTCCGACCTTCCAGATGACCAGTCTCTGTGGACTTAGGTCTCTCTCTCTCTCTCTCTCTCTCTCTCTCTCTCTCTCTCTTTCTCTGACATACACTCTCTCTTTCACTCCCTCTTTCTCTCGGTCTCTCTTTGTTCTTTGCCCTGAGATTGGGAAATAGCCATTGGAGCTGTTCTGTGGCTCAAAACCAACTATTTTGCAGCTCAAAAGGACACGCTTTCTGAAATAGATTTTAATGGTCTGGGGTGGGGGGGATCAAAGACAGGACATTACGGACCATTTTTGGGTTATTTGAATCTGAAAGAGCAGCGTTTTTCTTTTGAGTGTGAATCTGGAAATGGAAGAGGGTCCTCCGGGAGAGAACCACAGCGACCTGAGCATCTAGCTTCTGACGCTGGGAGGAAGCAGCCACCGGTGCCCTGTGGGACACAGGCGGAGCTCCTGACCCTGTGGGACACAGGTGGAATTCTAGAGCCCAGTCACTCAACGTCTGGGTTCGGCAGGCACCTGTCCTACGCCCTTTGCCCTTTGCCCTCTGCTGCACCAACAGATCCCATGAGAAATGTCCAGTGAGCCATGCCCTCTGGTTTTCATCTCCCCATTGGTGGGACTTGTGCCTGTTTCCCCAGCCAGACTGATTATTCTCTCTTAATGAAGCACGCTGGTGTACCCATGGGACGCGGCAGGAGGAAGGGCCTGGGTTGAGGAGAGGAAATGTGGGAGTTGTGTGCATAATCCTTTCTAGCCATTGTTGACTTAAAGCCCTATTGCTTTGGAATAATGAGCCTTTAAGAAAGTGTTTCTGCGTTGCTATAGTGAATACAGAGGTGCAAATCGTTGGTATGGTGGAATCCACGGGCTCGAATTAATTGGCACTGGGAGGCATTGTTCTTCCAAGGGGAAAGCTCCTCATTTAGAGAGATTTATGCACTTGGGCATCTCAAAAGCTCCCAAATCCCATCCCTTAAAACCCCTCTTAGATCCTAGTGACTCAGGAGGCTGAGATCTGAGGATCACGGTTCAAAGTCACCTCAGGCAGAAAAGTCCGTGAGACTCTGATCTCCTACTAACCACCAGAAAAACAGAAGTGTCTCAAAGTGGTAGAGCACTAGCCGTGAGCGAAAGAGGACTGCAGGGACAGCAGCCAGGCCCAGAGTTCAAGCCCCACGATGACCACCATGACCAACACCACCAACAAAATGATGGCAGGAACAGTAGTGTGGATTTATCAGAGGCTGTTGGTGGTTCCTAAGCATGTGAGTCGCACCCAGCACTTTCCTAGAACTAAAAGACGTACCGAAGACGCATCAGGACAGACAAAATGACAATCACGTAGAAAGACTTTCAGCGAGCATGTCCACTGCCAAAGTTTATGAGGTCTCTTCTCTCTGCCTCCTAGTATTCACTTAAAAACTACATAAAAGCAATTTCAGCTCGGCGGGAGTGTCCTCCTGTCCTGTTTTGATGGAGTTTCACGCTTTTGCTTGGAAGTCAGAGAGAGGAAGAGTGCATCGTGTGGCTTTAGCAAGATTAAGGGGCCAATAGCCAGAGCCGGGCTCCGTTTCTCCTTACGCTGTTCCTCCCTCCAAATCGGATGCTCAAGACTTAAAATAATTCATTCCTCATTTTTTTTATTACTTGTCAATGTAAAAGTCTGCCACCCACAGACAAGTCATGTCTGTCTGCCGCAAGAACTTCCCCATGATGCTTGAGAGCGTTTTTAAGGGCATGGTCACTCCCTCCCTTGTTTCTGGGAATATGTCGGTGCTTTTTACTTTGGTGTGTTTTCCTCCCAGCGAGTCCCAAAGTCCCTAGGTTACAGCATTGCTCAGGGAAGCCCGTCACATCCTTAGGAAAAAGTAAGACTGAGTGGAGTGAGACGCTGACCAGCTGGCCCTGGAGAGCACGCAGGGGCCATCGGTCTGCCTCGACCTCCTGCTGCGGCCAAGGGGACCGGATCTCTTCCCTTGTGTTTGGGGGAGCTCAGGACCACATCTGAGAACAAGGCAACAGAATGTGGATGGACTCAGGGTCTGTGGGTCTCGTGGATGATAAATGCCAAAGATTACACACATCTATTCTCCTCCAGGGCCAAGATCTCTGCTGTAAAGCAGAACCAGAAAAGCGAGGTGCAAACCCAAATCATCCAATGGGAATTGTTCAAGTGCTGCTTGTTTGCCTGTTCACAGTGTTACCTGTTTTCCCAATTCACACTCAACCGCGTGCTTAGATATAACTTTATTCGAAAAGAAGATCCCTGCAGAGGTAATTAGGTCCAGATCTCAAGATGAAATTATTCTGCTTTCACTGTGGTCCTTAATCCAAGGACTGATGCTCTCCTAATACGATGAGGGGGTAAATAGAAACACTAGGCAACAAGAATGCAGAGTGAAGCCGCCACAAGCCAAGGCTGCCAGGGGCCACCGGAACCTGGAAGAGGCCAAGATGGGCCTGTCTGGAGGGGCGGGAAACAGAGTGTAGGCCCCAAACAACTCCTCAGACTCTCCTTTCCCCCTTGATATGCTCGGCTGAGGTAGAAATGAGCACTCAATCTCTAGACCGCAGCGTCGTTTTCTTCATAGTAGAGAAATCACAGCACACATTCACTTGTCGTGGGTTGTTGGCCAGTGGATCTATCTCCGTCTTTAATTCTCCTTGCTAAGCTGCATCTGGCTGGGAACTGGCGGGCTGGTGGCATTTTGAAGTGAGGAAGATTTTAAAGGCCAAGTCCGGTTGAGCATTAAGGGGTGTTAGGACTGATGAGCCGTGCTGGTCGTTGCTGCGGGAAGGAAGGACCTGGCAGGTGCGTTGCGTCCTGTGTCTGTCTTGGGTGGATCTGCCATCCGGCATCCCCTCCATCTCCAGTGACATTCTGCATGCATGCTCCCTTTAGCCTCCTCCCCTGTGTTTCTACTTACCTCTCTTCTTACTACAAAGGCACTGGAATGCAAGGCCGGACAGATCCCCAGCCTGTGATCTGGTTTTGTTTTTGTCAGTTGTGGGTCTTGGACTCAGAGCCCAGGAGCTGTCCTTGAGTTCTTCTGTTCAAGGCTAGTGCTCTACCACTTAGAGCCATAGCACCACTTCCAGTTTTCTGGTGGCTACTTGGAGCTAAGAGTCTCAAGGACTTTCCTGCCCGGCCTGGCTTTGAACCTTGATCCTCATTCAGATCTCAGCCTCCTGAGTAGCTAGGATTACAGGTGTGAGCCACCAGTGCCTGGCTCCCTTGCCTTTAGTGGTGTCAAGACAAGGACTAGGTTCTTACATCTTTGATATTCTTTTATCTTTTACACCTCATGCCACAAGGCCACAGAGACATTGCCTGTGCATTTCTTCCCCCCGCCCCCCATGGGCAGTTTTCCACTGACTTGCTTGAGACCATGTGTGGCTTGGTGGTGGGCATCCAGAGTAAACTTGAGGAAGATGTGAGGCTTGTGTTCTCTTGTAGACCTGGATGTGCAAGGTGTTTTCAGAGCAGCTTCCACCTCAGTTGTATACAAAGCCGTTGCACAGCTGAGAGGAGTGATTGTACAATGTCACAGAGCTCATGTGCCCCCTGGGTGTGCTTTGAAAACAGGCTGGAATCATCATCTTTACCTGCCCAGATTCCACACGCGGCACCTTTACAGTGCCCTTTCACACAATGGCCAGGAGCGGGCAGGAGCGCTTTTAATTTCTCCTGGCAGAATGCCGTGACCCAAGGTTAAGCATTATTGAAGCCATGAGAGCCCTGATTATTATATTCTACAAAGTCATCATTAATGCCAATGGGCACATAATAGAGTTCAGACATTCTGTCGTTTCCTTCTGCCACTTCAAACATCTAAAAGCATAACAAGATTGACCTTGGAATACGAGCTGGGGTGGGAACAATATTGTGGAAACATGGGGTCACAGCGACCTGCCTATTTTCTGACGAAACCTTGTTACATGCATTTTCAAAAACAGAAGAATGTGACTAAGCAAGTCCAGAAAAGAAGCTGGCTCTTGGCTGATGTCGGTGGGCCGTAGGGCTTCGTGATGGCGAGTTTTCTAAAGATTCTGTCTATGCCCTTGGTCCCTTTGATGTCTTATGAAGCAGATATTGCATTGTCTCTGCTCCCTTTTCTCTGCTGCGTTGCCCTCCATGGTGAGAACAGAGGCTGCAAGGCACACTGGCGTTTTGCAGAAGGAGGCTGCTGCCCTCAGTCCTCACCCGACCTCGACAGCCCGGGGACCATCTACAGGACACACGACTCGGGTTGGAGTCTTGGTTTACAAAGAAGGTGAAGTAATTTCTACGAGACTACCTGATTGATGGATTTTGAGTATTAAGCATGAAAATTCAAACATGTTCATCTCGTTCTCTTTGTGCTGGGCTTGAACTCAGGGCCCAGGTACTGTTGCTTAGCTTTTTGGCTCCAAAAGAGAATCACTGAATCTCAAAAAGAGATTGATCTACTAGACTGGATTGGAAATCACGGCATGTTTTCTAAGAGTGAGATGGTGGAGCTGGGTGTGGCGGCGCACATCCCCGCAATCTCAGCCCTCAGGGGGCTGAGACTGGAGGAGGGCACACTGCAGGAAAGCCTGGGCTCACAGGGGGCCTGATCTCAGTGGAAAATAAAGCAGCAGCAGCAGCAGCAGCAGCAAGATGCTCTAACAGCTCTACAGCTCACTCCTGTCATCCCAGCAACCTGGGAGGGAGAGACATGGAAGACCACAGTATGAGGCCAGTCCAGGGTGGACATTTACGTGTCTCTGCCGCGCACGGTGGCATGCATGTCTGATCCCAGTGAGCTGGAGGTTCTGTATGGGAGGACCCAGCCTGAGGCTGGGCCTTGCAAATATGAGACCACGTTTGAAAAGCCGCTGAAGAAAACAAGCGCTGTCGGTGAGACCCGAGCGGTCGAGTGCCGGCCTAGGGAGCCAGGGCCTGCAGGCTGAGCCCAGTGTAGCCAAAAGGAAACGCGCAGTCGTTCTAGGGATTCCCTTGCAGGCATTGACCGAGGGCCGGGGTGCCAGGCCTGGGACTGGAGTCGGTCCCAGCGGAAGGTCTCCACACAGCGCTGGCGTCCGCCAGCTCATTAAGGCTGTGGGAAACGCTTTCTGCACACAAACAGGATTCTACTTTCTGGCAGAGATTTCTCTAATGAGAAATGAAAGATTATCTCATAATTAAAGACTGCGCTTAAGCCGCGGGTCCCCTCAGGGGAAGGCACTTCACCTTCGTTTATTCAGAGCCCGTGGAAAAGTACCGGCTCCTTCCCAGGGTGTAGAGAAAGGGGAGGAATATTTAGCCAGACGAAAATCCCCCACCAAACCCACAAACCCAAGCGAACCGTCGCTAGGATGGTTTACCCATCCCTTCCATCTTCCTGGAAACACGTCTTCCCAGGGAAAATATTTATCTTTGGCTGTTGTGGAGATTCATTTATGGAGGAGGGGGAGGGGGGGAGGGGGAGGGTCACCGGGAGCGGCCCAGGCAGCAGGGAACTTAATGAAATGGAACAGGGCCTTGTTCCTGAGGGATTTGTGCAGACACGCTGCGGGCTCACAGTCACGTGGCCTTTCCCCGTGGGCAACCCCCGTGGATAGTCAAGATTCCCAGTCCAGAGGCGGTGGCGTCAAACCCAGGCGGGCTCCTGCAAGGAGGGGACTTGATTCCAGAAAGAAGCTAATTACCCTCTTTTCTCCAGCTGTCTGTCGGGGACACGCGGCCCCCTGGACCTGCCACGGAAGGAGGGAGCTGTCCCCGGTGCACGCAGATCCTCGCTGCATAGGCCAAAGCTGACACGGCTCGTTTCCCAGAAGAGAGATGCCGATGGGACTTTCCGACGCGTGAAGGAGCAGGAGACCTGTGCAGTGAGCGCGAGGCAGTCTGCGGGCTCTGGGCGGGCTGCGTGCTCTGAGCGGGCTGTGGTCAGGCTGCGGGCTGCGGGCCGGCTCTGGTTCCGAACGTGAGGTTCTCCTTGTGGAGGTAGATGCAGCCCTGCTGGGAGGGGGCGGGATCCGTGTCACATCCATCTATTCACTGCGAAGCCGGGGTCCCGCTCCCACTCCCGCCCCTCTCTTCCCTATGGTGCCGTCGCTGTGCCATCAGTGGGTAAACTCCTGGCGGTGGCGCGCCAGGGACAGTGTCCGTCCTGTGTCATCAGTGGGTAAACTCCTGGCGGTGGTGCGCCAGGGACAGTGTCCGTCCTGTGTCCTCCCCAGTCCTCACTGTCTGTGCGGCCCCTGCTTCATCACTAGGACTTGGTATTAAATAAACGCTTCTGGAGACGTGACAGGTATGGTCCTGTTGGTGGTGCATTTCCAGACTATTTCCTTTCCAGTCCTTTGTCCCAGACAGAAAGAGTTGAGGCCGCCTGGACACCCTCGGGCCGTCCATCCATCCGGCCAGCCTGACGTCTGTCCTCAGTCCCTGCAGTCCTTGGTGTTAAGTGATCTCAGCCCCTACAGTACTCAAGTGTTAAGTAATCTCAGTCCTGAAGTACTTGGTGTTAAGTGATCGCCTCAGTCCCCGCAGTACTGGGTGTTAAGTGATCGCTGTTCAGAGTGTGGCAGCAGTTCATGCGTCATCACCAGGCTATGGTGCTGGTCTGACTCTGAAGGCCAGATCTTAGAACTGCCCTTGCTGCTGGCTGCGCTGAGCCATCTCCGCTCCGTGGCCCCTGGGCCGATGAGCCCGGCCCTCTCAGAGAGCCTGAGACCAAGGCGGTCCTCCCCACTAATACCGCTTGGTCTGCGGACGTGACCCTCCCTGTGTTCTTGCTTTCCTCTCGGCCACTGCGCTGGTCTGCACCCTGGGCCTCGGGTTCTTCGATCGATCGTGAGCTCTGCAGTCTTCGTGGAGCAAACTCATCAAGTGAGCCTTCCCTACCCCTTCCTCGCTGAGTGAATGGGAGGACTTGACTGCACCCCACGTCAGAAGCAGGGCCCAGACCAGGTGCGTTCACGGGAGGACGCGTCCCCCTGTGGCCAGCTGGACACAGGTGACCGAGGAAGAGGCTCAGAGCCGGCCATCTGCTGCCACAGATGGAGAGAGGCTGGCAGCTGTGGGGACATATTGTCATCCTGTGGCTCTCGAGGACAGACAGCTGTTGCAGCTGTGGAGAAGCGGTAGGTCCGTCTCCGGCGGGCAGAGGACAGAGGCGGCTCTGAGCCTGCGTCCAGCCCGCGGCGCTGCGGGAGGAAGCGGGGACAGGGGAAGGCCGCGCTCGCCAGGCCACACGCACCGCTCCAGAGAGCCGACTTCTCCCAGGTTTAGAGCGAGGACAGATGGGAGAGGACAACAGGCCCACTGCAAACTAGGATGTGGGGGACCGGGGGAATGGGGGGGCCCGGGGGGCCCGGGGGGGCGGGGTGGGGGTCTGGATTTCCTGGAATGAATCTTAATACGTAAGAACATTTCAGAAGTCTTTATTTACACATCTGTGTATGGATTTCAGATTTCTCTGAAATCTGAAATGTAACCTGCTTGGTTTAAACAAATTACCTAGACCTGAAGGGAGCTCCATTTTTAATGACGGAGAGAATGCCATCCCCTAAAGTTGTTTAAAATGGGGGATTCCTAGGAGCCGCAGCCCCATTGATTTCTTCTTCTAGTAGTTGTTAGTTCAGCCTGGCGGCTTTCGTGCTGAAGGACTCATGGTGGGCTGTGCTGGTCTTGAACGCAGGTTCCTGGGCTATCGAGACAAAGGGAATATGATCTCCAGGAGGCCCTGGCGTGGCCTTGGCACCTGTGGTCACGGTGCAACCCAGCGGAGAAGTTTCCAGAGCAGACTCTGGAAGTGTAGTCGGAGCGGGGGGGGGGGGGGGGGGAGGGGCTCCTCTGGACATCCTCCTCCCCTCAGACCCTAGCAAGCAGGGAGAGGCACGGGGCAGGTCCATGGACTCCAGATGGCGCGCCTTCCCAGGACATCTTCCCAGTGTCTCCAGGGGCGGAAGCCCTCCTCCCCCTCCCCCGGCCGCCATCCCGGCTCCGGTCACGGGTGGCGTCTCGTTTCCAGCCTCCGTGGACACCGCCGCGGCGCCCCTGGCACTCAGAGACGCCCGGGACGTCTGGGAACGCGGGCGTGATGCAAGGCCCCGTATCTGAGCGGCAGCGCTCACTGCAGAGACGCGGGTGGGTGTGGGTGGCGGCTCACCTCTCTCCTCGTGCAGATGCGGGAAGGTGGCTTGCCCGCCCCGCCCCGCCCCGCCCCGCAGCCCTGGCAGGGTGTGACGCTGCAACGCTGGAGCCCACGCTGGCGCTGTTTGGACATGAGGCGTTTTCCGGTTGGGCCAGTGTGTTCGAGGAGTACCTACGGTGTGCCAGCAAGCGTGAGGATTTCAAGACACACCGGGAACAAAGCCACGACGAACCGACTCTGCGTGGGGTTCAAATTACCCAGGACGCACTAGCCGTGTGATCAGGCCTTGTGAAGGGATGGAGATGCAGCCCGACGCCCGCTGGGGGCCCAGGAGGCTCTGAGGGCAAAGGGCGACACCTGGTGGACATTCTCTGGCATTACAGCTTTAAGATGCGAGTTTTCTTTGTTAGGTAGTTAACTGATTTTCGGCTAGTGAAGACTTCGGAAGGCCAGTGATGCTGCACCTCACCCGGCACGGAGACGCAGGGCGGTCTCAGATTGCTCCTCCCGTCACCGGTGATTGGGTACTTGAGATTTATGCTGACAAAGGTTAGAGGAATACGGACGAGTGTTGTTGAAACGCTGTCCTTTTGTTAACAGGGGAAATGTAGAAAAGCTCCAAGTGATGCTAAAACCCTTTGCAGAGGATGCGCTGCGGAAATGGTATCAGGAAAGAGGTAGAGAGAACTGCAGCCTCCAGTTCAGACTCAGGGGCCCACCCAGCAGTCAGCACCTGTCTGGGCATACGTGCCTCCATCTGTCCATCCATCCTGTCCATCCATCCATCCATACGTTTGTCCATCCATCCATCCATCCGTCCGTCTGTCCGTCCGTCCGTCCATTCATCCGTCCATCCATTCATCCATCTATTCATCTACCCATCCATCTATTCATCTGTCCATCCATCCATCCATCTGCCTGTCTGTCCATCTATCTGTCCGTCCATCCATCCATCTGACCTTTCGTCCATCTGTCCATTCACCCATCTGTCCTTCCATCCGTCTGTCCATCCCTCCATGCACCTCTTCATTGTTTCCTTGTCCAAGGGGAATGGCAAGCCAGAGTTGGTCTTGGAGACTCTGAGGCTGGCGTTCTGGACGCTGCCATGGTGAGTGTGGACACTTGGATTCGTCCTGGGCAGACCCACAAATGAGCAAGGGTGGGGCCTTTGGTGCCCTGTCTGCTGGGCTGGAGAGGCGCAGTGCTGGAGCGCGCTGCCTGGCAGGATCATCCTTCACTGGAGTGAGACCTGAGCCAGGCAGAGCTTCCAGCCTCTGTCCCACCACAGCCCCCTCCCCTCCTACCTCCTCCTCCTCCCCTCCTGCCCTCCCCCTGCCCTCCTCCCCTCCCCCCTCCTCCTCCTCACCCTGCCCTCCTCCCCTACCCCTCCCTCCTCCCTCTGCCCTCCTCCCCTCCCCCCTCCTCCTCCTCACCCTGCCTTCCTCCCCTCCCCCTCCCTCCTCCCCCTGCCCTCCTCCCCTCCCCCCTCCTTCTCACACTGACCTCCTCTCCCCCCCCCTGCCCTGCCCCCCGTGGATGCCGGGCTGTTTTCATACTGTGGCTGTGGTGAATCTCAGTGTCTTAGAGATCCAGATTTCCCTTCTTTCAGATAAAGAACTCCAATGGATCAGCAGACCGTAGACTAGTCCTAGTGTTAATTTTTGGTTTTTGAGAAAGTTTGTGCTGTTTTCCACAGTGGTATCACCATTTTAGTCTCACAAAGAGTATGTGACGTCTCCACATTCTGGGTAACATCAGCTTAGAAAACAGCCGCCCTCTGACCGCAGGCTGGGAGCTTTGCGGCTTTGATTCTTCCTCTGGGGCGTTTGCCTCGGTGGTGCTGGTTAGGCAGGCTTAGGTTTTAATTAAACAGCTGTCATGTGCTCGTCACTTGCTCTGTGGCAATTTGATGTTATATAAAAATTTAATTCAACCTAGGCTGGATAAGAAGATTCTTTCAGAGAACAACGTAATATGATGAACAAGTTACAGATGTAATGGAGCAGAGATCCTCTGAAGAGCTGATAGATTTATACACCGGGAGTGATTAGGGTTAATCACATAAAGTCAGTATAAATGCTGGAGCCCGAGGACCAGAACCAGCAGGACCGGCTGAGTCCCAGACAGCCGGAGGGGACGACAGAAAAGGATTTTTAGCTGCTCAAAGTTTTTCTTTCATCAATCTCCACCTCCTTTTTCCCCTTCTGAAGTCAAGTCCCTGTTCATCAGGATGCTTGGCGCTGTCTCAATTTCACTAGCAGCGTGTTCTCTTTTCTCTTATTCTTTTTTTTTCCTACTCTCCATCTTCTTCTTCTTCTTCTTCCTCTCCCTCCTCGTCATCCTCCTCCTCCTCCTCTTCCTCCTCTCTCCTTCCTCCTATGCCTCTCTTCCTGCCCCTCTTCCTCTCCTTTTTTTTTTTTGTTCTGAAAGTTTTAGTACTTTCTTACACTTATATAAAATTATTTGGAAACGGAAGCGTAAAATGTACAAGAGTTTAGCCTTTACACATAGTTCTTGTTTGGGATCCACACTTTTTTTATTTGTTAGTTTCTTCCAGAATCATGCACCCCGTTAACCTATCTGTGCCACATTTCTTGGCTTCCTTAATGTACATAAAGGTAAAAAAAAACAAAGCTATGGAGATAAAGCAGCACCATGTTCCTCGTGACAGCCATTCGATGGTTAACGCCCTAGATCTTACAATGAGAACATTCCTCCGGCTTCTTTATTGTGATCCGCTGTGCTTGACATCGCTCAGTTCTTTCCAATGGTCAGTTTCTATCACAATATTTTATGTTTCTGCCTATTTTTTTTAATAAACGCACTAGTTGGTCTTTTCTTCTGAGTGGAAACCTCAGAGCTCTTAGAGAACAGGGCTGTTTTTAGAAACATCCTCCTTTCAAAGTAAAAAGATTCCCCCCCCCCCCAGTCTGTCCATTCATGAAAAACAACAACGAAACGACGCTGAACTCCGCGGTTCCTCACCTGCAGCTGCTCCCGCCCGCTCAGAAGCTGAGTTTCAGTCCGTCTCCATCTCGAGCACTTCAGCCGTAGGCCTGCAAGCACAGGCGTCCCCGGCCCCCATGGAAAAGGACAGGGAGGAGTGCATCTCTTCTCGTCTAGAGCGAAGGTTGGTGCTTCTGAAGGAAACAAATGTCTTTCTTTGCCAACCATTAAAACCAACTTTGACGATCCGTGTGTCCTACGAGCTGGGTCCGTGGATCCGCAGCTGGAACAAACTCACCCGTCTGCCACATCGCCAGTGGTTCCGCGTCATCAGGCAGCTTTTGGTGAGAGGTCCCCTGTGTGTGTGTGTGAGTGTGTGTGTGTGTGTGTGTGTGTGTGTGTGTGTGTGTGTGTGTGTGTGTGTGCGTATGTGTGTTTGGGGCGGGGGAGAGCCTTTGGTCCCCGGCACCTCTGTCATCCCTTCCAGCCCCACGCTGCCCTTACCATGATTTGAGGTCTCTTTCTGGACGCTCCGGCGTGCATGCTCCAGCAGAATTCTTGACAAATTTATGACAAATACCGAGAGAACCAATTTTGATCTGGAATCTCTGATTGAGCATGGCATATCTCCTGGTGGAACAGACTTCACTTTTTTTTTTTTCACGAGATGACAGAGAAATTAATTGCCTGGCTGCCTGGCGTCTCAGGGCCCCTGGCGTATCGGGCACGGCTCCGATAAACGGAGAAGAAGCCAGGGTTGGGGGAGCGTGGGGGCAGACCACGCGAGGCCATGGCAGGTAGGGGGAATCGGGAGCAGATGGCTGAGCCTGCTCACCTCAGCTGGGACCAGGTGGGCCTGGGGGCCCGGGGAGGCCTCGGGGCCCAGGGAGGCCTCGGGGCCTGGGCCTCCTAACGCTGCCCTGCTCAGGACGTGTCCTTGTGTCCTAGAGGGTCTTGGTTGGTGGGGTCGGCAGAGCCGCCTGGTGGCCGAGGTGAGTCAGGAAACCCGGCCCCCGGAGCCGCCCCCCCCCTCCCCCCCAGCCGTATGCTGAGGACGGTTGTTGCTGTCTTTGGATATTCGACCAGGGAGAAAGTGTCCATAAATGCAGGCAAAAGAGAAGGAATTTACTCAAGAATATGGCCCTAGACTGCAAGCCTTCCTCTTCTTTTTCAGGACACCAAAAGACATTTTTATTCTAATCCAGAATTTGGAATAAAAAAAAAAAAGGTTTTGGCAATCTGAATCTGGACGGAAATCAGAAGGAGTTAATGTAGCCACAAGTAGGCCTGAGAGTCGCGTGTGGCTTACACACCATGTGTGCACACTTGCTTTATTTAAAAAAAAAAAAAACAAAACAAAACCATAGTCTTTGGTCAAGTTTGGTTTGATTCATTTTTCTACAGGATTGAAACCACACCAAACAGAATCATGTATCCCCATATAAGAAAGAATCGCACCTCTAAAACCCAAAAGGTTGAAGAGATTTGCTTGGTTGGAAACTGATCTCCAGCACCTGTCCCTTCTTAATGCCGGCAGCTAACCGCTGGCACTAACAGCGTGCACAACGGCGCGGTTTGAAGCACGTCTAGATTTTACCCCTCACACTGAAACCCACGGAAGAGATATCTCAGCCACACTGTGGTCTGCCTTGCCAATGCCCTCGGCCATGTATTTGTACTGCACTGATTTATGAGTTTGTTCTGTGACTGTAAAAGTTCATGTAACCTCTTTGATGGTGGTGGCGCATGTTATTAAGGATACGTTGAGGCTTTGTTCCCAGGGCCACTTGCATTTGGCTTGGAGTAAACTAGTTTCCTATTTCCTTTAATGCAAAGTCATTATTTTCTGTCACCATTACCTTGTGCCAGGCATGGGGTATTGCACTCTTTGGATCACACTTGACCTTTTAAATCAGCATGTGGAGCAGACTGGGCCGCGCACGCCCTCCCAGATCACAGAGACCGCTGCGCTGAGTACTTCCAGTACTTACCGAGGTCGAAAGTCTGGAACAAGTCACCTCAGACCCAAGTGAAACCCTCTGCGGCCACGTTCCTCTGTTTGAGAGGACCGGTCTCCCGCTGGTCCTTGTTTCCCGCCTGGGCCCCTGTGCTGGCTTCCTGATGTCCATATAGGAGAGGAAATGTGTCTTTCGTTTCCTTCACGGAGTAGGATGCTGTCCCCCTCCAGCGTCTTCCTGCAAGTGAAATGCTGAAGTTCTTCTTGTCTGTGTGATGCCGCGTTGGGTATGTGTGCCACGTTTCCTCTTCTGCTCCTGTGTGGGGACTGAGGGCTTGGACTGGGTCTGAGGCCATCCCTTGAGCCGCAGTAACAAGGGTGAGCGTGTGTGGCTACGGCAAGCGACTCTGAGTCTCTGTGCAGGAAAAGTACTGAAGGATCACGTGGGCATCCCATTTTTAATTTTCTGAGGAACTCCCACGTTGATCTCCACAGCGGCTGGACTCATTCCATTCCCACCAGCAGTGCATGAAGATCCGTCCTCCCTGAGTTCTTGCCAGATCGGCTGACTTTTCGCTTTCTTGATGGTAGTCCTGGGTGAGGTAGACTCTCAGTGTTGTTTTCGTCTGCATTTCCCTGCCAGCTACAGACGTCAGGCGTGTTTTGCTGCGTATTTATTTTCCCTGTCTAGTCCTTCGTCTGTAGATTGTTTGAGTCAGTTTGCCCAGCTGTCGATCAGATGGTTTATTGTTTGGGGCTCTGGCACTTTGAATTCTTTACATAATTCTGAATCCGAATCCCGGGGCCAGCAAGGGGCTGGCGCGATGTTCCTTCCCTGCATTCCTGCTCTGTGTCCAATGTTCCTTCACTGCATTCCTGTTCTAGAGAATACTATCAAGGACCAGTGAAACAAAGAATTGGTTCTTTGAAAACCGAAGACTGAGGTAATCTTACGAAGATGTGCTAAGGAAAGGAACGGCCCTTGGACTCACACAGAACCCAGTGTAGCCACCTGCTCTGCTCTCTGCTCAATGCTACCTATCTAGTTCCTGCAGAGACTTTTGTGTTTAGCTCCTGCCTTATACGCTTGATATCCAGTAAGTGTATAATGTCCTTGTGTGTGTTGCGCTATTGTTATTTGATTTCAATCTATATGTAGCAGACAGATCTATGGTAATGAGTACCAATGTAAATCTAGTTTCTCATAGTTGAGAAATGTAAAGTGTGAAACAGCTGTAATTTCTCTATAATATTGATGAGTATTGGTGACTTACCAGATTGCCCAGGTGAAGACCTTTTGGGCCTATAGATTGCAAATAAACTTCCTGTGAATCCAAAATCAAGCCAGGGAGTGTATTCTACTGACGCATCTGGTGACTTAATACTTACATAATATGGTTGCCTTCCCGAGTTATTTGAGACGGATTCAACTCTCGGTTGCTGGGTCTCTCTCTGGAAGTATTCTCTAGATTATAACTCTGGAAATGGAACTCCTTGGCTGCAGTTGCCATAACCATACCTCTGCCAAGTGCTTTTGAATTTGTCTCTTAAAAAAATCTTTCTTCGATAAAAAGTATAGAAAACACGAATCCCGCTGATCTCCCTTTTTCCTGTGATTAATCTTTTTCCTGTGATTAATTTCCTATGCAAATCCGGAATACCTAAACTTGTGTTCCAGCACAGGCACCGACGGATCGTGACTCGAGCGATACAAATAGCTGCTTGCCACCATATGCTGGGCTTCAACCAGCAAACCGGCTTTAATCCCTCTCGGGGCAATCGTTTGATGAGTTAGAAGTGCCTGGATCCGTTCCTAAGATAACATGTGTTATTTCTGCTTTTTAATCTTCAGAAGTCAGGGACAAAACGCTTCAAGTGAGAGAGCTCATGAGATGTGACCCCGTGTGGTCAAGGTGGTGGACCAAAGTGGGGCCGACACAACTCAGAAATGGCCCAGACACATGGGACGATGGGGTTCAGACCCTGGGACAGGCAGAACAGGCTACTATGGATCCCGAAACAGGGAAAAGAATTGAATCATAGGCTTTGGTGAATTGTCTCAGCTTACTGGGTGGAGAACTGTCCAGCGCAGGGAGGAACAGCCTGGAAGTTTCCAGAGCAGAGAAGGCAGACACCTCTGTTCCCAAGTAGAGAAATGCGACTTCAGGGAGGCCCACAGGCCAGGACCCTCCTCCAGTCCCCAGCTCCATGCTGACCGGCACCCGCCATCATCAGGCAGAAGTTCGGGGATGGAGGAAGGCAGTGACGGGAAGCGACATCATGGAGCTGCTGGACCGGTCGGGAGGCACTTCCTGTCTCGGGGACTGATGGCTCTGATCACAGTGCATTTTATGGTGAGAACACAAAAGAAAGGCCGGCAGCCAGAAACCCCCTGATCAAAAATGCCAAGACGCCTTGATAACCCCGGATGGGCAAGTGTACAGAGATAGGACCCGGGGGGGGGCTCCTCAGTTGCCCACCCACAGGGAGGTGAGTGTGAGGAAGCCTTCCGGGTGCCACGGCTGGGGTGTGAGCCAGGACTCCTCCCTGCAGGAGAAGGCGTGGAGACCCGAGGGGTGAGTGCTCCTGGTGGAGGGCTCCGAACACACCCAGAACAGGGACCACAACGCTCAGTCCTCTAAAAGGGGAGCAAGAACCCCCACGCCCCAAGCAGTGCTTTAGAGAGCAGACTTCGAGATTGCTCTGAAGGCCATTTGGGAGGAGAACAGACAACTTCTTGCTCCCTGGCTTAGACACAGTTTGTTTTTTTTTTAGCCCCATACATTCACTTTCTGTAATGGTGTTTCCATAACTATTATTTCGGAGAGACTGTGAACAGGCATGCTGTGCACACACCGGGGGAGAGCAAGAGGAAATAAAAGTAAAACTTCCTCAAATAACCCCAAAGAGATAAGTGATTAGGGACTTTTTGTTTCTGTGGCTTTAGAAATGGTTATTGGCTCCGGAAATCGAACGTACCAAGTCAATAGATTGCTCAGCTGTGTGCATGGCAGCCAGCACGGAAATGGACTGCCCAGGGGCTGGCTTCTGATTCCTCAGGAAGAATGGACGCTCAGAGGAGGCTCCGGGGGGTGTCCGTGCTGGGTGGAGACGGAATCAAAGCTAAGGAGCTTGCACCAAATAAAACCTTTAACTCCTGGTGTGTGTGGCGGGGCCCGAGACCTCCAGAGCAGAGGCTGCAGGCTGCCCTGCACATCTTCCCTATTAGGAAGCGTAGCAGATTAGAGTAGAAATAACCACCATGAGAGGGAGAGGAGACCTGAGCCACGCTTCCTGCTCCCTCCAAATGAAATGAGGGATGAAAGCAGTGTGTGGAGATGTGCTGAGAACCCCCAGCTCCAAGATGGCGGGCCGGACAGCGTGTTGCCTGAATGACCGCCCCTCACCTGCAGCCGCACGCACGAGGGGCATTCTTACCGTTTGCAGATGTTGAGATGCAGGTGTTGTGAGTTTAAAACGAGTTCCCCGGGACCCCGGGCAGAGCCCGGCAGGCCACACACATGGCCAGGAAAGCACGGACGTTGTTCTGTCCCTTAGTAAGCCTCCCTTCCAGGGAGCAGAGGCTCACCTCTGGGTTCATGGACTTAAACGGGAGCTTTGATTTGACACTTCTTTGCGCAGCACGCTGCCTCGGCCCCTGACCCC